>NW_012267223.1:821752-848903 GCF_000151885.1 Dipodomys ordii
ACGGTCTCTCCTGCCCGGGCTGGCTTTGAACCGAGATCCTCAGATCTCAGCCTCCTGAGTAGCTAGGATTACAGGCGTGAGCCACCAGCGCCAGGCACTTGTGAGACTCTTATTTCCACTAAACTACCAAAACAGCTGGAAGTGGAGCTGTGGCTCAAGTGGTGGGACACTCACCTTGGGCTTCTTTTAAGCTCAGGGACAGCGCCCAGGCCCTGAGTTCAAGTCCCAGGAGTAGTGTGCGCATGTGTGCACACACACACACACACACAAAGGTAACAAAGCAAAAGAGGCCCTGAGTTCAGACCCCAGTACCAATTTCCCCTCCAACAAAACTAGTGTGCCAGACCCCTGACTGGTGTGGAGCCGGCCTCACCTTCCACCCTGCCCGTGTCCAGCTGGCTCTCAGCAAAGGGCGCACACAGCGGGCCGGCCTTGGCTCCATCCACGCTGACAATGCGGACCAGCTTCTGAGGCCCCCCGGGGGACTGTGAGGAGCGAGGGGGGAGGGGCCGAGGAGTGGTCACAGAAGTCACAGAGGCGGTCATGGCAGATCTGGGCCCGGAACCCCCACTCCGCCCAGACACAACCCCACTCCTGTCAAAACCACAGAGGTGGGGGGACAGCCTCAAGCAGGATGGGCAGGGAAGGGCGCCTGCGGGGCAGCGGGCGCAGCAGCCTCCCCAGCACAGAGGGCGCCTGGCTGGCACTCATCCTGCGTCCTGGGGGGGGGCGAGCGACAGAAAGGGGACGGGGAGGCGCGGCACAGCGCTCCTGAGAGCAGGTCCGTTTCCCGGAGCCGGCGGGCTGCGCAGACGCCAGCACGGCGTGGTGGGCCCATGGGGGACAGACACTGCCCTGCACCCCACTCCGGTCAGCCTCCCCCGCGAGGCCAGGGCCTCCCTCCAGAGCTCACCTTGCGGGCAGGCCCCCTCTGGGTCATGTCTTGGATGAGGGTGAGCAGCTGCTGCTGAGCCCTGGGAGGACAGACGGGGGATTTGCTGTCAGGGACAGGGGCCCCGGAGAGCCGTCCACCTGCCCTGGCCGTGGCTGTGGGGCCCGCACGGTCCCCGGGCTCAGCCCACCCGACAGATGCTGACTGGACCATGGACCCGCTGAGTGCAGCCCCAGGGGACCGAAGGTGAGCAGCGGGGAGACGCGGGGTGGGGGGGGGTGCTTCAGTGCGTGGGTTTCCGCAGGCTGCTGGGCAGGTGAGGGGAAGCTGGGAACTGTCCAGCGTGCCCGCCCAGGGGCCGCCCTGGACACAGGGCCTCGCAGTCCCGGCGGGCAGCCTGGCCGCAGGGGACCCTGGGTGGTGTGGAGCCATTTCTGGTTGTCACACTGGCAAGTGGAGGCTGGGAGGCTGTGTGACACCCACGAGCCGCCCACATCAGCAGAGCCAGGGCCAAGAAGGCCAGCTAGAATGTTCTAGAGACCCCAAGTCCTGTGTTGGAGCCAGAGACCCATCAGTCAGCTACCTGGTCCTGGGCACTGACTTGGTGGTTCTTCTACAGGACATCCATCCCTCCCCCCACCCCCGTTCTCCAGCTGGGCTCTGCTGGGGGTGGGGGAGGGGGAGGGAAATGTCTGGAAGGCCCCGCCTCCCCCTGGGCCGGGGTGGGCCGTGGCTCTCTCACCCCGGGTAGTTGGGGATGGTGCCGTGGTCGGTGTGCTGCATGCTGTAGGGGTCCAGGCGGTGGGCCAGCCAGCAGCCGCGGCCCTGGAACATGGTGTCCGTGACGTGCAGCGTGTCATTGCAGTGCACGGGCAGCTCCCCCTCCCCCCGCCCCGGCAGGGCCAGGTTGACCCGGATGTAGAAGGAGTCTCCCGATGTCACCACTTTGGCTTCCAGGTCCTGGACCAGCTTCTTGTAACCTGATAAATGAGCCCATGTCGGCTCAGTGAGCCCCGGCCCGGAGCCAACAGAGGACAGAGGGAGGGGTCCCCACGGTGGAGGCCACATTAGCCCAAGGCTGCTGGGACCATGGGGGAGATGTGGGGACCCAGAGAGAGCCGGGCTGGGGGGGATGCAGAGCGAGCCCAGCCGGGCGCCTCGGGCTCTGGGGAGGCCCGGGGACCCGTCGCGGGGCAGGGGTGGGGGCCAAGGTCATGGCATGTGTTGGCGCCTGTACCCTCAGTGTTGACCTTCACAGAAAGGCAGCAGAAGCCGTTGACCCTCTGGAGGAGCCGGACCGCCTGCTCTAGGGTCGTGTTCTCCAGCGTGGCCTTGAACGAGGGCTCTGCTGCCTCATGGTCCACCTGAGGGGGGAGGGGCCTTGCTGCAGGCCGTCTGAGCTCAGGAATGCACGCGCGGCGCAACCCAGGGGACAGACCCTCCGCCCTCACTGAGACCCCTGCACCGCGGCCACAGCACCACGTCACACACCGGCTGGGTGTGGGGACAGCCGTCAACGTCTTCCAGCTGTGCGATGCAGGCCACATCCGCTCACCCATCAACCCGTCCCCACCCAGCCCACCGCTCACCCATCAACCCGTCCCCACCCAGCCCACCACTCACCCATCAACCCGTCCCCACCCAGCCCACCACTCACCCATCAACCTGTCCCCGCCCAGCCCACCGCCCACCCATCAACCCGTCCCCACCCAGCCCTGTTTCCTTGAGAGACGCACTTCCTGACTGGCCGCTGAGGGCAGAGGCCGCTGTTCAGAAAGGTTCAGCATGTAGCACATGCCGTGAGTATGTCTTAAAAATGGAGCTTATGGGCTGGGAAGGTGGCTCAGTGGTAGAGCGCTTGCCTTGCAAGCCAGAGGCCCTGGGTTCGATTCCTCAGCATCACATAAGCAAAAAGCAAAAAAGCCGGAAGTGGCGCTGTGGCTCAAGTGCTAGAGCGCTAGCCTTGAGCTGAAGAGCTGAGGGACAGCGTCCAGGCCCAGAGTTCAGGCCCCGCGACCGGACCCCCCCAAAAAAAATGGAGCTTATGAGTAGAGCTGGTATGAAGTTTAGTTGGCTGTGATATGCAGAGTCCGGACTGGCGCACTGCAGGGCGTGGTGCGTAGGCCCCTGCCCCATGACCTCCAGCCTCACTCCAGTGCCAACTTACCGCCTAGCACCGGCCATGACCGGCCGTTTTTCCATTCCTTCCTGGCTATGCCCTCCTGCCCTCCGGGGGCGAGACGTACTTGTTAGGTTACATGCCACCTTGACCCGCGGACTCCTGATTTGGCTCCGGCAGCCCCTCTGTTATTAGTTCTGTCCCTCAATGTCCCCCCCCCTCCTGATTCGGTGGATCCCATGGTGTGGGACACCTCCGCCCCTCGGGTGGCAACACCATCAGCCTCTTCTCACCCACCAAAAAGACCCGCTCCATCTCAAGTTCCCACCCCGAAAAACCGCCAGAGCCTGTGGCCGGTTATTAATCACCTCCAAAGTAAGGGAGTGGATTCCCAGGGGAGAGACAGGCCTCCAGCCAAGGGCCGGCAGGAGAGGCCCAGCGCCTCCCCGGGGAACAATGTCCCAAAAGGCTGAACTAGTGGCCCTCACTAGGGCCTCCACTCGGCAAAAGGGCAAAGGACCGCCATTCGTGCTGGCTCCACGGATGCCCCCTCCTTGCCCATTGTCACGAGGCAATCTGGAAAGAATGCGGTTCCTGTCTACAAAGGGCATCCTGTGGTTATGCCCGCCTTAGTTTAAAACTGATTCAGGCCGCCGGGCGCTGGTGGCTCACGCCTGTCATCCTAGCTACTCAGGAGGCTGAGATCTGAGGATCGCGGTTCAAAGCCAGCCTGGGCAGGAGAGACCGTGAGACTCCTATCTCCAATAAGCCACCAGAAAACCAGAAGTGGCGCTGTGGCTCAAGTGGTAGAGCGCTCGCCTTGAGCTGAAGAGCTGAGGGACAGCGCCCAAGGCCCAGAGTTCAAGCCCCACAACCGACAAAAAAAAAAAAAAAAACTGATTCAGGCCCTTTCCCATCTGTCTGCTGTGGCTCTCGTCCATCCTAAAGGACGTCAGAAGGAGGACTCCCTGTCTCCCTAGGTAACAATAAGGACGATGCAGTGACACGCCGGCCCACTCAACGATCAGCCACCTCTGCCCTCCAGCGGCCAGTCACTTCCCTCTTCAGAGAACTGAACTTGGTTCTAGAATATTCTAGATCATTCCAGATCAAGATTTCTCAGCCGTGGGACTGTTAATTTTGGAGGCTCTCCTGAGCTGTGCCACATGGCACACGCCACCCTCCTCTACTCAGTGCCCACGTGCCCACCCACACAGGGCTGCCCTGCCCACTCCTCTCATTCCCTGAGTTAAGTTCAGGAGGCTATGTACTTTGTTTTTGTTGTTGTTGGTCATAGGTCTTGAACTTTGGGCCTGGGTGCTGTCCCTCAGCTCTTCAGCTCAAGGCTAGCGCTCTACCACATGAGCCACAGCACCACTTCCAGCTTCTTCTGCTTATGTGGTGCTGAGGAATCAAACCCAGGGCCTCATGCATGCGAGGCGAGCACTCTACCACTGAGCCACCTTCCCAGCCCTGAGGCTATGCACTTTTATAACAAGATAAAAATTACAACATGACCTGGGTGCCAGAGGCTCGCACCTATAGTCTGAGCTACTCAGGAGGCTGAGATCTGAGGCCTGTTGTTTGAAGCCAGCCCAGGAAGGCAAGTCCATGAGACTCTTAATCTCTAACCACCCAAAAGCTGGAAGTAGTGCAGTTAAGGAGGGGGGGCTCTATCCTACAAAATGTAAGAAAGGTGAAAGGAGGGCTGGGTTGGGAGGGAGAGGCGAGAATGCTGGATGGGGACACGCAGTTATAACCTGCCTCGTTGAATGGCAGCTCCTTTGTACGGAAGTGGAGCTGTGGCTCTAGTGGTAGAGTGCCAACTTCAAGCAGAAAAAGCTAAGGGACAGTGCCCAGGCTCTGAGTTCAAGCCCCAGTACTGCACCAAAAAGGAGCAGGGAGATAAAACTAAGTCAAACAGAAGAAAAAAGAAGGCAGGAAGAGAGAAGAGAGAAGGAAGAAGAAAGAAAAAGGAGAAGGAAGGAAGAGGAGAGAGGGAGGGAGGATTTCACATTCTAACAGCCTCCTGGCATGTACAGCCTTCCCAGCTCCTGGGGTTCTCGTCCACACCACACCACCCGCTTCCATAAGTGGGTGTAACACTGCACTAGGGCTCCCAGATCCGAGACTTCACCGATGTCCCCGTGCTCGGCCCCTCAATGTTCCCGCGCTGTCCCCGCGGGCCCCTAGCGGTCTGGCGGCTGCCCAGGCCACGCACACCTACTCACCATGATGATCTGGGTGCCGGGGCGCAGGGCCATGCCGTCGGCGGCGGAGCCAGGGGTGACGTGGTGGATGAAGATGCCCGTGAGGTTCCCTCCGACGACGCGCAGCTGCTTGAGCAGCGCGGCGCCCTGGAACGCCAGCACGGTGACCTGGCTCAGGATCTTGCGGGCGGGCCTCCGCCGCACAGGGGCGCTGCCGAGACCAGGAGGTGGCCGGCTGCAGCGCAGCACCGCACCGCCAGGGCAGGAGGCCAGCAGGCCGTGGCGCCACCGCCCCTCCGCCCTCTCAGAAAGGCCGCGCCCCCGTGGGGACAGGACGCTGTCAGGCGCTGCCCTGGGCTCTGGCTCCCCAGTCACAGCTCACCTTTCTGGCACATCCAAGCTTCTGGCAGACCTCTGCAGGCTGCCCTCTGGCTGGGGGAGGTCTGGGAGGAAGCAGGGAGCCAGTGGCCAGAGCTTGGGTCACCCTGCTGCTGACCCTGCTCAACCCAGACAACCTTGGCCTGTCCACCCGGCCTTGCCCACCCTCCTCCTCCTCCTTCTCTGCTCAAACCTTGATGTCATCTCTCCAAGTCGCAGTGACTAGTGAGAATGGGCCCTGGCATTTCCGGATATGTGAACAAGTCTCCAACAACGTGAAAGACTGGGAGATGTCACCCCGAGTCTACATTTCTGGATTCACTTAAAAATCAAATCTGTTGTTTGGGCTGAGTGGTCTGCCTGACAATCACAAGGCCCAGAGTGCAATCCCAGTACTAGAACACACACAAAAAATCCGCTAGGGCTGGGAAGGTGGCTCAGTGGTAGAGCGCTTGCCTTGCATGCATGAGGCCCTGGATTCCATTCCTCAGAACCACATAAGCAGAAAAAGCCAGAAGTGCTGTAGCTCAAGTGCTAACCTTGAGCAAAAAGAAGTGCCCAGGTGCTGAGTTCAAGCCCCACAACTGACCAAAAGAAGAAGATGAAGGAGAAGGAAGAGGAGGATGAGGATGAGGAGCAGCAGCAACAGCAGCAGCAACAGCAGCTGCAGCAGCAGCAGCAGCAGCAGCAGGACACCAGTGGCTCAGGCCTGTAATCCTAGTTACCCAAGAAGCTAAAATGCAAAGGATTAAGCCAGCGGGGCAGAAAAGTCTGCAAGAGTTCAGTTCCAAAATCACCAGCAAAAAAACTCAGCTGGTGTTATGGATGAAGCAATAGAATGCCAGCCAAGCAACAATCATGAGGCCCTGGAGTCAAACTCCTGTACCGGGGGGTGGGGGAGAAAGCCAAAATAACAAGGTTTCTCTGTTCATAGCCTCACGTCCAGGATCGATTTGCCTTTGGGTGGATGTACTCAACATGTAAGTGTCACAAATAAAAATGAGTTGAAGTTGGGCACCAGTGGCTCATGCCTGTAATCCTAGCTACCTAAGAGGCTGAGATTTGAGGATGATGTTCAAAGCCAGCCCAGACAGGAAAGTCTGTGAAACACTTTTTTTTTTGGTCAGGTGTAGGGCTTAAACTCAGGGACTGGATGCTGTCTCTGAGCATTTTTGTTCAAGGCTAGCACTCTACTACTTTGAGCCACAGCGCCACTTCCAGTTTTCTGGTGATTAACTGCATGGACTTTCCTACCTGTGCTGGCTTTGAACTGTAATCTTTAGATCTCAGCTTCCTTAGTAGCTAGGATTACAGGCAGGAGCCAATGGCTCCCAGCTGAAATACTCTTAGCTCCAATTAGCCACTGAAAAAGCCAGAAGTGGAGTTGTGGTTCAAGTGGTAAAGTGTAAACCTCGAGCAAAAAGAAAGTCCAGGGGCAACTCTTAGGCCCTGAGGACCGGCACTAAATAGATAAATAGATAGATTAAACAAACAAACAAATGTGAGTCCGTGAGGATTAGTGTTTCTGGTTGCCTGACTCACAGAGGAACACAAGCAACCCTGGGCAGAACAGTATGAGGCCCTCATGCCCCCTGGCGACCATGAGGAGAACTCCAGGCAGGAGCTGAGAACCTGCGGTGTGCAGAGCAGAGGAGGAAAGGATAAAGGGCATTCCTGAAAGGCCCATGGCCTTGGGAAAATGGACCAGGTGGGTCAGGGGCCAAGGAGGGAGGCTCCCAGCAGGTGGACGCCAGCCCGCGTAATCCATCTCTCCTAGAAACAACTGAGTGCTCACTCGTGGGGCCCAGGTCCCCCGGAGGCCCAGCGTGCCCAGAGCAGAGCAGGGAGGGGGTCAGGGGTCAACGTGACTCTTTGGACTTGAGACACTAAGTAGCCTGCATTTTCCCAGGGGCCGAGATCAAGGCAAGGGCACAGGTCAAGTTCACTTCTGCCTCCCTGTTCCTCGGAGACCCACCCAGGCTGTCTGGCCTGCCTCCCGGCCTGTCCCAGCCCATTTCCCCTCCCCACTCTGCTAGCCATTGCGGGGGTGGGAGGGATTCAGGTGGGATGATCATACTCACCCGTCTTGTCCAGGATCTCATAACCCAGGTCTGTGTCATCCTTGTCTCCTAGAGACGCCCCGAGGTCCGCCTCCAGGGTGTCTGGGAAGGGGCTGCAAAGCACAGAGAGCCAGTTCACACTGCTTGGCCCCCTCCTGCAGAGCCTGGGCTCCTGGGGCCTCCTGGAGCTGCTGTGTGAATGCCCATATGGTCCACGGTCTGCCCCGAGGCTGCCCCTCACTCTACCTGACCGACTCGGGGTCTTCCCAGAAGTCCTCCGCCACCCGCTTGTACAGGGACTGCTGGCTGGGAGGCACCGGGCTGCTGGAGCGGAAGCTGTCGGCCAGCTCGCGGCTGGACGTGACACTCAGGTCCCACCAGAGCTGGGACTGGAGGAAGGCGGGCGGAGGACGGGGAAGGGAAGAACAGAGTGGACATACTGAAGTCACATTTATTGAACACCTACTGTGTGCCGGGCTCTGCACACAGTGGGTGTGGATTCCCCCCAGTTCTCCAAGAGGTCAGAGAGCAGGCAAGCCTAAGCGCTCTGCGGGGACTGTGTGGGGCACAGCTCGGATGGTCCAGGAGGGAGGCACGGAGGCCTGCCCGAGTCCCCCGCTCCACCCAGAGTACCCTGAACCAGTTGCCTTCTGTGGGAAACGATGCATTTTGCTGAAGGATGGAGCAGACACTGAGGACCTGAGGCTCCAAAATCCCTTGTGAGCTTGCCTCCCGGGAACCCCCCAAATCCACGGGCACCCACAGCCCTAGGAAACCAGGATCTTTGCAGATGAAATCGAGCTATGGTGGGGTCAGACTGGATGAGAGTGGGCATTCGTCCCATCAGTCTTCCTCTTGTGGTTTGAGTTTTAAATGTCCCCAAAAGGCCATGTACTGGAGACTTGTGTGCCAGCGTGTGGCGCTCTTGGGAGGGGTGGGGACTAGTGGAAGGTCACTGGAGCCACACTAAGACACAACTCCTTTTCTCTCTGTCTCTGTCTCTCTTTTCCTTTCAACCCTGCTATGATGTTCTGTCTAACCACAGGCTCAAAGCAGTGGGGCAAGCGACCGTGAACTGAAAATAAATCCTTCTTTCCCTAGCCCTCCTTTCTTGTGCTAGGGCTTGAATTCAGGGTCTGGGCGCTGTCCCTGAGCTTCTTTTTAGTCAAGGAGAGCACTCCACCAATTAAGCCACAGCACCACTTGCAGCTTTTTCTGTTCATGTGGTACTGAGGAATCCAACCTAGGGCTTCATGCATGCTAGGCAAGCACTGAACCACTGAGCCACCTTCCAAACCCAAATCTTTCTTTAAGTGGCTTATCTCAGGCATTTTTGTCACAATAATAGAAAGCTGCTGATTGCTACACTTTTTTTTGTGTGTGTCAATTGTGGGGCTTGAACTCTGGGCCTGGGCGCTGTCCTTCAGCTCTTCAGCTCAAGGCGAGTGCTCTACCACTTGAGCCACAGCGCCACTTCTGGTTTTCTGGTGGTTTATTGGGGATAAGAGTCTCATGGCCTTTCCTGCCTAGGCTGGCTTTGATTTGAGATCCTCAGATCTCAGCCTCCTGAGTAGCTAGGATGACAGGTGTGAGCCACCAGCGCCCAGATGTGACTGCTACATGATCTAAGAGGAGAAAAATCTGGGCAGAAACATGGGGAAACACCATGTGGGATGGAGCTGGGATCACAGCTATGCCGGTGCCAGTGGAAGCTTGCCAGGAGTCACCAGACTCGCCAAGAGCAACGGAGAGTGTGGCCCTGTGGTGCCTTGATCCCTAATGTCCAGCCCCCAGCACCACAGGACATCAGTTTTCTCTGGTTGACCCCTCCATGGTGCTGACCTCTTCTGCAGGAAACAGGGTGGCTCAGCCCCCTCAGTCCTGATAGAGAATGTTCCGGGCTGAGCAGGAAGGGGGAGGGGAGGGTACCTCCATGGAGCTGAGGCTGCTGAGCTGGCCACCGTCTTCGCTGTCTTCCTGCGGGCATACCGCGTGCATCCGCACCAGCCGCTGCTTCCCCCGCGGACACAGCTCCTTGGCCCTGGCTTCCTGTCTGGGCTGCCAAAGATGGGCCAGACAGCTCTTCACTCAGGAAACCAAGCAAGCCAGAAGTGGAGCTGTGGCTCAAGGGCAGAGTGCCAGCCTTGAGTGTACAGCTAAAGGACAACACCCTGAACGCACCCAGGCCTACCCAGGCCCTCCACGAGATCACACCCCCTTCCGGGGCAGACCTGTCCTCGGCTCCCAGGTAAACAACTGTGTCCCTCCTCGGAGCTCAGAAGCCCACAGCCCCAGAACCGACTCACCAGGAAGACTAGAAACATTTCTTTCTTTCTTTTTTGTCAGTTGTGGGGCATGAACTCTGGGCCTGGGCACTGTCCCTCAGCTCTTCAGATCAAGGCTAGAGCTCTACCATTGAACCACAGCACCACAGCGCCACTTCTGGCTTTTTCTGCTTATGTGGTGCTGAGGAATGGAACCCAGGGCCTCATGCATGCACGGCGAGCACTCTACCACTGAGCCACCTTCCCAGCCCTAGAAGCATTTCTTTTATTAGAGACCATACATTGCTGTTTGTTAGCTTTAAATTTTTTTAATGTTGCCAAGCACCTATGGCTCATGTCTACTCAGGAGGTTAAGACCTAAGTATCAAGTTTGGAGGCCTGCATGGGTAGAAAGGTCTATAAGACTCCGTCTCCAAAATAGCCAGCAAGATGTCAAATGGGAGGTATGACTCAAGTGGTAGAGTGCCAACTGAGCAAGTGTGAGCTCTGAGTTCAAACTCTGGTAATACCAAACAAAAAACTGTATGTAAAAAAAATACGTCTATTGTAGAATATGGGGAACAGAACCAATTCACCCTAATTCCACGCTCAAAACTAAGGGTTAACATAACCGCTTGCATTTTGGTCTTGCCTGTCCCCCGCCCCATCCCTCTTTTGGTGTGTGGAGGGTAGTTGGCTGGGGAACGCCTGCGCAGTGAGGAGGAAGGCTGGAGGCTGAGCCGTCCTGTGTGGGTCCAACTGCCTCCCCCGGGGCCCGTGGCCCTGCTGCACCTCGCTCGCCCAGGTGCCGGACCCCAGCAGGTTTCCCGATACTTCCTGGTCCTGGGCAGCACTGTGCTGTGTCATGAGCCAGGCACACGTGTGCGTGTGGGCGGGTTCACAGCTCTTCCCTCCCCACGCGCCACGTCACGGGCTCCAGGGCCTCCGGCTCTGAACCATGTGCAGCATGATGGATCGCGCCGTGTCCGGCTCGAGGAGGCAGAAGCGGCAGGGTGAATGCCAGTGCCCCAGGCCCACGGGCGGCCCCTCCCCCCAGCGGAGGCCCCAGCACTCACCCCTGCGGGGGGCTCTTCCTGCAGCCTGCGCAGCTGGGTGCGCAGCTCGCACACCCGCTCAGTCAGCTCAAACACCCTCCTGCGGAGGCAGTCCTTCTCCGTCAGGCTCTGGGAAATCTCCATCTGCACCCCGTCCCTGGCCGCGTATGCCTGCCCAGACAGGACGGACGGGCGTGGACAGTGAGGGGCAGGGCCAATGAGCCAGCAGGGGTCGTAGCCCCAGAAACCATCCTGCTGACCATAAAAACTAAAAAACCAGGGCAGGGAAGGTGGCCTAGTGGTAGAGAGCTTGCCTCGCATGCATGAGGCCCTGGGTTCGATTCCTCAGCACCACATAAGCTGAAAAAGCCGGAAGTGGCGCTGTGGCTCAAGTGGTAGAGTGTTAGCCTTGAGCTGAAGAGCTGAGGGACAGCGCCCAGGCCCAGAGTTCAGGCCCATGACTGACAAAAAAAAAAAACAAACTATAAAAAACCAACAATCCACTCCAGTGCCTGTACACCTATGTGATTTTGCTAGAACCTAGTCTCTGGGGTGCACTTTCTCAATGTTTTGTGCCAGGGATAAAGCAGAGGGAGAGGCACAGTAGCATGCTCAGATTGGGGGGTTGGTGGTTAGGGAGCCTCACATGAGCCAGGCACTGGTGGCTCACGCCTGTTGCTCTAGCTACTCAGGAGCTGAGATCTGAGAATTGAAGTTCGAACCCAGTCCAGGCAGGAAAGTGAATGAGACTCTTCTTAGCTTTAATGAACCACCCAAAAAGCCAGAAGTGGAGCTGTGGCTCCACAGTGGTAGAGTGCTAACCTTGAGCATAAAAGCTAAAGGATAGCACCCTGGCCCTGAGTTCAAGCCTTAGGACCCGTGTGCACCGCTCTCTCTCTCTCTCTGAAATCTGGAAGCAGCTGCCATGAAGGATGGGCGAAGGCAAGACTATGCCCTGAACCAGCAGCGCTCCACCTCCCCCAGACACACGTGTGGGCAGTGGAGGGGACAGAGGCTTCTGTAGCTCAATCCCAGCAAGGGTGGCCCGGTGCACATGGGTAGGCCCTGGCCTGGCGTCCCCCGCCCCCATCCCCTACCTGGTCCCGCTCCTTCTGCAGCTCGGCCACCTGACTCTGCAGCGTGCTCATCTTCTCTCTGTACAGCTCACAGTCCACCTGTGTCTTCTGGAACTGGAGCAGGGTCTGTTCTCTCTCCTCCAGGTACTGGACGGGGGACAGGGCGGCAGAGGTCAGCAGCAGAGGCCCCGATGATGGGGGAGTGGGTGGGGAGAGAGCCAGGGGAGCGGGAGGTTCCCGAGGGGGTTCTAGAGGCAGCTAGAGGCTCTTTCTTAGGACTAGGTTGAGATGTGTCTCTAGAGCCACAGAGATGAGCATATTAAATTCAATCAGCACAACTTGCATGTCTATTGCATGAAAAGGGTTTTTTTGTTTGTTGGTCGTGGGGCCTAAACTCTGGGCCTGGGCGCTGTCCCTCAGCTCTTCAGCTCAAGGCTTGCCCTCTACCACTTGAGTCACAGCGCCACTTCCGGTGGTGCTGAGGAATGGAACCCAGGGCCTCCTGCATGCAAGGCAAGCGCTCTACCACTGAGCCACCTTCCCAGCCCAAAGGTTTGGTTTTTTTTAAATGTCCAGAAACATACAAATATTTCTGCTGCGCTGCCACATGCTTCCCCACTGTCCCCTGCCTCCTCATTCTCCCCCTGGCTAAATGTCAGGGTCCAGCCTGAGCCCTTGACATCGCCCTGGCCTTGCTCCCTTGCCTGACTTTGACCTCGTCTACTCCAGGCCCTGAGTCGATGCTCAATAAAGCTCTGCTGAAGTTCGGGAGAGGTGGGCCAGCCATTGGGTAAGGAGAGCAGTGGCTCTCGTGCAAACTGGTGCAGCCGTCAGCTCTCTGAGGTAGCTGTCCCGGGTCAGAGGGCCACGACAGCCGGCATGGAGAGGGCCACGACAGCCGGCATGGAGAGGGCCACGACAGCCGGCATGGAGAGGGCCACGACAGCCGGCATGGAGAGGGCCATGACAGCCGGCATGGAGAGGGCCACGACAGCCGGCATGGAGAGGGCCACCACAGCCGGCATGGAGAGGGCCACGACAGCCGGCATGGGGCAGCTGCCCCGAGGGCCACGACAGCCGGCATGGAGAGGGCCACGACAGCCGGCATGGAGAGGGCCACCACAGCCGGCATGGAGAGGGCCACGACAGCCGGCATGGGGCAGCTGCCCCGGGTCAGAGGGCCACGACAGCCAGCATGGAGAGGGCCACGACAGCCGGCATGGAGAGGGCCACCACAGCCGGCATGGGGCAGCCGTCCCGGGTCAGAGGGCCACGACAGCCAGCATGGAGAGGGCCTCGACAGCCGGCATGGAGAGGGCCACCACAGCCGGCATGGGGCAGCTGCCCCGGGTCAGAGGGCCACGACAGCCGGCATGGAGCAGCTGCCCCGGGTCAGAGGGCCACGACAGCCGGCATGGGGCAGCTGCCCCGGGTCAGAGGGCCACCACAGCCGGCATGGGGCAGCTGCCCCGGGTCAGAGGGCATGGGGCAGCCGTGTCACCTGCTTCTGCTGCCTCTCTGCAGCCACCGCCCGCTCCCGCAGTGAGTGGATGCGGTTCACCAGCTCCTGCTTACTCTCCAGGGCCTCGTCCAGGTTCTGCTCCAGGATGTCTTTCTCCGCCTAGGGCAGAAAGAGGTCAGCCCAGGACCCTGACCTCCCCGACACCTGGCAGGGGTTGGAGGAGAGGGGTCCTGAGAAGGGGGTGCGGGCAGACGGGCAGCACTGACTCATGGCTGTACACTGGGCAGGAACAAAGCAGCGATCAGCACTTCTTGTAAATGAGAAAAAGACAAAGCAAGGCAAACTAAAACTTCCAGGGGTGAGGGCTTCGCTCTATGTCTCTTTGGCTTCCTCGCTATCTACCTGCAGAGGTTCAATAGGAGGGAAGAGCCAGGGGGCGGGTCCTCCCTCCCCACCCCACAGCACACTCCTGACAGCAGTGGTACAACCCTGGCCAATCACAGCCGCGATTCATCCCTCACGAAGGAGTAGCGAGGGAACTTCTCACTAACTAGACACTTGCTCAATAAAAGGAATCAAGCCAGGCTCCTGCCTGTAATCTCTGCTACTCAGGAGGCTGAGATCTGAGGACTGAGATTCAAAGGAAAGTCTGTGAGACTCTCATCTCCAAGAAACCAAGTAGAGCTGTGTCAAGTGGTAGAATGCCAACCTTGAACAGAGAAGCAAACAGAGAGGCCCTAGTATTGGCGCACATGTGTGGGTACACACACACGCGCACGCGCACGCGCGCGCACGCCACAAAAGTTTCTTGGACGTTCCTGCCTGGGCTGGCTTCATGCCATGATTTTCAGCTCTCAGACTTCTGAGTAGCTAGGATCTAGGATTACAGAATGAGCCACTGGCGCCCAGCTGTCTCTACGGCTTTTCATTCTGCCGCCTTCTCAGTGGGCTGAGGAAAGAGGGGAGACGTGGGCTCGGGGTGTGGAGACCGCGGCGCTGTGCCGTGGAGGACACACCAGCCTGTGCCCGGTCACCTCACGGGGACACCGCGGCGCTGTGCTGCGGAGGACGCACGGGCCTGCAGGCGCAGTGCTGCAGAGGACGCACCGCACAGGCCTGAGCCCGGTGACCTCACGGGGACACAGGCACCTACCAGGCTGAAGGTCAGTGAGCGGAGCTTCTCGTTCTCCTCCTTCAGGCGGCTCAGCTCCTCGCCCTCAGGGTCCGAGTTGCTGCTCATCTTCAGGGACCTTTCTCGAAATTCCCGTTCACAGGAAGACACCATGCTTACCCGCTGCAGCTCCTGCCTCACCAGGTACAGCTGCGGGGGGAGGGGGAGTGAGTGAGCGTCCACGCTGGGCAGATTGCTCCACCTTACTCATAGTAAAGACTGCTGCTCACGCCTGTAATCCCAGTTATGCAGGAGGCTGAGATCTGGAGATTGCTGTACAAAGCCAGCCCAGGCAGGGAAGTCTATGAGACTCTTATCTCCAATTAACCAGCCAAAAGCTGGAAGTAGAGCTGTGGCGCAATTAGTAGAGCACTCGCCTGAGCACAAAAGCTCAGGCCCCGAGGTCAAACCCCAGAACTAATACAAAAAACGGGAACTGGGATTTGTGAAAATCAGTAGGAAAAAGAAGACAGTGAAGGCAGCTAGGAGTGGGGCACTGGGGTACAGCTGGGCCATTCCGACAGGCATCTGCGGGGCCTTTCAGGGCCCAGGGCTGTGTAGAAAGCACCAGACTGGTAGACAGAACATACCAAGGGGCAGCAGGGCCTCCAGGGCCTCAAGAGGTGTGTCCTGTGCAGGGCCACAAACCTCAAATGTGGAAGGCCTGTCAACAAGGTGGTGAATGTAGTAGCTAGGACTACAGGCAGAAGGCACCATGCCTGGCTTAATGGGTGAGTTTTTTTAATTAATTACAAATTATTTTTAAATAAAAAGCTACAGTTCAGGGGCCTGGGAATGTGGCTTAAGGTAGAGTGCTTGCCTAGCATGCATGAAGCCCTGGGTTCGATTCCTCAGTACCACATAAGCAGAAAAGCCAGAAGTGGTACTGTGGCTCAAGTGACAGAGTGCTAGCCTTGAGCACAGAGCGGCTCAGGGACAGTGCCCAGGCCCTGAGTTCAAGCCCCAGGTTTGGCAAAAAAAAAAAAAAAAAGTTACAATTCAAAGATGAAAAGCAAACAAATGGACAGGAGTGGCTCTGTGGCTGAGCACATGCTTAGGGCTCATCCAGTAAACAAACAGATGCCTTAATGAAACACGGCTCAAGTGGCAGAGTGCCAGCCTTAAGAGGACAAGCCACGTGGGCCCTGAGTGCAAGCCCAGTACTGGCATGCACGTGCATGTGTGTGTGTGCATGCACACACATGCACACGCACACACACACCACACACACAGAGGCAAAGAGCCAACATGGGGACTGGGAAGGTGGCTCAGTGGTAGAGCGCTTGCCTTGCATGCCTGAGGCCCTGGGTTCCATTCCTCAGCACCACATATGCAGAAAAAGCCAGAAGTGGCGCTGTGGCTCAAGTGGTAGAGCACTACCCTTGAGCTGAAGAGCTGAGGGACAGCACCCAGGCCCAGAGTTCAGGTACCACGACTGACCAAAAAAAAGCCAACATGGCAGGCAGGAACAGCCTTGCTGTTGAAAGAATTCCACACCTGTTACTTCACCTTGCACAGAAAACGCTGGGGCTTAGACGGCCTGACTTGAAAACACCTCCACGCTCCCTGCCTAGACTCAGAACCAGCCGAGGAGGACAAAGGCAGAAACTAGAGATGGAGGAGCCCGGGTCACTGCACGGCGGGGCCTGGCCCACAGGCCTAGAGACACAGAAGATCAGACGCTTGCCAGACGTCACGGGGTGGGGCTGCTCACAGTCAGCCCGGAACCGCGCGAGGAGAAGCAGCGGCTGCGTGCCATGCGGGCTACACAGAGAGAGGGGCGAGGGGCTACCTGGGGAGGAGTGGGATGGGTGGGGTGGGAGGGGCTCAGCCAAGCCTCTGGGGCCAGGCAGAGCCGTGAACGCCACGGCCGGGCGCCGCGTCCAGCGTCTGGAGTACCTCTTCCTGCAGGCTGCGGCAGCGCGTGCTGGCCAGCTCCTTCTCGCGCAGAGCGTTGCTGTAGTGCAGCGAGAGGCTCAGCATCTCGTCCTTCAGCTTCAGCACCTCGTGGAAGTGGGCGCTCACCTCCCGCTTCATGCGGCCGTGGTCGGCCTCCAGCTGGCTCAATTCCTTGGCGCGGGCCTCTGCCAGGCCCAGGCGCTCTTGCTGTCGCTGGTACTGCCGCAGGAGGGACTCCTTGTGTGTCTTCTCCTGGGCCAGCTCCTCCTGCAGGCTGCTGATGGCCCCCGCCAGGCACTCGGTCAGCTTGGACGTCTCCATGAGGCCTGCAGGAAGGCGGGCAGGTGGCTGAGCCATGGTCCCTGCCTCCAGACCCCAGGGCCCCAGCTCTGACCTGTTCCTTGTCTTAACAGCCTCCAGCTTTGACTGGACTCTGTGCTCGGGCTAGTGTGGCCGGGGACACTGGACTGTCCTCTCCACTCCCCTTGGGGGCCCACTGTCCACACCCAACTCTTCCTTAGCTGCCAGTGCTCAGAACTAATCATTGATTGGTGGATTGATGGATTGTGGTACTGGGGTTTGAACTCAAGACCTCACATTTGCTAGACAGGTATTTTACCAATTCAGTTGTTTTTCAGGTAGAGTGTCAAGTTTTTCCCCCAAGTATGAAACCTCCCATCTGCAGCTCCCATCCTAGCTCCTGAAGAGCGTAAATCACCATGCCCAACTTACTAATTGAGATGGGGTCTCAATAAATTCTCTGTGTGACCTTGAGCCAGCACACTCCTAATTGGTACTTCCTGACCAGCTGTGAGTACAGGCATCTGTCATAGTGCCTGGCCCAGAGTTAATAATTTCAATATCTGGGCTGGGAAGGTGGCTCAGTGGTAGAGCGCTTGCCTTGCATGCATGAGGTCCTGGGTTCGATTCCTCAGCACCACATAAGCAAAAAGAAAAAAGCCGGAAGTGGCACTGTGGCTCAAGTGGTAGAGCGCTAGCCTTGAGCTGAAGAGCTGAGGGACAGCGCCCAGGCCCAGAGTTCAGGCCCCATGACCGGACACACACACACACACAAAAACCAAAAATAATTTCAGTATCTTCCCAATAAAAGCATAGAACATTAACATACAAAAGAGACAACTTATTATCCCTAAGAGCCCTGGTGTGTATGTGCCTCTGAGTGTGTGTGTGTGTGTGTGTGCGCGTGCTCACATGTGTGCACTGGGCACTGTCTCTTAGCTTTATTGCTTCAAGGCTGGCACTATCATTGAGCCACAGCTACATTGCGGCTTTTTGGTGGTTAATTGGAGGTGCTAGTAGCTCACACCTATAATCCCAGCTACTCAGGAGGCTGAGATCTGAGGACTGTGGTTCAAAGCCAGCCCAGGAAAGGAAAGCCCTCAAGACTCTTACCTCCAATTAACCACCAGAAAACTGAAAGTGGTGCTGTGGCTCAAAGTGGTAGAGCACTAGCTTTGAGTGAAAAAGCTCAGGGACAACACCCAGGACCCGAGTTCAAGCCCCACAACAACAGCAACAACAACAAAAGCCTCATGGACTTTTCTGTGCAGGCTGCTTCACTTTGAGTTAGTAGCTCCGATTATAGGCATGAGCCACTGGCCAGTCCTGCTCTTTCGCATTTCTAAACCCTTCAGTGGCTGCTCCCTGGAAGCCCCGTTACTCACTTGCTGAGTGACCACGAGGCCGATTTTCACGGAGCAGGTGGGAGCTTTACTTGCTTGGTGTACAGAAGGCCCTGGGTCCCCTGCTCCTGGGTAGGAGCCTCGAGTCCCCTTCTGGCAGACAGCACTGTGCTGCCTGCCTCCACTCGAGCAGTGTGAGGCGGGGCCCGGGCCTCTGGAAGGCCAGCCTCCTCTCACCCGGGGCTCTCCTCACTACACTAGGTGGTTAAAGATGGACTCGGGAGCCCAAGGACTCAGGCAAGGACGAGCATCCAGAGGGAGCAGGGAGCGCTGGGGGCCGCGGCCCAGCTGGCCTCGGACCCATCCATCAGCAGCCAAGCTCTCACCGCTGAAGTTGCTGAAGTCCACGCTGGGCTGCAGCCCCGTGACCAGGGTGTAGACGTCAGGGTTGTGGAACTTCAGGCTCTCCAGGAAGGCGAGGGCCCCGTTCTTCCCTCGAGCCTTCAGCAGGTCCAGCAGGTGCCCTGGAGAGCGAGAGCTGCCGTGCGTGAGCACGCGCCGGGGCGCCCAGGCTGGCTTCCCCACCAGAGAGGAGGCCGGGCGGGGCAGCCTTGTGCCTGTGGGATCCGGAGGTGAGAGCGGCTCCCTGGATCTCCACGGTGGGAGGCCCTCGCTGCTCTCCCCTCCCTTTACACACGTGACCTCAGCTCGAGCCCACAAGGCCTGTGTTTACTGAGCAATTACTAAGAACCACTTGGCTAAGAGCAGGGCATACACATGAGAACACAGACACATGGCCCACCACAGTGGCCTTTGGGGCAGTGGATGTAGCACCCCTCTGCCCTGGGGCACCTCACTGTGCACACATTATCATGTTAACAGCCCCTGCTGCCTGCCTGCTTTCCACAGCACGGGCTGTATAATGAGCATCAAGGTAACTCCCATACTTCTCACGATTTCTACACTGGAGTCACTGGCTTTCACGTTCATGGGTGAATGAATAACACAGCCTGCCTGTCATCATCAGAACAAGACATCCCAAAAAACAGAATCCACCCAGAATGTGCCCAAGCCAGCGTCTTAGGAAAAGGGTTTGTGCAGATGTAATTAGGGAAGGCCATTCTGGAAACACACACAGACCCTACACTCAGGGACAAAGGTCTTTGCAAGAGACTGAGGGGAGTGGGCACAGAGAAGATAGCCATGTGGAGACAGGATCAAAGATGAGAATGTTGGGGCCACAAGCCAAGGCAAGTTGGGAGCGACCAGGCACAGGAAGAGGCAGAGCGTGCTCCCTAAGCCCCTGGGCCAGCTCAGCCCTGCCTGCAGCAGGCCGGCTGACACCACCCATAGGTGGTGTGATGTCCCAGTCCTGGGGCTGGAACTTAGGGCCTGGGCACTTTTCAACTTTAGCTTTTCAACCAAGGCTGGAGCTCTACCACTTGAGCCACGGCTCACTTGTAGCTTTTTGCTGGTAACTGGAGCTAAGAGACTCATGGACTTCCTTGCCTGGGCCAGCTTCGAATTAGAATCCTCAGATCTCAGTCTCTTGGTAGCTAGGATGACAGGCATGAGCCACCAGTGCCCAGGACTGGAACTCAAGGCCTCACACATGTGAATCATGTGCTGACCGTGAGCTCCACTCCCACCTGCAGTTGTTTGAAACCACCCGTGTGTGCGTGGGGTCAGTGTTAGGTGGCCCCTGTAGGACTGAGGGTGTGCTGCCCTCTAGTGTGCACTCCAGCCCTGTAGGACTGAGGGTGTGCTGCCCTCTAGTGTGCACTCCAGCCCTGAAGGTATTCCAGTCCTGTGCTCTGTACGCCTGCGGAGGAGCTCTGCACCGCAGCCGGGTTTCGGAGCCAAGGCCACCGGGACTCACCGACTCTCATGGCGCTGTTGGTGAAGCGGGGGCTGTGCAGCACCTCCTCCTCGTCCAGCTGGCCCAGCACCTTGGCCTGGCGCAGGTAGGGGGTGAGGCGGCTGGGGCAGATGCTGCGCACGATCTTGTAGCGATGGCTCTCCATCATCTCCCACAGTGTCTCCTCATCCACAGCCGTCAGCCGCGAGTCCGTGCGGCACAGCTCCGCCATGCCCACGGCCGGGAGGGAGCTGGAATCAGAGAACTGGTGTTGGGGGCCAGGATGGCTTTCCACGCACATGTCAGAGCGCGGGAAGGACATCCTTGTAGTCCACACTCGGCTTCCTGCCTGGGCATAGTGTCCATGGCCAGTTAAGAGGCAGACCCCTCCCCTCGCCACCCGCTCCCCAGCTGACATTCCCGAGTCCTCTCTCAGGGCAAGCAGGAGGAGGTGGGTCCCACCTGGGGTGAGCTGAGTCTGCTGCTTCTGCTCAGACACCCAATTGACCCATGATGACGACGTTAAAAACCAGGCTGGGCACCAGTGGCTCACACCTGTAGTCTTAATTACTCAGGAGGCTAAGCCTGGAGGATCATGGTTTAAAGCCAGTTTAGGCAGTAAAGTCCATGATTCTCTTATCATCACAAAAACCAAGTAAGACAAAAACTCAGCTCAATTTACTCAAAGGAAACCTCCATTTTATTTTTTTTTTGTCAGTCATGGGGTCTGAACTCTGGGCTTGGGCGCTGTCCTTCAGCTCTTCAGCTCAAGGCTAGCGCTCTACCACTTGAGCCACAGCACCACTTCTGGCCTTTTCTGCTTATGTGGTGCTGAGGAATGGAACCCAGGGCCTCATGCATGCAAGGCAAGCGCTCTACCACGGAGCCACCTTCCCAGCCCCAAACCTCCATTATCTTTCTTTTTTTTTTTTTTTTTTGAACTCTGGGCCTGGGTGCTGTCCCTCAGCTCTTCAGCTCAAGGCGAGCGCTCTACCACTTGAGCTACAGCGCCACTTCCGGTTTTCTGGTGGTTTATTGGAGATAGGAGTCTCACGGTCTCTCCTGCCCGGGCTGGCTTTGAACCGCGATTCTCAGATCTCAGCCTCCTGAGTAGCTAGGATTACAGGCGTGAGCCACCAGCGCCCAGCTATGAACCTCCATTTTCTTGAGAACCTCCAAAACAGGTATGGAAGGCTCACAGGGGGTGAAAGTTATTGGAGGCACAGATTATACATGCGTTCTCTGTGCAAGCACAGGACGGACACGGATACACAGCCTGGCCATGCTGCCATGGTGCCGAGGGATGAGCGGGAAAGATGTCGGTTAGGAATCCCTCAGGAGGACGGGGGAAAGAAAGGCCAGCTTGGGCTGGGAAGGTGGCTCATGCATGAGGCCATGGGTTCGATTCCTCAGCACCCCATAAAGCAGAAAAAGCCAGAAGTGGCGCTGTCGCTCAAGTGGTAGAGCGCTCGCCTTGAGCTGAAAGAGCTGAGGGACAGCGCCCAGGCCCAGAGTTCAGGCCCCATGACCAGCAAAAGAAAAAGAAAGGCCTGCTGGGGCCCGCACAGAGCGCTGCGCCAGCTGCCCGCGCAAGGCCCTGGCACCCGACTGCCTGTGTCCCTCCCACGGCTCGGTTGTGGGCTCAGGCTCTAGGGAACCATGGCTGGCCTGGTGGTAGTGGGCAGCTGGCCTCATCTCACAGCGCCGACATCCTCTGGGCACTGTGGGGAGCCGTTCTGAGCCCCATAAACTTGCACGCTTTGATTCTTTGGGTTTGGCATGACAGGTGGCACCAGACAGAGTGGAATGCCACCTAAAGTGATCTGAATTTTTTAAAAAAAGAAACCTTGGAAGCCAGGACAATGCAGCCCTGGTAGTTTGCATGCACGTGGATGCTGGCGGCTGCAGATGCCCATTACGGTCCTTCTTAAAGCCCAGCAAGCACTCACGAGGAGGAGCTCAGGCTCGATCCTGCCAGGTCTCCTGGTGGTGGGATGCACGCTGCGGAGCCCTCTGCAGCTCCAGGGTCATCAGCAGCCGGGTGCTGCCGCTGGATCCTTCTCTGCAGGCTGCCCTGGGATCCGGCTGGCAGGGAAGGCCGGAAGCCACGCCAGGAGACCGGCTCCAAAACTCACCGTCTGGCCCCAGAGACTAATGCCAGTGGAGAGAAAGAAGAAAACAGATGACCTCCATTCCAGGGAAGGTCAAGACAGCCAACGGCAGCTGTGGACCCAGTGTCCACAGGCCTGTTTGGGTCCCACTAACCCCCTTCTCCTAAGTGTCTGTGCAGAGAACTCTGGAAAGCAAGATGCTGGGTGAGGGGCCCAGGGACGGGGGAGGAGGAGGGGATGAGCCAGAGAGCTGCCCTACCCAGACCCTGCCCTCCACCCTGCAGGTGCTCTGTCTCCAGGACACCGGTGTTCCTTGGCCTCCTTCTTCTTCCCACCCCCTCACTTCCGCATTCCAGTGTCCCTACTTTCCCGAGGGAACGGGACCTCCGGGAATGCCTCTAGGACTGGCTCCTGCAGGAGAGTCCGGGGTCCCCTCCCGCTTCCTCAGATGACGGAGCGTGTGGCTGACCGCCTCCCCTCACACCGGACTCAACGCCAGGCCAATGATGGCCCTGCCAAGGGAGAGGATCACTGTCCTTCACACAGAAAGAAAGAAAAACTACTTCCTGCCCCAAGCTTGGAGGAACGAAGTAGCGGCGCAGAGGGCCAGGGGTGGGCCCAGGGACAGCGAGGGACAGAAGGGCAGAGACTCCTCTGCCAAGTGCTCAGAAAACAAAGTGAGAAGAGCCTTGCAATTTCCCTCTGGTTTAGACAGATGGTAGTCCTGGGAGCTGAGCAATTCCCCTCTGGTTTAGATGGATGTTAGTCCTGGCGAGAAAGAAAGCAGTGTGGTCCAGAGACTCCCCACGGGGCCCTCAGATCACCAGCCACTCAATTCCACAGGAGTGGGGGGCACGGGAGAGGCAGGCTGTCCAAACCCCGCCCCAGCAGCCTTGTGCTCCGACTCTGAAGGCCAGCCTCTACTCTGACCTGGGAAGTAGGGAGGAGAAAGCACAGGTTCTCTCCCCTGCCCCAAGCTGGACTCCAGAATAAGAAGGGACGAGGGGGAGCAAGCTCACAGCCCTTGTCCACGGTGGACAAGGCAGACGGACGGTCACCAGGGTAGGGTGCACCCCTCGGCCAAATCTGGTGTCACAGTACCAGGAACGCCTGGTGGTGCCTTCCTTCCCCCGCAGGACAGCTGGTCTCACGCACTATGCACCTGCCTGAGAAATCTTCTCCTTCCTACATCCCCGCAGCGTCCAGTGGGGAAGGGTACAAGCCACAGGGCTCTTCCACCCGTCCCGCCCATCCTGTGTGGAACTCAGCAGCAGGGAATGTCCCAGAACTCAAACCAAGCAATGACACGAGCTGTCGTGACCTTTTCCCACAGACCAGGTATCTCCTCCACTCCTGGTAAGGAAGAAGCCAGCCCTCTCCCCTCTCCTGGGGTTATCCCTGTCCTACCTGGCCACTGTCCCTTTGGCACGCTGGCCTGCTCTCGGGGGCAGACTCCAGGCTCTCCCCGTCCTCCCCTGAGCAGCGAGGACCATCTGTGGGCTGGCAAGGGCTGGGTGGGGCAGAGCAGCAGCCGGCGAGCAGGTCTGACAGCACGTCCATCCGGGCTCTGCTGCTGTGCCAGGGCACGCCACTATGGGTGGCTGCTTGGCACCAGCCTAGAAGTCACAGGCATCCGGCTGACTTACGGAAGGCGGCGATGACGGGATGGGAGGATCTTGGGGTGGAGGATCACCCCTTCTTTGTGAACCGTCAGCCCCGTTCACCAGAGTTCCTACTCTTGGAAAAATTCCGGGAAGATTAGGATAACTCCTGGGCCCATCGTGGTTTTCACATTCCTATTTAGTAATCATTTAATATTTAACAATAAGAAACGTTTAAGGGCCGGGCTCCAGTGGCTCACGCCTGTAATCTTAGCTACTCAGGAGGCTGAGATCTGAGGATCGCGGTTCAAAGCCAGCCCAGGCAGAAAAGACCATGAGACTCCTATCTCCAATAAACCACCAGAAAACCGGAAGTGGCGCTGTAGCTCAAGTGGTAGAGCGCTCGCCTTGAGCTGAAGAGCTGAGGGACAGCGCCCAGGCCCCGAGTTCAAGCCCCACAACCCACAAAAGAAAAAGAAAAAAAGAAAAAAGTGGAGCTGGGAAGGTGGCTCAGTGGTAGAGCACTTGCCTTGCATGCCTGAGGCCTTGGGTTCGATTCCTCAGCACCACATAAGCAAAAAGAAAAAAGCCAGAAGTGGTGCTGTGGCTCAAGTGGTAGAGCGCTAGCCTTGAGCTGAAGAGCTGAGGGACAGTGCCCAGGCCCAGACTTCAGGCCCCATGACCGGACCCAAAAAAAAAAAGAAAAAGAAAGAAGATGCTTTCTTCAGAGGATAATATAGAAACAAGAACCGAGAAAGTAGCATATTCTACAGGACTGCCAGGTTAGCTCAGGTAGAAGCTGTGCCCCCAGGAAGCCCCGCAGCCATTCATTCCGTGCCAAGGCATGTGGGTGGGTTCCAATGCTGGGGCGATACAACAGTGTTTTTGGTATCCTGGCCAGACTAGGTGTTACCAGGGCGGGGATGGTATTTCTGGTAACCTGGATAGGTAGGTTAGGACATTGGGGAAACCCCCAAGGGGCGTGTGTGTGGAGGGTGGCAGCAGCTAGCAGGAGGATGACCCGGCAGATCCACATCCCAACACAGCAAGACAAAGATAACTGCCATGAACTAAACCTCCTCAGGGCTCCGCCAGAGTCTGGGGGCTGGGGCAGGCCTTGGCTGAGTCTTGAAGGCGGGATGCTAGCGCCTGGTAAAGATGGAGTGAGAGGTGGATGTTGAGGTCCCCCAAAGAGGGCCGCAGGACAGTGGGTGGAGGAACTGGGGGGGGTCCGACTAGGGCTTCTGCCTGCTCATTACTAGTGTGGGGGGATTGGGGGTGTTCTCTGTGACTTCTTCTAGAACATTCTAAATGGATTCTCAGTGTCACAACTGGACCTCTGAGCAGGCATGGGCAGGTGTGGCTCTGAGGGGTGTCTGGCTGTGGACACGGATCTCATGCCCACCCAAGGGAGTGGGCCAGGGAAGGGCAGGAAGCCAGTGTTTCTATAGAGCAGGTCCAACTGGTTGTTCCCTGCAGCTCCTCACAAATGCCTGTCTGCCTACCCTGCCTTCCCCTTAACCTGCGAGCCGCCTGCACTGCCGTTCCTTTTTCTTTTAAGCTTTGGTGAAAATCATACAACGTAAAATGAGCTACTTTACTTTAAACTGACCGGTTCAGTGGCATTTAGTCCATCTGCGATTTTAAGAGTGACCACAACACTGCAACCACACTTCTGTCCAGTTCATCCCAGAGCAGGTTCACACCCCAAAGGGTAAACAGCCCACGCTGCCTCATTCCTCACAGAAACCCAAGGCAAGTCTGCTCTGGGACCCTAACCACCCTGCCCAGCCATCTGTCAGCCCTGGGGTCCACATCCTAAGTTCCCCCGTGACCTATTTTTTGGTCAATTGTGGGGTTTGAACTCTGGGCCTGGGCGCTGTCCCTGTGGTCTTCAGCTCCAGGTGAGTGCTCTACTGCTTGAGCCACAGCACCACTTCCAGTTTTCTAGTGGTTAATTGGAGATAAAAGGATCACGGTTCAAAGCCAGCCCGAGCAGAAAAGTCTGTGAGACTACTCAGCTTCCTGAGTAGCTAGGATGACAGGCAGGAGCCATTGGCGCCAGCTTCCCATGACCATTTTTTACCAAATGAGAAACAAAGTGGCCGTAGCCAGCTCTCTTTGGGGGTCCCAGGCCCTCTGTGACCTCTCTCTACAGCTTCTAAAGGTGTCCTCCCTTCCCTGAGGCCAGTCTGTGGCCACCCGGCACCCGAGAACTCCCCTGGGTGGCCTTCTCTTCTATCATCCACCTTCACTGCCGCCACCGCCCTCTCCGGAGCTCTGCGCTCACACACAGCTCTCAACTCAGGGTGGAACAGCTCAGAAACTTTCTACTTCACCCTCTGCACTCCACAACCCGAAAGGGATCGTTTGTCTGTAGTTCTGTGGGTCTTCCTCTCCTCAGTGACACAGAACTCCCAGAGGACAGAAGCTTCTATCAATCCTGCAGCTGGGACAGTGGCTGCACAGATGCGGGGGGGGGGGGGGGGGGGGACGGAAGTCAGATGGAGACTAGGTGGGATCAGGCAGCGCTTGGGGAGCTACCCACCCAGGACATGCCTTGAAAGGAAGAGTTGTGAGTTCACGCCTGGGGTTGGACAGCGATCTGTAGCAGGAAGTTCTCCTTTAGGACTCCTGCGTCCATGACTCCGATGGCCCCAGCCCAATGGCCTGACCCTTCACATCTGAACAGAATGTGCCTACCCGCCTCACCCTGACTCCAGGAAAAGCGCGGGCTCCAGAGAGGGGCACGCGGTGCTGCCCCCCGTTCCCCCTACAACAGCTACGGAGCTAGCCATGCCCCTGCCCAGGGCGCCTGTCTGGCCCCACACGTCCAGGAGCGAGTTGGGAACTATTAGTGTCAGAAAAGCAGTGGGGAGTTAAACAGCCACGGCTTCCACCTTCCTGGGGAACAGACACCTCTGCAAAGTACAAGTGGGGTGATACCAAGCTGGACCAGGAGTCCTGGGCCTGTGCGCTCCAGCGACCCGGAGGCTTTTGTGCGAGACTCCAAGGGGAGCAGAGACGCAGAAGCAGGCAGAACAGGCCGCAGAACAGGCCGCAGACGGCCGCTGTGCGGGGCCTGAGCCGGGCGGGCCGGAGCCTGGCAACCCTGCCGCACCTGACTTACCAGACCCCGCCTGTCCGACCGCACGGCGGGGACATGTGTGTCTGCACCTTCTTTCGTGTGTGTGTGTGAGGTGTGAGTGTGTGTGTAAGGTGTGTGTGTGGGGGGGGAGTGTGGGTCTCGGACCCGGGCCTTGAGCTCGGGGCCTGCGCGCTGCTCCTGCCCGGGGCTGGCTTCGAACCGCGGCGCGCAGGGCTCAGCCTCGGGAGGAGTTGGGGTCACGGG
>NW_012267223.1:849336-863449 GCF_000151885.1 Dipodomys ordii
TCCTCTCGCCGGCGGCGGCGCCCGGCCTGCTTCCGCTTCCCGCCGCGGCGCGCGCCGAGCTCCCCGTCGAGTCGGTGATCATGGCAGCCACGGCCACGATGGCGACCTCGGGGTCGGCGCGGAAGCGGCTGCTCAAGGAGGAGGACATGACCAAGGTGGAGTTCGAGACGAGCGAGGAGGTGGACGTGACGCCCACCTTCGACACCATGGGCCTGCGGGAGGACCTGCTGCGCGGCATCTACGCCTACGGTAGGGGCGCGGGCCGGGGCCGGGGGGAGGCCGGGGCCGGGGCGGGCCGGGGCCGGGCGCCGGGAGGGAGACCGCCGGGGCTCCAGGGACAAGAGTCCGGTGCGGTGGCCGCCTGTCGCGCACCCAGCTGGGTCTAGCGACCTCGAAGTCCCCGGCGACCCTTCGCACGCCTTGGTCGGTAGAGAACTGCTTGGTGCCCAGGCCCCCGAGGCGCCGGGCTAGCGGGGAGCCCGAGAGGCCGAGAATTCAGGACGAGGTTGCTTCCGGCGGTGGCAGATGCCGCGAGACACCGGAGCGGGGCGGCTGTGGGAGGAGAGCAGCGGAGCCGTCAGATAGCGGGTGGGGGCTGTCCCGGAGCCGAGGCGGAGGCGCCTGGAGGAGCCCCCGTCGCCGGAGCCCAGGGGCCAGTTTGCAGGAGTAGTGATGGAGAATTTGAAAGGCATTTCTAATTCTGTGTGTGTGTCCGTCCATCCATCCACCCATCCATGTATGTGTGTCCACACACCAGCACTAGATCTTGAACTCGAGACCTGGAAGCTGTTCCTTAACTTTTTTTTTTGCTCAAGGGGGATGCTCTACCACTTGAACCACACTTGCACGTTCAGCTTTTTGGTGGTTCATTAGAGACAAGAGTTACATGATCTAACCTTGAACCACGATCCTCAGATCTCAGCCTCCTGAGTAGCTAGAGTTCAGAAATCCATTTCTAAATGCATTAGCGAACCATGGGAGGGTCTTAGTCAAAGATGGCATGATTGAATTTGCAGCTTCGGAGTTTTAGTGTCTGAATCTGGGCTGAGGCTGCAGTGAGGTGAGTTGAGAGGTTCCTGCTCCAGCCCAGGAGAGAGAGGGTGTTTCTGTAGTTGTCCAGAGCCGTAGAGCTCACAGATTGGCTGGTGCCAGAGATAGAAGGATTCCAGGGGTTTTGAGTGACTTGGTGGGCAGATGCAAACATCTGGCAGAGATGGAGGGAGCTTCTGCCCTGATCTGTGTAAGAGGCTGTTTAGCTTTAGTTTCAGGGTGATCTGAGAGCTTCCATGAGGGGGTGTTGTGGAGTCTGTTAGTGTCAAAAGTGGGACTCCAGGTAAGATGGTAGGTAGGGACAGATAGATGGGAATGTGGACACTTGAGGGTGTGGACTGCTCTTTACCGGCAGTCCTTAGTTTAACACTTCAGACAGTGAGGAGAGGCTGCCGGGGGAGGGAGGTGAAAGGGCCTTACCACCAGTCCCTGCTGCTTGCTTAGCCTTCCCACATCCCAACAGTGTTAACTTCCCAGCCACATAACTTCATGGGTTTAAGTCATCTGTTACATCTGCTTTTGGTGTATTAAATGGTACAAAGTAATTAAGTTGCAGCTTTTGTAAGGTTGTGTTTGCTTGGAAAAGTTCTTCAAAATAGGTTCATTAAAGGTAACTGCCAGGCAGGAGAGATAATGTTGTAGCTCCTTAGTTTAAAAAGTCAATGAGAGCCTGGTGCTGGTGGCTCCCGCCTGTAAGCCTAGCTACTCAGGAGGCTGAGAGGATCATCGTGTTATTCTCTCCAATAAACTAATAAAAAAAAAAAAGCTAGAAGTGGCGCTTTGGCTCAAGTGGTATAGTGCTTGCTTTGAGCAAAAAAAGCTCAGGGACAGTGCCCAAAACCAGAGTTCAAGCCCCATGACAGGCAAAGAAAAAAAAAAGAAGAAAAAAAAGAGGCCTTTTGTAATACAGGTAGAGGAATTGTGGAGTAAAAATTGAAGTAGCTGGGTGCTGGTGGCTCACGCCTGTAATCATAGTACTCAGGAGGCTGAGATCTGAGGATTGTGGTTCAAAGCCAGCCCCAGCAGGAAAGTCAGTGAGACTCTTCATTTCCAATAAACCACCAGAAAACCAGAAGTGGCGCTGTGGCTCAAGTGGTAGAGCTCTGGCCCTCAGCTGAGAAAGAGTGCCCAAGCCCAGAGTTTAAGCCCCATGACTGACAAAAAAAAAAAAAAAAAGTTGAAGTCCCCTTCCACTCTCCAGGAAATACCACCACCACCATCTTGTTTAAACTGTGGTCTCTGTCTTCTGAGTTCGATGCTGTTTCTTTCTTTCTTTTTTTTTTTTTGGGGTCTGGTTGTGGGGCTTGAACTCTGGGTCTGGGCGCTGTCCCTCAGCTCTTCAGCTCAAGGCTAGCGCTCTACCACTTGAGCCACAGTGCCACTTCTGGCTTTTTTTTTCTTTTTGCTTATGTGGTGCTGAGGAATCGAACCCAGGGCCTCAGGCATGCAAGGCACACACTCTACCACTGAGCCATCTTCCCAGCCTCAATGCTGTTTCTTTCAGAGATGTTGTCATTTTCAGGTAGCATCCTACAACACTATGAAATCCATCCTGCCTATGTCTTAAATATTGGGTTAGGATGGGCGAAGGTTGGCAGAGGTTAAAAAGTGAATCCCGTATCTCTGAGGAGTTTACACCACCGATTTTAGTGCTGTTGTAGTGGAGAGAGCGCAGTTGTTCTTTTTTTTTTTTTTTTCTGTCAGTCCTGGGGCTTGAACTCTGAGGGCTGGGCACTGTCCCTGAGTTTCTTTTGCTCAAGGCTAGCACTCTATCACTTGAGCCACTTTCATCTTTTCCTGCTTACATGGTACTGAGGAATCGAACCCAGGGCTTCATGCATGCTAGACAAGCACTCTACCACTGAGCCACCTTCCCAGTCCGAGAGCTCAATTGTTCTTTACTTACAGGTTTTGAAAAACCCTCAGCAATCCAGCAGCGAGCTATCAAGCAGATAATTAAAGGGAGAGATGTCATTGCACAGTAAGTTGGTCTGTGGGGAGGGCAGACCCAGCCAGCGGCCCGCGGTGTAGTGAAATGACTTTCAGAACAAGTCTGTTCTGCAGTCTGCTTTCTCCTTCACTTTAGCCCTGTGGCATTATACTTTTTTTCTTCTGTTCTCAACAAGAGAAAGTTGTGGGGTTTTTTAGCTAGCTTTTCTCAGCTCTCAGTCTGGAATCTGCTATGCTATGGGCACTCTTATCACTTGAATCACACCCCCAGTCCTAAAAAAAAATGACTTTATGAGCAGCCATGGCTCTGTAATTCTAGTCAGGAGGTTGGATCTGAGGATTGCAGCTTCAAGACAGCCCAGGCAGGAACATCCCTGGGACCCTTATCCAGTCAGCAAAATGCTAAAGTGGTAGAGCCCCAGCTACGAGTGAAAAACCTGAGAATGAGTGTTCCTGAGTTCAAATCCTGGTATTGGAGCGTGTATGCGCGTGCGTGTGCACACACATACTCACACTCACACACTCGGAGGAAGCCGCTCTGGAGCTGGGCCCTTTGAAGACCCATGAGGAGCGAGGGCGGAAGAGAGGGAGGGCCACAGGGGTGAGGACAGGCCCCCCCGTTCCACTTGTCTGCTCTCTTGAACAGGTCTCAGTCTGGCACAGGCAAGACGGCCACCTTCAGCATCTCTGTCCTCCAGTGCTTGGACATTCAGGTGAGCACTGCCTTCAGAATCACTCTCCAGCCCCAGGAACCACTTGCTGTTTCTTCTGCATTACAGCGTTCAGGGAGAATCATTTGCATTCCATGTTTACACCAACTCAACATCTTAATTACATGCCTGATAACTACTCTGATAGCCTGTCTGAAATCCTTTGTTTAAGGATGTTGGGCTGGACATGTGGCTCAGTGGTAGAGTGCTGGCCTAGTTCACATGAAGCCCTGGGTTTGATAACTCAGTACCACGTACACAGAGAAAGCTGAAGTGGTACTGTGGCTCAAGGGCTAGAGTGCTAGCCTTGAACAAAAGAAGCTCAGGGACAGTGCCCAGGCCCTGAGTTCAAGTCCCAGGACTAGCAAAGATAAAATAACTAAACAAAATTAGGATTGTTTTGTGGTGGTTTTTTGGTGGGGGGGGAGGCTATGGTAGGAATCAAACCCAGATCTTCTGATGTTAGATATGCATTCTACCACTGAAGTGTATCTGCCCACATCCTTTTTCTTTTGTCTTTTATTTCTTGGTACTGAGGATCGAACCCAAGGCCTTGAACTTGCTAGGCATGTGCTTTGCCACTGAGCTGCATCCTAGCCAGGAGGAGAGGTTTTTTTTTTTTTTTTTTGGTTATATTTTCCCCACTACTTTGTCACTGTTTCTGTTTTTTTAAATTATTTTATTGTAGTTTTTTGTCAGTTGTGGATTTGAGCACTTCAGCTAAGGTGACCCTACCACTGAGCCACAGCGCCACTTCCGAGGACAGGTTTTTAAACTAGAGAATATTTAAAGTAGATCTGAGACTGGATTATTACAAGCCACATTTAAAAATACTGAGACTAGCTGGACGTGAGTAGTTCATGCCTATAATCCTAGCTACTTAGGAGGCTTAGTTCTGAAAGATCACAGTTTGATCACAGACCAGGCAGAAGGGTTTACTGAACTCCAGCTCTAGAATAAGAAGCAAAAAGCAAGGCCGGAGGTGTGGCTCGAGTGCTGGAGTGCTAGGGGAGCAAGCAAGCCAAGAGCTCAGAACTCTTGAGTTCAAACCCCAGTTCCAGCAAAAGAAAACAAACCACTGCTGTGACAGGAGATCACTGTGTTAAGCTAAATAAACTGCTGTGACAGGAGATCACTGTGTTAAGCTAACTAAGCCAGAGTCAGAAAAGCACATTGTATGTATTCTTCTCATGGGAGAAACCTAAATTTAAAAAAAACAAAAAATTGTAAGAGTAGAATGGGGATTGTTTTGAGGAGAGGAAAGAGATTCAAGACAAGAGAGGGTAGCAGGCAGTGTGGTCAGAGGGCGTTGCGTTGTATGCCAGGATGAAAACGTCACAGCGAAACACTTGGTTTTCTACAGTTAACGTACGTTCTTCTGAAAGCCTTAAAAAAATGTTGAGGATTGTCTTTTCCAATTGTTTCCCAGGTTCGAGAAACCCAAGCTTTGATCTTGGCCCCAACAAGAGAGCTGGCTGTGCAGATTCAGAAGGTGAGCTGTGTTTGTGGGTTGTGAAGTTTCTGCCAGTTCCTAGCTTTTTGTTTCTTCATTGTGGTTCTGGGAATTGAGTCTGTTTTGCATTAATCATTCTGTGCTTAGTGAACTTCTGGTTTGTATTGCCATTTTTATTGTAGTTTATGGGCTTTCTAGAGAGAGTGAGCGAGAGCGAGTGTGTGTGGTCTTCAGTCCATTTAAACAAAACTATAACTTCACACTCATAACTTGGAAAGAATATGTTAGGATGCTAATATACCATGAGGTCAGTAGGGTTAGGATTTTGTGTGGGAAAGGTGGGAGTGGCATCTGGGGCCTGGGTGCAGAACTGAGCTTTTGGCTCAAAGCTGGCGCTCTGTTACATGAGCCACAGCTCCACTTTTGGCTTTTTTGGGTAGTTAATTGGAGATGAGTCTCTTCTGCCTGGGCTGATCTCAGCCTCTTGAGTAGCTTTGGATTACAGGCGTGAGCTGCTAGCCTCAGGCATGAAGTGTATTTTTTCTGAAATGGGTGTGTGTTGCTTTTGTAATGACGTCTCAATCAACTTGATGTGGAGGAGGGAAGTCGCACTGTGGCTTGAGGTGTCAGGGAGCGCTCTGGGGTGGGCTGGGCTTCCTGCAGGGCCTGCTTGCTCTTGGGGACTACATGAACGTGCAGTGCCACGCCTGCATCGGGGGCACCAACGTTGGCGAGGACATCCGGAAGCTGGACTACGGGCAGCACGTGGTCGCGGGCACGCCGGGCCGAGTCTTTGGTGAGTGACGCTGCGCGGCGGGCCCTGTGAAGCGAGCCGTTCTCAGTGTGGTGAGGCGCGGAGGCCGCCGCCGCCGCTGCCGCTGCCGGGCCATAGGCAGTGGTTCAGGGACCAGTTGGGGTGGCAGCTCTCCTCTCGGAGCCCCACGTGTGGTTCTTCAGAATCTCAAATTTACAGACATGATTCGTCGCAGAAGTTTAAGGACCCGAGCTATCAAGATGTTGGTGTTGGATGAGGCTGACGAGATGCTGAATAAAGGTATGGGAACAGTATTTACTGGCGTGCTTAGCTAGTCAGAGTGTTGCGAGGGCCAGTAGGTTTTCTTCGCCTTAGGGGTAGTGATGGACATAAAGTTCCCACCTTGACTCTTCGGTGGGAGCTGAGAGCTCTAATCCACCCGAATGGCCGCCTTGCGCCTGGGTGCTCCTGCACGAGGCCCCGTGGCGTCGGGAGAGCCTGACTGCCGCATGGAGCTGAGCGGAACGGAGGGAATGCCTGGCGCGGAAGGGGGTGGGTGGGACTCGGGTCATCAGTGCCTTCCTTCTGAACTGTGAGTACACACTCGCTGCATGAAATATCTGTGAAGTGGAGGTAACTGGATATACAATGCTGGCCGCGGCTGAATAGAACAGTGAATAGAATTCCGCTTTGGGGGTGGGAAGCACAGGCTGAGCGTGAGCAGTGGCGGCCAGTGCGGTGAGGCTGCCCTCCTGTGACGGCCCCTCGCCTGTCTTGTTCTCCAGGATTCAAAGAGCAGATTTATGACGTGTATAGGTACCTGCCTCCCGCCACGCAGGTGGTTCTCATCAGTGCCACCCTGCCCCATGAGATCCTGGAGATGACCAACAAGTTCATGACAGACCCCATCCGCATCCTGGTGAAACGGTAGGCGCGAGCCCTGCCGCCGCCATTCCCTGTCAAGGCGTGAGCGTGAGGACTTCATGGTCCACACCTAAGGGGGTCCAGGAAGAGGTGCAGAGGGTGTGGCTGGGCAGACGGGGCCTTGTCCACGCACACCTCCCCAGAGCCCAGCCTCTGTCTCCCTCCCAGTCCTGCCTGGAAGATGACAGGTGACATTTTGTCTTGGTGCCAGTGATGAGTTGACCCTGGAAGGCATCAAGCAGTTTTTTGTGGCCGTGGAAAGAGAGGAGTGGAAGTTCGACACCCTGTGTGACCTCTACGACACGCTGACCATCACCCAGGCCGTCATCTTCTGCAACACCAAGCGGAAGGTTTGCGCCCCACGGCCCCAGCCCCCGAGAAGGCACGCCAGGCCTTGGTGACAGGGACTGAGCTGTTGTGTGGAGTCGGTTGCACCTATTCCAGCTTTGGAAGTTTATGGTTTCTGTGCAGAAGCAGCTGTGTGCCGCCTGGCTGTAGAACAGTAGTTTCATTTGCAAAAGCAGCAGATGCCACGTCCAGCATGGTGGCCCAGCCCTGTGGTTCTAGCAGCTGGGGAGGCTGAGGTGGGAGGATCACTTGAGCCCAGGGTTCCAGACTAACCTGGGCAGCATACACACCCCATCTTTAAAAAAATAAAAAATAGGAGCTGGGTGCTGATGCACACTTGTCATGCTAGCTACTCAAGAGGCTGAGAGCTAAGGATCGTGGTTCAAAGCCAACCTGGGAAGGAAAGTACATGAGACTCTGATCTCCAGTAAACCACCAGAAAACTGGAAGTGGAACTGGGGCTCCAGTGGTAGAGCGCTTGCCTTAAGCTGAAGAGCTGAGGGACAGCGCCCAGGCCCAGAGTTCAAGCCCCATGGCCAGCAAAAAATAAAAACAGGTGCTGGTGCCAGTCCCAGGCCTGAAGTTGCGTATCGTTTGCCGATGGGGGACAGCCCTACTGTAGGTTGGAGCTCCCTGGTGGTGCCAGCCTGTGGGCAGAGCTGGGAGCCCTTGTCAGCCTTCCTGAAAAAAGGAGAGGCACTTCCTACAGGACACGAATTCAAGTTTCAAATGAGCAGACAGGCGTCAGCATGTGTTTGCAGGCAGGAGTGCATTTCTGCATGTTGGTTGAGGAGTCTGCGTTCAGCACGCGGTGGTCGCCCTGCAGATGGAGGAAGTGGGGTCCCGGGGCACGGGTGGCTTCATGAGCTCCAGTAGCACTTGCTGATTTGGTTCTAGGTTGACTGGCTGACGGAGAAGATGCGAGAAGCCAACTTCACGGTGTCTTCCATGCATGGGGACATGCCCCAGAAGGAGCGGGAGTCCATCATGAAGGAGTTCCGGTCCGGGGCCAGGTGGGTGGCAGCTGACTCGTGCCGTGCTGGTTGGGGTCCCTGCCCATCGGGGTCTGCCTGCTGCGTTGAGCTCTTCCTGTGACTGGCTGTGCTGGGGGTGCTGTCGCACAGTCCAGCCAGTGAGGGAGCCGCCGTGCGCACGCCTGGGGAGTGAGCCCCAGAGAGACCCGACTCAACTAGTGGGTTGCTTGCTTTGTTTAGAATGCTGCTGTTTTGTTTCCAGGGAGGTGAATGCTTTCTGATCCTTTTGTAATTGAGTTTGCAGGAGTCCTTAGTGGCAGAGAGGGTGACTGTTCCTTTTTTATTTTTTTTGGTCAGTTGTGGGCGCTGAACTCTGGGCCTGGGCGCTGTCCCTCAGCTCTTCAGCTCAAGGCTAGTGCCACAGCGCCACTTGCAGTTTTTTCTGTTTATGTGGTGCTGAGGAATCGAACCCAGGGCCTCATGCATGCGAGGCAAGCGCTCTACCACTGAGCCAGCCCTAGGTGGCTGTACTTTAGATGTGTTCGCGTTTGTGTGTCCTTCAGCGGATCAGGCTGCCAGCCTTCAGCTGCTGCTTGTCCCTGTGTTCTGCTTACACTAAGCAGTCCCCGTGCTGTGGCACTCTGCCCTTCTGTCTGCACATCTGCCAGATTTCCTCTGCACCACTTGTGGTTCCATAATTGTTGGAAACAATCTGTAGTTGTTTCTTTTTTTTCTTGTCGTGGAGCTTGAATTCTGGGCGGGGCCTGGGCGCTGTCCCTCAGCTCTTCAGCTCTACCACTTGGGCTACAGCGCCACTTCCGGTTTTCTGGAGGTTCATTGGAGATAGGAGTCTCACAGTCTTTCCTGCCCGGGCTGGCTTTGAACTGCGATCCTCAGATCTCAGCCTCCTGAGTAGCTAGGATGACAGGCGTGAGCCACCAGCGCCCGGCCCTCCCCCCATCTTGAGCCGCTCTCCTATCTGCCTCTAGGCCCACGTTTCTAAGTGAAAATAGGTAAAAAAAGAAGCAGTTTCTTTTATGTGGTGGCAATGGGGTTTGAACTCAGGTCCTTGGCTGGCCAGGAAGATGTTCTCCCTTGCGCCACACTGCTGCCCTTTTACCTTAGCTGCTTTTAGACAGGTTCTCTCATTTTTGCTCCACTGGATGTGAACCACAATCTTCCTCTCTGTCTCCCCATGAGCCTGGGATGGTAGCTCACGTCACCTACTTCATTGGTTGAGATGGGGCTCCTGAAGAGGTTTAGCCTGGGCTGGCTTGTAACCGGACCCTACATCTCCCTCCCAAGTAGCTAGGCTTGCAGGTGTGAACCACCACAGCTGGCATCTGTTCTCAACCCCAACACACCTGAGCTTTGTTAGCTCAATAAATGTAGTGTTAAAAATTGAGATTTTTTTTTTTGCTTCCTTTTTTGTGTGTGGTTTTCAAACTCAGGTATGTGTCGCACGCACGCACACATCTCGATTGTGACGAGCACGTGCCAGGTACTCTGTGGTGCTTCTCTTGTCCTTGAGAGGACGGGGTAGAGCTGCTGAGCCACACCTACCCCGTTTCTGGTTTTGGCAGAAGTTTTGCTAGGCAATTATTGGTATGTGACTAATAGTGAGTAGACAGGCACACGCGTCTGTGTTGATAGCCGTGGGTGTGTGTGTGTGTGTGATCACTTTGTGGCAGCTGATCAGCAGTGGGGGCAGCTCCAGTCTCACCATCCTGGCTTTCTCTCCACAGCCGAGTGCTCATTTCCACAGACGTCTGGGCCCGGGGCCTGGATGTCCCTCAGGTGTCGCTCATCATTAACTACGACCTGCCCAACAACAGAGAGCTGTACATACACAGGTAGGAGCCCGTCCTTGCCCAGGTGACGCACCTGCCGGTGGCTCCCGAGAGGTCACTGACGTGGCTTTGTTTCCCTCCTGCAGAATCGGGCGCTCTGGGCGGTACGGCCGGAAGGGTGTGGCCATCAACTTCGTGAAGAACGATGACATCCGCATCCTGCGGGACATCGAGCAGTACTACTCCACACAGATCGACGAGATGCCCATGAACGGTGAGCGGGGGCTCGGCCCAGGTTGGCTTCTGCTGGGGGCTTTTCCTCTGTGGAGCGCCCTCCTTACCCGTCCCCATGCCCTCTCCTCGCAGTTGCTGACCTGATCTGAGCTGAGGACCGCCCGCGCCGCTCTCCGGCTTCCTGTGTGGATTGTCAGGGCAGTGTCTGTGAGAGGTTGTGCAAGCTCTCAGCCCCCAAAGACAGCCTTGGGGATTCACTGTCCTTTCTTAACGTGTAAATAGTGCATTGCTCCGTTTTTTCATTAAACATTGAATTTTTTTTCCCATAAGTGTGAATTTGTACTTCTCAGAATTGGCAGCTTTCTTGGTGACACTGCTCTTGGGCAGGTATTTTAACTCCACGTTCTCTGCAGAACCTACTTGAAAATAGATGAGCTAGAATTTCCAAATTCTCAATAGAAATTACAAAAAAATCAGTAACTTCCTCTTAGAAGACTTGTTTTTGCTGGATCTGAGGCTGAATTTAGTGTTCTCCTTTGGCTTTCTTTCTCAGTTGGTGTTCTGCCACTTGAGCCACATCTCCAGTGTGTCATTTTGATGGTTAATTGCAGATGGGAGTCTTCCAGACTTTGCTTCCCAGGATGATTTTGAACTGTGATCTCCAGGTCTCTCTCTTTTGGCTCGTTAGAATTAGAGGCATGAGCCACCTGCAGCCAGCTAAAGACTTCTTTAAAAGATAATTTCCAGGGGGCTTGGAAGGTGGCTCAGTGGTAGAGTGCATGCCTTGCATGCTCGAGGCCCTGGGTTCGATTCCTCAGCACCACATAAGCAAAAAGAAAAAAGCCAGGAGTGGCACTGTGGCTCAAGTGATAGAGCGCTAGCCTTGAGCTGAAGAGCTGAGGGACAGCGCCCAGGCCCAGAGTTCAGGCCCCACGACTGGACCAAAAAAAAAAAGATAATTTCCAGGGCTGGGAAGGCGGCTCAGTGGTAGAGCGCTTGCCTTGCATGCATGAGGCCCTGGGTTTGATTCCCCAGCACCACATAAGAAAAAAGCTGGAAGTGGTGCTGTGGCTTGAGAGGTAGAGCACTAGCCTTGAGCTGAAGAGCTGAGGGACAGTGCGCAGGCCCAGAGTTCAGGCCCCAGGACCGGACCCCAAAAATAAATTTCCAGAAGGACTAAAGTTAAAGATCTTAAGACACTTCTGGAAGTGAAGCAGAGCATAAGTATGGATAAAGTGCTTGTGAAATGTACCCTACCAACGTCCAGGCTGTAAAGGACATTTGCGTGTGTGGCAGTACCAGGGCTTGAACTGAGGACAATTGGGCCAGCTCGTGACAGCGGCTTCTGGTAACACCAGATTCCTGGGCTGGGAAGGTGGCTCAGTGGTAGAGCGCTTGCCTTGCATGCCTGAGGCCCTGGGTTCGATTCCTCAGCACCACATAAGCAAAAAGAAAAAGGCCGGAAGTAGCGCTGTAGCTCAAGTGGTAGAGCGCTAGCCTTGAGCTGAAGAGATGAGAGACAGTGCCCAGGCCCAGAGTTCAGGCCCCACAACAACGCCCCACCCCCCCCAAAAAAAATTCCTTTCTTCAGGTCCACAGAGTCCTTGGGCCTGAAGTAGATGACTTCCCCTTTGTCACCTGGGGAAAGATGTCTGCTCGTGGCTGAGGTCTTGGGTGCTACCAGAGCTCCTCATCCTCACTACCCTGGCTGCGGAACTCCACCACACCCCCCCACCCCGGCCTGGCCCGGCCGGTCTCCAGCCAGCCACTTTAGAGTGGGCTTATGGAGAGGAGAGGTGTGACTCAGATGACAGGGAAGGGGAGCTGACAGGGTGGTGGAGGGTATGTGGGGGGTGAGGGAGACGGAGGGGAGGGGAGGGATGGGAGGGGACCTGAGGCAATGTGCGTGATAGCTTAATGCCCCAGAAACGTCTGGCTATGGCGGCCTTCCCACCCTGAACCCTAGCAGGCACTGGTTCCAAATGGCCCTTTCCTGCCCAGGCTGGCTTTGAACCCTGACCCTCAGGTCTTAGCCTCCAGAGTAGCTAGGATGACGGGCGTGAACCACCGACACCTGACATCTGGCGCTAAAGGCCCTTTTATTAAAAATAAGCACTTCACAGTAAGATTCCAGGTCCTGTACACACAGTGTCACCTCTGGCTGTTGTCAGGCAGGGGCTGTGAGCAGCGGACACTGCTGGCAGGTGACAGCAGGAGCTCTCCGGGAGCTTCAGACCAGGGTCAGCCCCAGGAGCTGTCCGTGGTGCGCTGTCATGCGCTGGCCTCCGCCCCGGGCGGCACCTCTGCCCCTGCACACCACCGTGCATCTGCTAGGCCCAGCTGATGCAAAACTGCTGTCCCATGGACAGTGAGACGGGGATAGCCAGGAGCTGGAGACAAGAAAGCGCCAGCAGTTCCTAGGACAGCCAGACCTCAGGCCCGGGAGGCCGGCGTCCCCCGGGTGCCCCACACCACCCCGGCCACCCCCACTGGCACCTTGTAGAGACAAGAAGCCACCAGCACAGATCCCTCCACACGGCACAGGACACAGGCCCACCCGTCCCAGGCCTTCACCCCCACATGGGACCCAGACCCTGATCTCTTGCCTGGCTGCTGGGGTTGTAGGTGAAGTTGGAGACGGGGATGCCGTCGGAGAGGACCTGCTGGGGGGCTGCGGACACCCCCAGCACCACCACCCTGCTCAGCTGCAAGTCTGCGCCTTCCCTGCTCACGTGCACCGGCCGGCTCACGACCGTGTTCTGCCATGCACAGGAGAGCGGTCGGTAAACAGCAGGGGTGGGAGCCCCCCACAGGGGCCGAGCACCACACAGCGGGGTGCCCTGACACCCACCCGGCGTTCCCCTCACCTGATCAGGGCAGGCCCACCCTGCCCGCCTGGCCTGAGGACTGGCACTCACATTCTTGGCAGAGAAGGTGACCTCCGTGTAGGCCCCTGCCTCCAGCACCCCCAGGCTCTCCCCATCGTCCCAGAACAGCTCCCCACGGGCCTCGCCGCCAGCTGCCAGGGCCACAGCCAGGGCCATGGGCTGCTTGCGGGACTCAGTGGTTGTGAGGGCGGTGCCCTGCAGAGGGTGTGCACGTGTCAGGCCCAGCTCAATGGAGACACGGCTGGAACAGCTCTGACCCCTCTTCCTCCAGGAAGGGCGGCTGCGGACAGCCATGGCCCAACGCGTGTTCGTCTTGGGACCTCCCTGACCAAGACCAACTGGACGGCCCCAAGCCTGTCCCTGCTGATACCACCCGTGTCCTCGGGGGCTGGGCCGGGACACGTGCGGCATGTTGCCAGCCAGCTGGGATCCTTGCTCCCCCCTCACTGGCTCTGATCCCCTTCCCACAGTGGTCCCCAGAAAGCTGTCCCCAGGCCCTGCAGCGCCTGCCCAGCTACCTGTAAAGGCACGATGTACCCCGCCCGCAGGTGGACGTTGATGGTGTCCAGCGGGGCTGGCAGCGTCACCCACTGTCCCCGGCTGTGGATGGCAGTCCTGCCACGTGTTGACAGCGGAAGAGGGAGGCTGCCGAAGGTGTCTATTGGCACCTGGAAGGAATCACGTGTCAAGGCTGGCGGCAGAGGCTCCCTGGTCACCTTTCTTCCAGGGCCCCTGTGGAGGCCCAGCAGACAGGCTGGAACAGCCTCGTGCACAGGCTCAGGGCTCGGGGTAGGGACCCACACACTTGGAATGCCTAGCTTGGCTTGGCCTCAGCGGAAGCTGGGGAACGCTCACCAGATGCCCGCTGAGGCGGAAGTTTTCTCATCTGGAAAACGGCGGCACTGGAGGACAGCTGCGCCTGAAGCCCAAGCCCACCACAGGGACAGGCAAGCCCACCACAGGGACAGGCAAGCCCAACACAGGGACAGGCAAGCCCAACACAGGGACAGGCAAGCCCAACACAGGGACAGGCAAGCC
>NW_012267223.1:863499-873568 GCF_000151885.1 Dipodomys ordii
CACAGGGACAGGCAAGCCCAACACAGGGACAGGCAAGCCCAACACAGGGACAGGCAAGCCCAACACAGGGACAGGCAAGCCGGACGCGCACGCGAGCCTCTCTCCAGTCTCAAACCACAGGCCAGAGGGGCACGGCGCCCTGCTTTACCCCGAGTTTTAGGGTGCCTGGGACTCACCGTCTGCAGGTCATACCACGTGCCCGAGGGGAAGTAGCCTGTCACCTCGTCCTTCCCGGGGTCCAGCACAGGCGTGATGAGGAGGGCCTCCCCCCACAAGAGCTGGCGGTCCACCAGCCACGTGCCAGAGTCTGTGGGGAACCTTCGAGGAGGAGGGGCAGACAACTTCATCTCCAGGATGCCAGGGCAGGGCTGGGCCCCAAACAAGCCTGGCTCCGCACTGCACGCTGAGGGGCCCGAGCCCAGGGCACACGCCGGGCTTCAGCAGGAAGGTGTGGAGGCAGCCTTGGGCCTCTACCTTGCTAACTCATCTCTTGATTATCAAAGCAGCGCTCCATGCTCCAGCTCACATACACAGAATGCAGAGTGTACCAGGAAGCCTCTGCCACCTCACAGCCAACCAGCCATCTCCCACACGGCCTCCGTGTGCATCCGGTGCTGCTCCTGGAGGCCCAGGGGTCTGCATGCACCTCCATGGCTGTCAGGCACTCGCGGCTCCTGACACGTTCTCCGCCAGGGCTCACGGGGACCGACACCCTCCCACCCAGGTCACTCACTCCAGGAAGAGAGGCCGGGCCACGGTGTCCCCGCGGACGTGGGCGCGGTGGAAGAGCGTGTAGAGGTGGGGCAGCAGCGCGTAGCGCAGGGCCAGGGCCTTCCTCATAGCCTGCTGGGCCGGCGGGCTGAACCTGTACGGCTCCTGGGGCTGCGCGGGGCGGAGCACAGGCAGCGCTGTCAGGCTGGGGCGATGAGCGCACCGTGGCTCCAGCACCAGGCTGTCCGCCCCGGCCACCCAGCGTGGCAGGACTTGAGGCAGGGCAGGGTGTCCGGCGGGTGGGCCCCCTACCTGGCTGAGCAGGTCATTGTGGTTCCGCATGAAGGGGTAGAAGGCGCCCAGCTGGGTCCAGCGCACGCACAGCTCCTCCGAGGTATTGCCCAGGAAGCCGCAGATGTCCGCGCCGACCAGGGGCACCCCCAGCAGGCTAAACTGCAGGATTTCTGGAAGGACAGAGGTGGACGGGCCTCAGACAGGCCTGTGGGGGTGCACTGGAGAAAGGGGGTCCCTCCTCCGGCTTCTGCATCTTCGGCCACAATTCAGACCCCAGTGTGGGCTGAGCGGTGTTCCCAGAAAGCGGGGTCCTGGGCCCTAGGATATGCGGCGGGTGTTTCCAAAAGCAAAGGCAGCAGTGGAAGCCCTCAGGGCTGGCCTGGCCCACAGACCTGGCCCATAGATAGGACAGACGTCCTGCCAACAGAGCCCGCCCTGGGAGAAGCCCCCCGGACGAAACACGAGCCATCGGAGGCAGCCCTGTGATCACGGGCAGAGGCTGGGCCTGGACCGACACAGCGAGAAGCCAGGATGCCAAGAGCCAAGGCGGCCCTGAGCTGTGCTGCGGCGGGCGCAGCCCCAGTCATCTCAGCGGGGAGGAGGACTCCCCGCTGGGGCCCCAGCTTGCCGGCAAGGCCACAGCCTGGGGTATGAATGGGCCCCGCAGGGCAAGGAGTGCGTGGACTCCAGGTCTGGTCTGCTCACGAGGGCTGGGGCCAGCTCCTAGCCACCCTGCGCTGGCCCTGCTTGCTCGATGTCTCCCCAAAACAAGAACCCCGCACACTGGAGCTGACCCTGGGCCCTGGGGCTCCCCTCACGCTGACAGCACAGGAGCCCGGCTCAGGAACGGTTGGCTCGCACACAAACAGAAACCAAGGCAGGTCAGGAAGCCCAGCGCCATCTCCCAAGGCCTTCAGGCCTGGCCAGGCCTTGGGGCCTGCCCTGGGCGGGACATGGTGTACCAGCAGCAGGAGACCAGCCCCTCCCGGAAGGGGCTCTCTCCTCCCCAGAGCTCAGCTAGGCAGGCCCCAGCCACGACTGTTGGTCTTCAAACATCTCACCCAGAATCAAGTCTCTTCTGGCTTCCCTGACCCCTTACGGCAGCCCTCAGACCCCGCCAACTTTCTAGGGCTCTGAGCCATGTCTGGGCAGCAGGGGTCAACCGCATCAACGTGCTAGGGATCCACGTGGACCGCCTCTTTGCCACGTGGGGTTGGGCCCGGGGCCCGGGGCCCGAGGGCAGGGTGCTTGTGGCAGACTTGGACCACGTTTCCTGCAGCTCAAGGTGTGGTCACGGGGGGGGAGGGGGGAACCTGACGCCTCTTAGGGTAATGGCCAGGACGAGCCGGAGGCAGGGACGGTGGGCACAGCTGGCGCAGGAAGCAGGCGAACGCGGTGCACAGGGACCGCAGGCCTCACGCCGCTCGTGGCCTGGTGGTGAGCCCCCGCGCGCTCGGAGCCAGCCCAGACCCAGCTTTGCGTGGATGCTCCCTGTGGCCCGCGTCCCAGCCTCTTCCCGAGTCACGCTCACCTGGCACAGAGTAGGCCAGCTGCTCCCAGCTGCTCCACACGTCCCCCGTCCAGTGGCCTGCATAGTGGCCATGGCCGGAGAACGTCGAGCGGGAGATCACAAAGGATCGTGTGCCTCGAACCTTCTCCAGGGCCCTGGGTGGGACGGAGGGTGAGGGAGGGGGCACAGAGCTGTGTGGAGCCGTGTCCCCCAGGACCACACCTGGCGACAGCAGGGCAGCATGGGGGGGTGGGGAGAGGCCTCCGCCATCTGCAGGGCGGTCCGCTCTGCGCCAGCCCCCTAAGGGGTCTTCAGGGGAGCCCCGCCCCAGCCCGCGGGCGTGACAGGGTCCCACCCGACCACCCGTCCAGAGCATGCGGCAGGCACGCAGTCGGGGGAGCTCGGGTTACTGTGGGGTAGGGGAGGTGGCCGCAGGTGACCCAGGCCAGGGCGTGAGGTGAGGAGCGGGCGCAGGGCTCACCTGCTGGAGGCGATGGCCTCAGTCAGGCCATACAGGTTGTGGAGGTTGTAGTGCGTGGACAGGAACTGCAAGCTGGAGGCACAGATGGTGGCCGCCTGCAGGGTCCCACCAACCACCCCTGGAAGATGGGTGCCGGTTTCCATGGCGCTGCCTCCTCGGGGTCCACGGCGCCTTCCCACCCTCCCCTTCCATTCGGCGTGGGGCGCGGGGCGGGCAGAGCACTCACCGGGCACATAGGGCGGGTTTTCCAGAGTGTTGTCGGGGCAGCCGTGCTCAGAGCCCCTCACGAAGTTGGAGGGCTCATTCATGTCCTGGGAGGGAGGGTCAGGCAGTGCGGGATTGGCTGGTGCCAGAGATGGGGGTGGGGTGGCACCCAGGGCGCGGGCCGCACTTACAATCCACATGCCATCGAAGGGCACCTGGGCGTGGAACTCGGCCACCATGTCCCGCCACCAGTTGAGGGTCTCAGGGTTGGTGAAATCGGGGAAGGCGGTGGACCCAGGCCATACCTGGGCACGAGACACCAGAGGGAAGGCCCTGGGCATCTCGGCTGCTAGCGGAGCAGCTGCCCCCCCCTTCCTCACTGCAGACCCAAGGCCGGCCTCGGGGGACAGTGCTCCGGTGGAGGCGCCCGAGGGGCCTCAGCCCAGGGGCAGGCAGGGCCGTGGCCTGCACAGCCGTCTGGGCGGGAGGCGGACAGGCTCATAACCGGAGGAGATGGCTGGGTCTCTGTGGGGGCCTCCCAAGAGGGGAAGGGGGACAGAAAGACCCCCAGAGCTCTCTCAGGATCTGCCTGGGTCATGCCAGGGCTGAGCCCCGCTGCCCAGGAAGCCCGAGACAGAGGAATTCCAGGGGCCGTCCTCATCTGGAACCTCCCCCCCCCAGCTGGACCCCCAGCCGCTTTCCACTGGCCAGAGGCCCGCCGAGCCCACCTTCCCGATCAGCGGCTGCCCGGTGGCGTTGGTGACGAACACCCCTCTCCGCAGACCCTCGTCGTAGGGCCTGTAGCTCCCCGCAGGGCTGCCGCTGCTGATGGCAGGATCCTGCGGGTGCGGCACACCGTGAGCGGGACCAGGATGCAGCAGGGCCCAGGCCTGCGTGTGGAGTGCACCCCGTCTGGGAGACCCCCGGAAGAGACCGGCTAGCTTTGCCTCTCTTCTAAGGCTTCGGGGACCAGGGGGACCATTTACACTTGATAGAGCTTTTAATGCACAGTGAAAACACAAGGCCTGCATTGCGCTCTCTGCGGAGCACCCCTGCTGCCTGCGGCCCGGCCCTCCGACAGGACGGGCCTCTGCTGAACTGGGGGGGGGGTCTCTGTGGCTGTGGTGTTCGGTCTCCTGAGCACCCCAAGAGAGCAGCTCCACCAGCCCTGAGCCGAACTCCCCTGGCTGTGGGGCTGACCCGGGCCGGGCTGGCGTGGCACTGGCTGCTCCGTCCTGCCTTCTTCCAAGGCTGAGTCAGCCCGAGGGAGAGGCGGGTCAGGCACACGCAGGCCACCCACATCCAGCGCCCCAGCAATCTCCACAACTGAGTGACATCACTTATGACACCTCCGGCCCCAGACGAGATGTCGCTGGGCTGCAGAGACCAAGTCTGTCACCTTCCCAATGTCCCTCAATATTCAAAGACCCAGCAGGACAGGAAGAAGCTGCACCGAGGGGCCGCTGGCCCTGGATGACCCCACAAAGCAGCCCAGGGCAGGACACTCACCACGATCATCACGTACCGCCGGCCACCCTGGTGCAGCTCCCGAACTGTGTCCGGGAAGTCTGCGAACCCTTCCTTGTTGAAGGTAAAGTCCCTGCGGGCATCCATGTAGTCCAGGTCATTCCACTGCACATCCTGCAGCCAGACACAGAGGCTCAGGCCCCGGGGCCACGCCCTACTGCCACCCACCAGAAGCAGGGGGAGCCCCACAGAGGCTGGGGTCCGGTGTGCGCCCTGGCCCCAGCCACCACTCACCAGGGGGAAGCGAGCCTGGGTCATGTTCTCCACCACCTGGCGGACGATGGCGGTGGAGGAGTAGCCCCAGCGGCAGAGATGGAAGCCCAGGCCCCAGTACGGAGGCATGAACGGGAAGCCTGCGGCCACACTGCTGGTGAGCGGGCGTGGAGGGCGGGGGGAGGGGTGCTGGGAGCAGAGAGGGGACTGGGGGCGGGTGTTGAGGGTGGGGGCCTTTACCCACGACATCCAGGTACTGCTGCACCACGCTCTTGGGCTCTGGCCCGAGAAAGACGTACAGATCCAAGATCCCTCCTGTGGACCTCCAGGTGAGGGCTGGGCTGGGCTGCAGGACCACGTCTGGAGGGGGGCAGAGGGGTGGCCTGGGTCAGGGACAAACACCCCACCCCAGGGGCCCAGGCACCCCACAGACACGAGCCACAGCCAGAGTGTGGCTCTTCTCAGAGGAAGCCCAGGATGGCGGTGGGGGAGGGCAGGGGGCGGGCACACTGAGCCTGAGGGGCAGAAGGGCCCGGGGCGGACACCAGGGCCTGGCCAGCACCCACTTGGAGCAATGAGAGCAGAGCCAGGGAGGCCGCAGCCCCCGGCCTCACTTCTTGGGCTGTCTCTCCCGGGAGGGACGGGGCGCGGGGCTCACCCATGGCGTTGCTGTTCAGCAGGAAGACGCCGTGCGCGGAGCCGCCGTCCTCGAGGACCATGTAGAAGGGGTGCGAGCCGTAGAGGTTGGCTCCGGGCTAGGGCACACGGAGATGGTGCTTTAGTCCCAGGACCCTGGAGGCCACATGGCCACCCGCCACTCCTCCCGTACTGTGGGCGCCAGGTCCCGGTTCCAGAGGGTAACCCGGCTCCAGTCGGTGCTGAGCATCAGGGGGCTGAGGCGCTCGCCAAGGCCCGTGACGTAGCGGGAGGCCAGCGAAGTGGACAGGTGCAGGAACTGGTCAGCAAAGATCAGGGGGGCCACCGTCGTGTTCAGCCTGCAGGAGAGACCAGGCTCCCTGGAACCCACGCCGCAAGAGCCAGATGGGCCCAGCAGAGGGGAGGCCTGCAGAAGGCTGACTGCAGCCCTCAGCCACGGCCAGTGCAAAGAGCCACCGAGGCCCAGGTCCCAGGGCTGGGCCAGGCCCTCAAGGTGGACAGAGGGCAGCAGTGGTGCCCATGTGGGGCCGTGTCAGGGGACACAAGGCCGAGTGACCGCTGCCTGGCCCAAGGCCCCAGCTTTGTCCTGGCAAGCTCGCCGTCACTCGTCCCTGTCTCCACACGGCTCCGTGGCGCAGCAAGGGCCGGCTGCTTTGGCAGGAGCTGGTAACCGTGGCTAGCCCCACAACCGGACACATGTCTGATAAAGGCACAGCAAGGCCGGGCAGGCGCACGCCTCCTGGACGCAGAGCCACTCCGGACTGCACCTCGCCTTGGCTACCGCTGGTGGCTCTGTGGGAGGCCATCCCGGGCACCACCAGGCTGGGTAGCATGCTGCCACGGACACCTGAGCAGCTCCAGACACCGCCTCAAGGCTCCTGGGGGACTAGGGCCCCGAGAGGCTTCTGTGAAGAAGGGGCTACTACCACACACCCAGGCAGAATCCCAAGCTGACAGCCAGGGAGCTCCCACAGGTGCTGTTGGTGGAGGGGGGAACGGTCAAAGCGATGGACCAGCGCAAGGACAATGCTGGCCAGCTCACAGGTGGTCTGCGCCCTCTAGGAAGTTCTGCCCACCCAGAGTGGAGACACAGGAACCTGACTCACAGCACCCAGCCATCGGACTTCCTGCGCACAACCACCCCGAAGGGCTCCTCCCAGAACTCCACGCTGTAGAGCGGGGACGGCGCCCGGCTGTGGACATGTGGTGTCTCCAGGGGCACCTCATAGCGCTTGCTGGAGGGGTCTTTGATCTAGAAGAGAGAAGGTGGCATCTGAGGCCGCACAGGCGGTGTCTGCCTCTCCCCTTCACTTACTGTACACAAGGCTGCAGGAATGTGGCATTGAGCTAACCCCCCACAAGGTTTTCTTTCTTAGGATTTGAACCCAGGGCCTCTAGCTTGCTAGTCAGATAACGAAACCCTTGAGCCACACCACAGCCCTGTATGTTTTATTGTTGTTGTTGTTGTTTTTTGTCGGTCGTGGGGCTTGAACTCTGGGCCTGGGCGCTGTCCCTCAGCTCTTCAGCTCAAGGTGAGCGCTCTACCACTTGAGCTACAGAGCCACTTCCAGTTTTCTGGTGGTTTATTGGAGATAAGAGTTTCACGGACTTTCCTGCCTGGGCTGGCCTTGAACCTCGATCCTCAGATCTCAGCCTCCTGAGTAGCTAGGATTACAGGCGTGAGCCACCGGCGCCCAGCCCCTGTATGTTTTATATAAATAGGTCCCTAAAATACACAGGACATCCTGTGTTAATTGCCAACCAGGTGCAGGTGGCTCATGCCTGTAATCCTACATACTTTAAAAGGCCAAGAGCTAAGGATCATGGTTTGAAGCCGACCTGGGTAGAAAAATTCATGAGACTCTTATCTTCAATTAATCAGTGAAGAACTAGAAGTGGAGCTATGGCTCATTTGTTAGAGCACCAGCCTCCAATGAAAAAGCTTAGGGACCGCGCTCAGGCCTTGAGTTAAGCCCCAGGACACACACAGACACACACACAGACACACACAGACATACACACACACACAGACACACACACGTATAAAGCCAGGTGCTGGTGGCTCATGTGCAATCCTAGCAATTCAGGAGGCTGAGATCTGGATTGTGATTTGAAGCCAGCCCAGGCAGAAAGTTTGTGAGATCTTATCTCCAAAAAGACACAAGTGGAGCTGTGGCTCAAGTGGTAGAGCGCTACCCTTAGGCACAAAAGCTCAGAGATGGTGCCCAAGCCCAACACACACACAGAAGGGGGGGGGGCATAAAAATCACTTCTCTGTAGCTATGGGGTGCTGCAGGCAGGTGAACACAGCAGGGAATTGAGCAAAAGGAAGTCTGAGTGGTGAGCAGTCAGCTGGGGCCACTGCCCACGGCCTGCAGCACCCCCCTGCGGATGCCTGGGCAGCTGAGACAGCCTGACCCCTGGGCGGCCTGGACCCCACCGTCCACAGCACCCGTCACCACGCGAGACCTCTGCTCCACAGGGTCCACCCTGCCCACCTCTGGGCTCCCAGTAGGGGCACAGCACACAGCAGGACCGCAAGAGGATGCGTGTGCTCCCCTCCTCCGCTCGCCCCCTGTCTCTACACACCGTGAGGCGCAGGCGGGTGTCGGTCTCCATCAGCACATCCAGCTGTAGGACCAGGATGTCCTTTGGGAGGAAGGCGGGCGTGCCCCGGACCAGCGCGGCTGTGTAGCCTGTCTCTGAGGGCTTCAGGCCCTTCAGCCGGTAGCTGGGGTAGCTGGGCGGGAAGAAGCACCAGGGCTGCCCCCTCAGGGGCTCCCGGGGGCCCGGCTGTGTCGGGGCGTAGCAGCAGCCACGGGCCTCGCACTCGTTCTGCGTGATGGCCCTGTCTGGGGCGCAGTCGAAGCGGTTGTTCGGGGACACGTCGCACTGTGTGGGTGCTGCCCAGCGCTGGCCAGGGCGCTGCTGGGTGTGCTGGGGCCCCGGCCCGCCAGCTCCATGCTGCTGAGCTCCAGGAGTCACCTCCAGTCCTCCAGAGGGGCCACGCGGCTCTTGGGGAACCACCAGGACGTCACGCAGCAGGACGTGCCCCAGCAGGGCGGCTGCGGCCAAGGAGAGGAGGGCGCAGACCCCCACCAGTGGGTGGGGGCGGGGGTGCCGCCTCACACCCATGGTGCAGCGGGCAGAGTCTGGAGGCCTGTGGAGAGACGGAGGCCCAGTCACAGGGAGGAAGGCCATTCCCACGGGGCGTCCACACAGTGACCTGTTGCAGTGCCAGAGGTGGAAGGAGGCCAGTCAGGGGACACTTCCTTCCACTTCCTTCCAGGATGCGGGTGAGGAACCAGGGCAGGTGACAATGGGGACTCGTCAGGGGCGGAGGTAGGGCACTGCAGACCGTGAAGAAGCACGGAGCAGACTTCCAGACAGTGAGCAGACTGGGCAGACTGCCCGACAGGGACGGCAGCCACACCTGACAATGAAACAAGCTCTATCCACAGGCATCTGAGCCCCACTTCTGCAGATAGGGGTGACCCAGGTTAGGAAGGCCTGGCTAGTGAGGTGTCCTTGGAGTAAGCTGTCCTTTGGGAAACCTGCTGCCTCCCTGGGCCCCTTTCCTGTGGACAGGCACAGACACACCCCCGTGAAGCCTTGGCCATGGCAAGAAATGACCACGAGACAAGAGTCCAAGGCCCTGCCCCCAACCACTTGCCAAGAGCTCCCCCTCCCCCGTCATCTCTGTGGCGCGGGGAAGAAGCACGTTCTATTATATACTATACCAGGGGCTCCCAGAGACAGAGGTAACAATGAGGACCCAGAGTTCAGAATCTGGTGGCAAGATGGAGATCGCTCACCTGCTCATCTGTGTGCCTAACTTTCTCTCAAGCCACTGTGTTAGTCTAGCTCCAGAGAAGTACAGTGGTACCATCACAAGATAAACACATGGGGATCTTATTCAAGGCCTTACTGTTAAAATAGTGGGGTAGAGCCAGGGGCCTGTGGTTCATGTCTGTAATCCTACTCAGGAGGCTGAGATCTGAGGATCGTGGTTCAAAGCCAGCCTGGGCAGGAAAGGCGTGTGAGCCTGACCTCCCAATTAACCACCAGAAAACCGGAAGTGGTGCTGTGGCTCAAGTGGTAGAGCGCTCGCCTTGAGCTGAAGAGCTGAGGGACAGCGCTCAGGCCGAGTTCAGGCCCCAGGACCGGGCCAAAAATAAAAATAAATAAAAATACAGGGCAGGTGCGGAGTGGCGGTGACTCACGCCTGGAATCCTACATACCTGAGAGGCTGAGACTGGAGGATTGTGGTCTGAAGCCAGAGGGGCAGAAAACTCCACGAGATTCTGTCTCCAGTTAACCAAAATGCCAGACTGGAGGCGTGGCTCAGACCCAATTATGAGAAAGCAGGGAAATGGGAAGTGTGAGGGCCCAGGTGAGTCCCCGGCACCGGCGCGCACGCGCACACACGCGCACGCGCACGCGCGGCGGACTGCGCTCCGGGGAGCTCCTGC
>NW_012267223.1:874581-882064 GCF_000151885.1 Dipodomys ordii
CCCCACCCCACCCTCACCCCCACCCGGGGTCGCGATTCGAAGCCAGCCCGGCGGGAACGACTGCACGCTTACCTCAGCTAGCATGAAAGCCTTGACCCCAGGACCTGCGCACAAGCGCGCACGCACGCACGCACGCGCTCCTGTGTGTGCACACACGCACTCCCGTGTGCACACACACGCACCAATCATAGGTTCCTTAAACGTGTTCCATAACTCAACAAGATTTTGGTGATAACCCTCAAGATATTGGGATCACGCACACGCAAGTGCACACACACATGCACACACACCCTATAACCAGAAGATGCTTCCGAGCCGGGCTACACCCTGTAGTCCCCACCAGGAAGCCGAGGCCTCGGGCTGGCCAGCCAGGGTCGCATGGGGAGGCCTTGTGCCGGGCACCGGGCGGACGGAGGAGCCGGCGTTAGGCAGCAGGTGCAAAGCCAGTGCACACCACGACCTTAACGTGCAAGTCCGAAGGCCGGAGGGGTCCCGCACCCGGCCGTGGTGGGCTCTGGGCCAGGAGTTGAGACCTGCCCGGCTCCTGTGGTTTCACTGTTCTGTAATGGTTTAGAATGAGTCTGCCCGACTCCCCCGTCTTCAGAAAGCGTGGTTTATTAATTCTGTACAACTGGAAAGGCGAATTACTGAGTAGCACGTTCTTTTCGGTGGGCAGCAGTGTGCAAGTACTCGGGGTTAGGGAAGCAGGGGATTTAAGTAAGCAGGCCCTCCCCTGGGGGGAGAGAGCAGAGACACCAGAGCTCCCTGGGGCGTGGGGGTGGGGACCTTGGAAATGAGGAGGCCCTGGGTTTCAGATGCGCTCAGCAAGGCTGCTGAGGATACCAGGAGACCCAAGACTGCCCCGTCCCTGGCTTCCATGGGCCCCGTGCCCCTCCAGTGGGGCGGCAGGTGTGAGATGGGGAGCTCTGTGGGCTGGACACGGCCGGGGAGGTGGGGAGTGTGGCTTCATCTTGGGTGAGGCCTCTGCTCACACAGGCACCAGCAAAATGGCGGACCTTTGAAATACTGGGCTTGAACTGCCAAAAAACTGATTTCTATGGGGCCGGCTCTCCTTGTTTTCTTTTTTCCAGCTGGTGTAAGCCTGAGGTCACGGGTGGCTTTTAGGAACACACCCCGGAGGATGGCCAGGAGCACGGGCCCAGCGGGAGATGGCCCAGCGCTCGCTAGGGCTGAGTGGTCTGGAGCTTGCTGGCGATTTTCCGGCTGACCTTGTGCAGGGTCTCCTGGAACTGGGGATACTCCTGCTGCACCTGGCTGAGGATGGAGCCCAGCTGGGCCAGCCGGTCCTGAAGGCGCTTCTCTTCCATAAGCAGGGACTTGGCAGAGCGGAAAAGGAACACGTACTTTCCGTCCATCACGTCCTGCAGGTGCTTGTGGCGTGTTTGCAGAAGCACAATCTCCGAGAGGTTCTGGGTGTAAACGAGACCCCAAGTCAGGCCGTGCAAACCAGGACGCCGCCCCCAACTCATACCCATGGCAGAGCATCGCTGGAGGACGCCGGAGGGCAGGAGGTGGGGGCATCTTGGCCACATACCAGAGACACCCCTGGTCCACTGACCAGGCTGAAACTTCAAAGTCACCTTTGACCCCCATCTTTTAACCCACAGCAGGGGCCAGTGCCTCACACCTGTCATCCTAGCTACTCAGGAGGCTGCGATCTGAGGATCACAGTTCAAAGCCAGCCTAGGCAGGAAAGTCCAAGAGCCTCTTATCTCCAATGAACTACTCAGAAGAGGCTGGAGGTGGTGTTGTGGCTCAAGTGGTAGAGTGTTAGCCTCTAGCAAAAGAACCTCCCAGACAGGGCTCAGGCCTTGAGTTCAAGCCCCAGGACCAGTAAAGGAGGGGGCAGGGCTACCTTGAACAGACACCTCCCCCTGTCCCCAAGTAGCTAGGATCACAGTGTGAGGCACCGTGCTCAGCACCTCTCCTCTTTTTTCTTCAAAGAAATCCATCACTGGGGCTGGGAAGGTGGCTCGGTGGTAGAGCGCTTGCCTTGCATGCATGAGGCCCTGGGTTCGATTCCTCAGCACCACATAAGCAAAAAGAAAAAAGCCTGAAGTGGCGCTGTGGCTCAAGTGGTAGAGCGCTCGCCTTGAGCTGAAGAGCTGAGGGACAGCGCCCGGCCCCAGAGTTTAAGCCCCATGACATTACCCTCCCCCTGCGACCATACCCTCCCCCCGCAAAAACATCCATCACCATCTTAACACACTTTTCTCTGAACTCTAGAGGTGACCCCTGGGAGGGCAGGGACCTTTTGTCCTCTCATTCTCTTCTGTGGCCCTGGCACCCAGCAGTGGGGTGAGTAAACGGACCATGGGAGGAGCCGGAACCCTGACCAGCAGCCTGAGTTCCAGTGGCCCCGGGAAGGCCTGCAGCTGGGACACACAGTGTGAGAAAAACCGGCTTTTCTATCAAAGTGAGTTGCTTAAAAGTTCCTGTTCTGGCCCTGTGGCTAGACTCTTGTTAAGGACAAGAGGAACTGCTTTGGGCTAAGGGAGGGTTTTTAAAACATAAGGTTTTGTCTTATACTTTCTTTTCCAGATGGAATTTAGACACGCCTCAGTTCTAGAAATATCAGTTGACATATTTTGAGATTACTACTGAATAGTTAATCTTATTTATTTTTGTTGGTCTTGGGGCTTGCTGAAGACTAGTATTCTACCAGTTTCAGTCAAAGTTCCACTTCTGGTTTTCTGGTGGTTAATTGGAGATCAGAATCTCAGACTTTCCAGCCCAGACTTTTCCCCCAGGTCTCAGGACTTGAACTTTGGCCTGAGCTCTGTCTCTGAGCTTCTTTTTTTTTTTTTTTGGTCCGGTCATGGGGCCTGAACTCTGGGCCTGGGCGCTGTCCCTCAGCTCTTCAGCTCAAGGCTAGCACTCTACCACTTGCGCCACAGTGCCACTTCCAGCTTTTTTCTTATGTGGTGCTGAGGAATCGAACCCAGGGCCTCAGTCATGCAAGGCAAGCGCTCTACCACTGAGCCACCTTCCCAGCCCTCTGAGCTTCTTTTGCTCAAGACAAGCACCCCACTACTTGAGCCACACCACTGCTTCCTGCTGGTTTTTGCCTGTCATGGGATTTGAACTCAGGGCCTGGGCATGGTCTCTGAGCTTCTTTGGCTCAAGGCTAGCATTCTACCACTTGAGCCACAGTGTCACTTCAGGATTTTTTCTATGTATGTGGTACTGAGGAATGGAACCTAGGACTTCCTGCATGCTAGGCAAGTATGCTACCACTAAGCCACCTTCCCAGGCCCTTAATCTTATTTTAAAATTCCTTATGTAAATACATTTTACCCTACTCAAACTAGCCAGTCTCGAGCAGACTGTGAAGCTGAACCAATCTGAGCAGAGGGGTGGGTGGGGGCTGCTGTGTTAGGGATAAGTTTCGGAGCAGACTGCCTGCTGTGTGCTTGCTGGCTGCATTTTTGGCTGATGGGACACCTTTTCTGCACTGAGACAATTCTTGGTGTCTGTTGTTGTGACTCTTGTGTGGTTCTTAGCATGTTTATACAACGCACACGGACACACACACATGCACACACAGGGTGTGCGGGCATGCACGCATGTACGTGTCCCCCGCACATGGCACGCCCCTCTGGGTGGACGCTTCAGCCCTGCTGGCCTCCTGGGACCCTTACCTGTCGCTTAAGGGCTGTGAGGTGCTCCAGGTCAGCATCGATCTTGTCGGACTCTCTCTCTATGGCCACCAGCACCTTCTGTTTCTCCGCCAGGGTGCTGCTCAGGAGTTTTTGGGATGCTTCCAGTTCCGAGATGGTCTTAGAGGACTCCTCCGTGGCCTGGGAGATGAACGGGACCTGCTGGGCTCTGGCACCCTGGGCCCAAGGAGGCAGCTCTGGCTAAGGACGCTCCCGGAGCCTCTGAACCCTGAACAGAAACCTACGTCTGGAGAGAGGAGCGCCCCAACATGCCAGGGCTGAGCAGTGCGGGGGTCTCGAGGTCTTTGTGCAAGAGCACGAGGCCTGGGAAGCATACAGGCATCCGGGCAGTGCCCAGGCCTTGGGGGGCACATGAGGGACGGGGGAGTGGGGTGGCCGGCAGCAGGAGGCTCGTCCACAGAGTCCCAGGACAAGGCCCTGGTGCCGCGTCGGCAGCAGGGCAAGGCTGGGCGCCATGCGGGGGGATGAGGAGGAGGAGCAGCCCCAGGAGAGGGCGGCTGCGGTTGGTGGCTGGTATGTGTGGGCCCTGGATGTTGAGGGTGGTGCTCTGGGCCTGACCATAGGGATCTTCAGGGCAGCCTGGCGCCTGGCTGGTACATGGCGGAGGCTGAGCTGGGGGTGGCCGCTGCCTGGAGAGTGGTGTGGGGTGAGGAGGGCAGGGAACAAGGGCGTGTCTAGGTGAGAGGAGTGGGTGGACTGGGGACAAGGAGCCGCAGCAGGAAAATGGATGTCACAGGGACGATGCAGCAAAGGACCGAGAAAGCCAATCTGCCACTTGTCTAGAAGCTTCCTGCAACTTCCACACAGGTAGTTCAGTTGGCCTGACCTTTCTCTACGTGGGATTTCCTCTAGAGGGTCTTGTTCCATCACCTGGCTGGCCTGGGACTGGTTATCCTCCTGGTGTGGCTCCCTGGGTGCTGGGATTATTATATGCCTGGGGGGGGGGCATGTCTGGCCCGGGTCGGCCTCTGGCCTTGTCAGTGAGGTGGGCTCCAGCCTGGTCCTGTGCGCCCGGCCCAGCCACCGCCTTGCTTCACAGTCCCTCCCCAGAGGCAGACAGGAAACACAGGCTGGGGATGGGGGGGGGGGTTGGCCCTTGGCGGCCTGGGGGAGTGGGCTCAGGAAGCACTGGCTGGAGTCTCATCTCCTTCTGGGGGCTAGGGGGCCCCCCTGGCATGAGCCTGCCTTACCACACACCCGCCTGCCCCCAGCCTCCACTTGGAGGACTCCTGCCCCTCCCTGGCACAGCTCACTCTTCCCTGTGTGGATGCCTCCCAACCCAGATGAGTCCCGGATACAGCCTACGCCGGTGCCACAGCAGGGGACATGGAGGGCACCCACCTCTGCCTGGCTGCCTAGAGCGGTCCTGGGTCCCTTCACATGCACTGCGCAGTGAGGGCTGCCCGGCGGCAGAGCTGGCTCCCCCCAAAGCCCACCACTCCCCAGCCAGCACGGCGGGAGAAGCAGAGAAGGTGAGCGAGGAGGGACAGGAAGGCAGCGCCAGAGCCCACCACAGCCCAGGGGCTGTCATCCTGAGTTCGCTGGCTAGGGTTCTGGGCTCCTTCAGGCGTCCTGAGAGCTGGGCAGGCCGGCGGCTTCTCCACACAGCCGTGTCCTCCCCCACGGGCAGCCTGATCAGGCGGGATGGACTCAGGCTGGCTGCTGACACCAGCTCCAATGACGGACATGAGCCGAGCGGGAACACCTTTCTGGAATAAGGACCCTTCCCTTTGCCCCGTCTGCGTTGCCACCCACCTTGTACACCTCCCGGATCTTCCGCCGCAGCTCCACCTGCTTGTGGTGGAAGTCAGACCGGGTGAGCACCTTCTTGGTCTTGCTCTGGCCCTCGGCCTGGACCACGATGGCCTCCCTGCGGGCCACGGCCATCTCCATGTCCCGGATCATCTTCTCTTGCTGCTTCAAGAGCTTCCCGAGACTCACCTGGAGGCACAGGACCGAGGGGGTGGTTAGAGGCGGGCACTGGTGGCATCCTGCCAAGGCTGCACTGTGGTTTTGAAGATGGCGGCTGGGGATGTCTGGGGGAGGGTCTGCGCGCCAGGGATGGGGTCTGGGTGCGTGAGGAAATTCTCTGAAGCCCCAGGAATACGCTGGGTCTTGATTGTGGCCATGGTCACATGGAGGTGAGCCCACAGAACCCTCGGTCTAGAATAAGCACATTCTTTCCTATGTAAGTGATGCCTTCATACAGTTAAGCTAAAGGCAGGAGGGCTGGGAAGGTGGCTCCGTGGTAGAGCGCTTGCCTTGCATGAGGCCCTGGGTTCCACTCCTCAGCACCACATAAGCAGAAAAAGCTGGAAGTGGCGCTGTGGCTCAAGTGGTAGAGCGCTCGCCTTGAGCTGAAGAGCTGAGGGACAGCGCCCAGGCCCAGAGTTCAAGCCCCACGACCAAAAAAGAAAAGAACAGGCAGGAACAGTGACAAACCACTGTCACAGCCAAGAACCCACAGAACCTTTAACTCACAGGGCCTGGGGCTTCAATCTACGGGGATGGAGGGAGGCGGGAAGGAGGGGAGGGGAGGGAAAAAGGAAGGGCGTTATTATACCGCTGATGGATGCCTAATTTTATATATTAACTTGGCTAGGCTAAGCGTTGCCCAGATAGCTAGAAACCCACCATTTTTGAGTGTGTCTGGAAGGAAGTTTCCAGAAGGGATTGGATTTTGAATCCGGGGATTAAGGAACATAAAACTCCCCATTCTCCTCAATGGGGTGGCATCATCCGCTCCACCCAGGGTCAAAATAGAACGTAAGTCAGGGAGGAGAAACCCACTGGCTTTCCAGCCCCAGCCAGCCCTTGGGGCTGCAGATGGCAGGCGGCAGCTCACAGGAGTCCTCAGAGAGACTGAGGAGGCTGAGATTGGAGGATCGCAGCTCAAAGCCAGCCTGGGCAAGAAGAAAGAAAGTCCATGAAACCAACTAACCACTAGAAAACCGGAAGTGGTGCTGCGGTTCAACGTGCTAAAGCATTAGCCTTGAGCAAAAAGAGCTCAGGGTCAGCACCCAGGCCCTGAGTTCAAGCCCCATGACCCACAAAAATGAAAAAGAAAACAGACCTATGGCCCTCTGTACAGTTCTGTGTCTCATTGATGGGCAGTTTGTCACTGAAGGAACAATGTGGTGGGAACATACATAAAGCAAGATGGACTGTTGGGAACCACAGAGAGCTGCCAGACGCCTCCCGTCACCCATCACATTTATTTTAATCCTAAACGCCAGAACCTTAAAGACAATGATCAGCTACACTTTGGTTGCTATTTGTTACAGGTGGTCAGGGAGAAGGGCGGGGCTCCCTGAGCGTGGTATCCTGGGCTCTCCTTCTCCACCGTGCGGCCTTGTTACTGAACACTGATAATCGGGGTCATTACCAACTTTGAAAAGGTCACAGTGCCTTGATTGCCCAGAGGAAGAATAAAATGGCAAGTCGAGAAATGACGGGGGTGACGTGACGGCAGTGGTGTTGTGTGATGGTGTGGGTGGTGGTGTGAGTGCAGTGGTGTTGTGTGGTGGTGTGAGTGCAGTGGTGTGTGTGATGGTGTGGGTGGTGGTATGAGTGCAGTGGTGTTGTGTGATGGTGTGAGTGCAGTGGTGTTGTGTGATGGTGTGAGTGTAGTGGTGTGTGTGATGGTGTGGGTGGTGGTGTGAGTGCAGTGGTGTGTGTGATGGTGTGGGTGGTGTGAGTGCAGTGGTGTTGTGTGATGGTGTGAGTGCAGTGGTGTTGTGTGATGGTGTGAGTGCAGTGGTGTTGTGTGATGGTGTGAGTGC
>NW_012267223.1:882339-882785 GCF_000151885.1 Dipodomys ordii
TGGTGTGGGTGGTGGTGTGAGTGCAGTGGTGTTGTGTGATGGTGTGAGTGCAGTGGTGTGTGTGATGGTGTGGGTGGTGGTGTGAGTGCATTGGGTTGTGTGATGGTGTGAGTGCAGTGGTGTGTGTGATGGTGTGGGTGGTGGTGTGAGTGCAGTGGTGTTGTGTGGTGGTGTGAGTGCAGTGGTGTTGTGTGATGGTGTGAGTGCAGTGGTGTGTGTGATGGTGTGGGTGGTGGTGTGAGTGCAGTGGTGTTGTGTGATGGTGTGAGTGCAGTGGTGTGTGTGATGGTGTGAGTGCAGTGGTGTTGTGTGATGGTGTGGGTAGTGGTGTGAGTGCAGTGGTGTGTGTGCTGGTGTGGGTGGTGGTGTGAGTGCAGTGGTGTGTGTGATGGTGTTGTGTGATGGTGTGAAGGCAGTAGTGTTGTGTGATGGTGTGGGTGGTGGTG
>NW_012267223.1:895055-896089 GCF_000151885.1 Dipodomys ordii
TGGTGTGGGTGGTGGTGTGAGTGCAGTGGTGTTGTGTGATGGTGTGGGTGCAGTGGTGTTCTGTGGTGGTGTGAGTGCAGTGGTGTTGTGTGATGGTGTGGGTGGTGGTGTGAGTGCAGTGGTGTGTGTGATGGTGTGAGTGCAGTGGTGTGTGTGATGGTGTGGGTGGTGGTGTGAGTGCAGTGGTGTGTGTGATGGTGTGAGTGCAGTGGTGTTGTGTGATGGTGTGGGTGGTGGTGTGAGTGCAGTAGTGGTGTGTGATGGTGTGGGTGGTGGTGTGAGTGCAGTGGTGTTGTGTGGTGGTGTGGGTGGTGGTGTGAGTGCAGTGGTGTTCTGTGGTGGTGTGAGTGCAGTGGTGTTCTGTGATGGTGTAGGTGGTGGTGTGAGTGAAGTGGTGTTGTGTGATGGTGTGGGTGGTGGTGTGAGTGCAGTGGTGTTCTGTGGTGGTGTGAGTGCAGTGGTGTGTGTGATGGTGTGGGTGGTGGTGTGAGTGCAGTGGTGTGTGATGGTGTGGGTGGTGTGAGTGCAGTGGTGTTGTGTGATGGTGTAGGTGGTGGTGTGAGTGCAGTGGTGTTGTGTGATGGTGTGGGTGGTGGTGTGAGTGCAGTGGTGTTGTGTGATGGTGTGGGTGGTGGTGTGAGTGCAGTGGTGTTCTGTGATGGTGTGGGTGGTGGTGTGAGTGCAGTGGTGTTCTGTGGTGGTGTAGGTGGTGGTGTGAGTGCAGTGGTGTTGTGTGATGGTGTGAGTGCAGTGGTGTTCTGTGGTGGTGTGGGTGGTGGTGTGAGTGCAGTGGTGTTGTGTGGTGGTGTGAGTGCAGTGGTGTTCTGTGGTGGTGTGGGTGGTGGTGTGAGTGCAGTGGTGTTGTGTGGTGGTGTGAGTGCAGTGGTGTTGTGTGGTGGTGTGGGTGGTGGTGTGAGTGCAGTGGTGTGTGTGATGGTATGAGTGCAGTGGTGTTGTGTGGTGGTGTGAGTGCAGTGGTGTTCTGTGATGGTGTGGGTGGTGGTGTGAGTGCAGTGGTGTTGTGTGATGGTGTG
>NW_012267223.1:902659-905630 GCF_000151885.1 Dipodomys ordii
TGGTGTGAGTGCAGTGGTGTTGTGTGATGGTGTGAGTGCAGTGGTGTTGTGTGGTGGTGTGAGTGCAGTGGTGTTCTGTGATGGTGTAGGTGGTGGTGTGAGTGCAGTAGTGGTGTGTGATGGTGTGGGTGGTGGTGTGAGTGCAGTGGTGTTCTGTGATGATGTGGGGTGTCGTTGTTAGTCCTTTGGTGCTCTGTAATGTTGTTGGTGACGTAACCTAGTGGTGCTGTGCAGTGACTTTTGTACAGTGAGGACCAGAGCCAGGAATGCAGTGACTCCTGAGCAGCCAGTGCTGGGCGGGGCCTGGTTTCTTCCAAGGACCGAGAACCTTTCTGGAGGTCACAGGCCAAGGTCACAGGCCAAGTGTGGACCCAGAGGTGAGAAGGAAGGACAGGGAAGGGTTAGGGAGCTGGGCCCGCCTATCTGTCCATGGAACGTCCGTGCCCATGGGGAGGTCCCAGCCCATGCTCAGGCCTGGCGCCCATGCCCCTCGCTCTGCCCCCTCACCCAGGGTCTCTCGGCCCCCCGCCTTCTGCCCCTGCTGCGCACCACACCGGGCTGCTCACCTTCATCCTCTGTATCTCAGCCTTCATGGCCCGGATCTCTGTCTGGCCAGCCTCAGAATCCACCACAAAACGCATCTCTTTTGCCAGTTGGATTTTTTTCTCCCAAAGCATGATCTGGTGTCTTTAGGAGGAGGAGAGGCAGCGTCAGAGCCTGCCCTGCAGGCACCACAGGCCCAGCTCTGGCTTCTTAAGAGCAAAGATTTGCCAACCCTAGAAACAACAGACCTCGGGCCTGCAAGGAGGGAGGAAGGGGAGAGAGGACAAAGGAGGAGGACAGAACCAAGGGCATGACTGTCAACCTAGAACCACAGGAGTGATAAAAGTTGACTTAAGCAGAAGTAAAAAAGCCCAAATAACCCTGTGGTCAAATGCTACTAACAGGTCAGTCACCAGGGACACAGGCCCCATGAACTTTGACCCCACAAGTTTTGACCAGTTGGTGTTCTGCAAAGATGCTGCCACGGTGATCATGCACACACACACACACACACACACACACACACAACCCCTCCCAGCCCCCCAGCCGTGCGTGTACAGCAGCCATTCCAGCTGGAGGTGGGGATGTGGGGCACTGAGGAACAGTCTTACTAGCATCTAACCCAGGGAGAATCTACTGTGCGGGTTTCCAGTGCGGGAGGAGGGCTGGCGTCCCACATGCTTGTCCTCTCCCCTTTGCATGTTTCTGAGGTGAGCAGGCTGAGGGCTGCGGGTGCCTGTGACTTGCATCATCAGACACTATAAAATAAAATATATATTACAAACGTATCCTACAGGCTGGGAACTGTGGCTCAGTGGTCGAGTGCTTGCCTTGCATGCAGGAAGCCCTGGGTTCCATTCCTCGGTACCACATACCCAGAAAAAGCTGGAATTGGTGCTGTGTCTCAAGTTGGTAGAATGCTATCGCCTTGACAAAAGCAGCTCAGGGACAGTGCCCAGACCCTGAATTCAAGCCCCAGGACTGGCAACAAAAAAAAAAAGTATCGTAGCTGGGCACCAGTGGCTCATGCCTGTCATCCTTGCTACTCAGGAGGCTGAGATCTGAGGATCACGGCTTGAAGCCAGCCCAGGTAGGCAAGTCAGGAACACAAAAGCTCAAGAAAAGTGCCCGGGGCCTGAAGTTCAAGCCCCAGGGCGATAGCTTGCATGTGTGCATACACACATTTATCCCACAGAACGCCTCTGGGTTTTGTGTGGACTGGCTGGAGGGCTGGGTCTCTGGGCACCCGCACAGAACGCCTCTGGGTTTTGTGTGGACTGGCTGGAGGGCTGGGTCTCTGGGCACCCGCAAGGGTGGGCCCCGGAGCCACTCTCCCGGGCCCCGATGTGGTGGCCGGCCGTGCACGTGTGCAGCACGCTCAGTGTGTGCGTGCAGCTGAGCCTGACACTCACTCGGCCTCCACCAGGCTGTTGAGGAGCGCTTCCTTCTCCTCCAGGAGCTTGTCTAGTTTCTCTTGCATTCGGATCGTCTCTCTCTCCTCCATCTGCAGGGTGAGTAGGGACACTGAGAAGGGCTTAGGGCTTGGACACTGGGGTTGTGGACCCCCCCCCGACCCTCATGGAGATGGCTGGGCTGTGTGCCAATGTTCTGAGTCTTCCAAAAGTGCTTCAAAGGCAGGTGGTAGCTATATTCTCAGGTGGATGACCAAATCAAGGACATGTAGCTGGTGGCTCACACCTGCAACCCCACCTCCTCAAGGGGTCAAGATTAGTCTGTGAGACTCTCCAGTTAATCTCCAAAAACTGGATGTGGAGCTGTGGCCCCAGCCGGGACGGGGGTGGGGGTGGGGAGGGGAGGCGGGCCCACCTTTAGCGTGCGCACAAACTCGTTCTCCGCCACGAAGTTGCTCTGCTGCAGATCCTCGGAGCTGCCACGCTTCTTGTTGATGAGCACGTTGAGATTCTTCAGGTCATTGTCCAGGTCCTTCATGTGGCAGCTGATCTCCTTCTGCTCCTTCTTCTCCTGATCGATCTTGTCTGTGCAGATGGGGGGCAGGTATGGTGTGGGGAGGAAGGGCCTCACCACGGCTGCGGGGGTCAGGCCTAGAGAGGAACCTCAGTCCCTACCACTCCTGTGTCCTTCCAGTCCCCCCCCATCACATCACCAGTCTGTTGGGGAGGAAGGGGTCTCTGTGAAGGGAACTGCAGACTGTGCTAAGGGGAAAACTGGGTGAGGGAGGCGAACAGGCTGCCCCTCCAGTGAGAGGTGGAGGAGGGTCTGCAGGAGAGCCAGGTCCTTGCCCCTAGCTGGCCTGGCCAAGCTCAAGCTGGGTCAGAACACCGCAGACATTGTAAATGCCCATCCTGGGCGTTGAACTCTGGGCCTGGGCGCTGTCCCTCAGCTCTTCAGCTCAAGGCTAGCGCTCTACCACTTGAGCCACAGCGCCACTTCCGGCTTTTTTCTTTTT
>NW_012267223.1:913532-924682 GCF_000151885.1 Dipodomys ordii
CAGCCAAGGCCAGCAGGGGGAGGGGGGGGGAGGGAAGGGGGGTAGTCCTGTTTACTCCACCTCCACCCTTCTGTTGGTTTGCTTTAGTTCTGGAGGTTGAACTCGGGGCCTTACACTTGCCACAAAATGCTATACCACTGGAGCCGCAGCCCTGGCCCCGTCATTTTGGCTGTGTGTGAACAGGGTCTCACATTCGGGCCTGGGTGGCTTGAACCAACATCCTCCTATTTGTGCTTCCCAAAGAGCTGAGAGGTGTGAACTACAGTGCCCAGCCTTTTCTTTTCTTCTTTGGCCAGTCCTGGGGCTTGAACTCAGCGCCTGGCGCTGTCCCTGAGTTTCTTTCTTTTCTTTTTTTCCCCCTCAAGGCTAGCACTCTACCACTTGAGCCACTCTAGATTTTTTCTGCATATGTGGTGCTGAGGAATGGAACCCAGAGCTTCACGCATGCTGGGCAAGCGCTCTACCACCAAGCCACCTTCCCAGCCCAGTGGCCAGCTTTTATTGGCTAGTAAGATGGGGTGGATTGGCTGAAAACGTTTTGCCTGGGCTGGCTTAGACTGTGATTCTGTGATTCTCCCTATATCTGCCTCCCAGGGAGCTAGGACTACAGGTGTGAACCTCTGTGCCTAGGCCTGTGTGTGAGTACTAGGGTTTGAACCCAGAGCTTCATGTTTGCTAGACAAGCATTCTACCACCTGAGCCAGGCCCCTGGTCATTTTGCTTGTACTGTGTTGTTCAGTTGGGATCTTACACCAGTCCCCTTGAAGTGGGAAACTTCTAACTCCACCTCCTGAGTAGCCAGGATCCAGGCATGAAGCACCTTTCCCAGCCACTCATCCTGACTTTTCTTGACCAAAAAATCAGCAAAGGGATACCAGGAAACTAAACACCGTTTCAAAGAAGCCTGAGGCCTCTGGGTCCCAGGGGGCTGCAGGACACCTGAGGCTCACACTTGCAAGGCTGAGGTCTGAGGAGAACATTTCTGAGAGACTCTTATCTCCAGTTAACCAGCCAACAGCCAGAAAGGAAGGGGCTGGCCAAAAAGCTGAGCAAGAGCTCAAGGCCCTGAATTCAAGCACTAGTACTTGCCCACCCCCCAAAAAAAACAAAACAACAAAAAAAACCCACTGAATGGTGGATTTTTATTTTATTATTTGTGGTGTGTGTGTGTGTGTTTACGTGTACAGTACTGGGGCTTGAATTCAGGGCCTGGGCACTGTCCCTGAGTTTTGAACTCGGGGCCTGGCACTGTCCCTGAGTTTTGAACTCTGGGCCTGGGCACTGTCCCTCAGCTCTTTAGCTCAAGGTGAGTACTCTACCACAGCGCCACTTCTGGTTTTCTGAGAGGTTTACTGGAGATAAGAGTCTCATGGCCTTTCCTTCCCTGGGCTGGCTTTGAATCTCAATCCTCAGATCTCAGTCTCATTAGTAGCTGGGATTTCAGGCATGAGCTACCACACCTGGCTCAATTCCAGCCCCTTATTACCTTGACTATTGTGTGTGTGAGTGTGTGTGTGCACATGCACACATGCATGCCTGCTGGTGCTGGGGCTTGAACTTTAAGGCCTGGATGCTTTCCTTTAGCTTTTTTACTCACGGCTGATGCTGTACCACTTGATCTATAGCTCCACTTATGGCTTTTTGCTGGCTAATTCAAGATAAGAGTTTCATGGGCTTTTGCTTAAGCAGGCTTTGAGCTTCAATCCTCAGCACCCTGAGTATTTACCATTACATTAGTTAATTTACAGGTAGGGTCTGGATGCCTGGCCTTCCTCCCACCTGCTGGCCATTCCCGGGGGGGGGGGCATCCAGCTGTTGTTGGGGGTGGGAGGAGGGCCGGCCCAGGCTGTGTTGCTGGCCGGTGGACACGTGGGCACTGTGTGGGTGACCTTTGGCTCAGGTGTGAGTGTGTGTGCCGTGGGCGGGGCCTCACACCCACCTCGTTCACCGCCTCCTTCAGACACCGGGTGTCATGGGCCTGCGCACCGTACTGAGCCTCCAGCAGGGCAATGCTCTCTTCCAGCTGGTGCACTCGCGAGGTGAGCCGGTCCACGTGCAGGTCCTGGGGGCGGGGCAGAGAAGAGCCAAGACCTGCCGTCAGCACAGCCCGGCCTGAGCCCCGGGCAGCAGCTGAGGCCCATGGGGGGGGGGGGCTGTGTGCCCCAGGGGCCGCGTAAACACCTGCTTTTTCTTCTCCACTTCAGCCCGCATCCGCTCCATCTCCGCCTTCTTCACCACCTGCTTCATCACGGAAATGTCGTCCCGCACATCCTGGTCTATGTTCTGCATGTAGAAGAGGTTCAGGGCCAAGTTCTCCATCTCCGTCTGCAGGGCGGCCACTGGGGAGGAGAGGAGGGGCACTCAGGATCGTCCTCGACCCCTCCCTCCGGCGTGGGGCAGGGGACCCTGCCACCATTGTGTAGCCCAGGCTGGCCTCTAACTCAAGATCCTCAGGCCTCAGCCTGAGAGAGCTGGGGCTACAGGCCTGTGTAACCACACCCAGCCTGAGAATGGCTTTTAAACCATAAAGACCCAGACTCTGCTGCGAAATAGAGACTGAGAGAAAAGAGAGGTACACAATCTACACTCACCAACTACAACATGTTCTGCTGTATGAGTAGGGCTGAATGACCAAATCTTGTGTCTATTTCACAGGTTTCTTACCAGTTAACAGTGAGCAAATTCACACAGAGGCCCAAGGCCCCATGACCCCAATGCTAAAGGGAGGCTGAGCTCCACCAAAGCTCTCTCCCTGCAGCCAGTGAGAGGGAGGCCGCCCTGGAGGCTGGGCCTCCAGGAGGCTGCACTGCCTACTCACCCAAAGTTCCATAAACCCTCAGGAACGAATTCCTTTAACCAAATTCAAATTCAGCCGCGTGCTGGAGGCTCACGCCTGTAATCCCAGCTACTGAGGGAGCTGCGATCTGAGGATCACAGTTCAAAGCCAGCCCGGGCAGGAAAGTCCATGAGACTCCTATCTCCAATAAACCATGGAAAACCAGCAGTAGCGCTTTGGCTCAAGTGGTAGAGCGCTTGCCTTGAGCTGAAGAGCGTAGGGACAGCGCCCAGGCCCAGAGTTCAGGCCCCAGGACCAGAAAATAAAATTCCTGTCTGCTCTCTCTACTCTCTCCACACCCCTGACTGAGGCTGGGCCTGTGGCCCCACACCCCTGACTCCCTGTTTGTGTCTGTGTTGGGTGTGGATGACCACCGCTAGTTGGTGCCAGCAGCAAATCCAGAGTGTGCGGTCTAGAGACCTCCCTCTCCCCCTTCCCCCAGGTCCAGTTGTTTGTTTTTTTTTGTTGTTGTTGTTGGTCATGGGGCCTGAACTCTGGGCCTGGGCGCTGTCCCTCAACTCTTCAGCTCAAGGCTAGCACTAGCACTTGAGCCACAGTGCCACTTCCAGCTTTTTCTGTTTATGTGGTGCTGAGGAATGGAACCCAGGGCTTCATGCATGCCAGGCAAGCACTCTACCACTGAGCCACCTTCCCAGCCCCTCAGAATCCCCCACCCCAGGCCCCGACTGCACGCACGCTTCTTGCGCGCCTCGCTGGCCTCCCCATAGGTCTTGGTGTAGAGCGCACGCAGCTCCTGCAGCTCATCCTCCTTCTGCCGCCTCTCGCAGGAGGCCAGGGAGTGGCGGTCGTGGCTCTTCTCCAGCTGCATCTGCAGGTAGGCCAGGTGCTGCTGGATCCCGTAGAGATTCACGCCCAGCTCCTGACGCTGGCTCCGCCTCTGCTTGGTGCCCACTTCCTGCGCCCAGGAGAAGAGGGTCACGAGGACGCAGGGGGCCTGTCCGGGCCTGGGCAGCCGGGACCCCGCGTACCAGCTCCTGAATCTCCAGCTTCAGCTTCTCGATCTGCCGGTTGAGGTAGCTCTTCAGGGTGGTCTGGAACCTGACCATCAGTGGCTGAAACACAAGACCGCCGCGGTCAGCCCCCGCCTGGGGGCCACGGCTCCCCTCCGCGTGTGTGCGTGTGCATGTGTGTGTGATTCCAGCAGCAGTTGTGCCCCCTATCTTCTTGGTATTTTTCTTCTGGAAGCCACAAACTCAAGGCACCCCCTGGGCTCCTGCAGGCATGGAGGGGCTGAGGGTCCCGCTGTAAAGGCAGGCCAGCTCCCTCAGGCGGTCCCTTTCTCAGGGGCCGGAGGGTGTCAGCGTCCAGTGACGTTGTGCAGCCTGGTGAGCCCTGCTTTCCCTCAGACCAGAGCTGGACTTCACCAGGTGCCGGGCGGGCGGGGACGGGGGCGAGGGGGGGGGATGAGATAAGGCCCCTTCAAGGCAATGAGTGTGTCCCTAGACTCCACTAGGAAGCAAGGCCTGGAGTCCTTCTCCTTATTACACAAAGGCTGTGGAGCCCAGGGCCGCCCAACCCCACCCTCCCAGGCCCAGGCCAGCAAGCGGAAGTGGGGGACGTATACTTTGGGCATGGGAATCTGAAACCCCTCGGGTAGGAAGCAGGGGCTGGGTGTGCCTGTGGCGGGCAGATCTGGACCCAGGGGGCTGGAAGACCACATGGCCCGAGTGACTCTTCTACACAGGGCAAAAGCAAGTCCCAGGAATCTTACGTGGTCTGGGTCCAAAACCACCGTGCGGGACCCATCGTCTCCCATGTCCTCGCTGCCCTCGGACTCCTCCGCGCCCAACAGGGCGGCTTCCTCAGGGGTGAGCTGGATCCGAGCCAGGAATGCCTCCAGGGAATCACTCCGGCCTTGGGGCCCCAGTGAGGGCATAGCTGAGGGAGGAGGGCAAACGTCACCGGGCAGCATCATATTTTGGGGGAGGTGGCAGCAAAGCTGGTCCCACCCACGGGCAGTGCAATGGATCTAAAACAAGGAAAACCAGAGAAGCCAAGCAAGGGCTGGGAGCACGCCCTTGGGACCGCCCATTCTATCTGCGCTTTGTGGTTGGAGGCACTGAGCATTGAACTAGGGCCTTGTAGGGCCTGTGTCTCCTAAGCAGGTGTGTCGCCCCTCAAGCCATGCCCCCAGCCCTTTCTTGCTTTGGTTATTTTTGAGGTAAGGTCTTGTCTTACGCCCAATCCTACTGCGCTGCAATCTGCTGTGCCTCCCTGTGCGGCTGGAGAGGACAGGCAGGCATCAGGCGCCTCATCACTGAGACTCAGTCATGCAAATGTGTAAGCCCAGGCTAGCTTTGAACTGCCATCCTCCTGTCTACCTCCCAAGTGCTGGGGTCACAGGAGTGACACACTGTGCCCAGCTCTGTTCTTTTTTTTGGTCAATCATGGGGCTTGAACTCTGGGCCTGCGTGCTGTCCCTCAGTTCTTCAGCTCAAGGTGAGCACTCTACCACTTGAGCCACAGCGCACCACTTCCGATTTTCTGGTGGTTCATTGGAGATAAGTGTCTCACAGACTTTCCTGCCTGGGCTGGCTTTGAACTGCGATCCTCAGATCTCAGACTCCTGAGTAGCTAGGATGACAGGCGTGAGCCACCTGCATGTGGCTCTTGTGGACTCTTGATGATGACCCTGTGCTGCCTGTTACCTGGACAACTTTCTGAATGACCTGCAGGTCCTCCTCTGCACACGGCCGACTGTTGGGACTAAGTGAGCTCTTAGTAAATGCTCTCTGCAGTGCGGATGTGTTTACGTTGGTGCTGGAGGGGCAGCCTGCTTTGCGTGGAGGGATGCTGGCTGGGGCTGGGGCTGGGGCTGTCAGCATACCTGCCTGTAGGAGGGTCTGGTCCACCTCAGATGACAAGCTGCTCTGGAGGCTCAGTCTGAAGCGGTGCTCCAGGCCCATGGGAAAGGTCTGTGGCAAGGGGACAATTAATTAGTTCTTATTAATTACTGGGGACTGCTGCACTGTGGATGTGGTGCCACTGTGGGCCCCCTACCCCCACCATGGGGCCCCGGGGCCGGGTCCCTAGGGAAGAGCTTTAGGGATGTGGCAGAACTTTTTTGGGGTTTTTTTTTTTTTGGGTCCGGTCGTGGGGCCTGAACTCTGGGCCTGGGTGCTGTCCCTCAGCTCAGCTCAAGGCTAGCGCTCTACCACTTGAGCCACAGCGCCACTTCCGGCTTTTTTCTTTTTGCTTATGTGGTGCTGAGGAATGGAACCCAGGGCCTCATGCATGCAAGGCAAGCACTCTACCACTGAGCCACCTTCCCAGCCCCGATGGATGCTCTCAACAGAGGGATGGGAAAGAACAGCAGGTGCATGCAGCCTGCCATAGCCCCGCCCCATGTCGGGCCCCACCCCCACAGCGCCAAGCCCTGCCCCTGGCCGTACAGCCCCGCCCCACCCCGCATCGGGCCCCACCCCCCACAGCGCCAAGCCCCGCCCCTGGCCGTACAGCCCCGCCCCACCCCGCGTGGGGCCAGCCCTGCCCTCACTGTCGGTCCGCAGCTTCTTCTGCTCCATGATGTTCAGCTCCTTGCTGAGCATGTCCAGGGTGGCCAGCTGGTCCTCGCGCTCCTGGCTGACCTGCACCAGCTCCTGCTGCAGGCGCAGCCAGCTCACCTGGGTCTGCGTGATCTTGGCCGTGTGCTCTTCGATCAGCTTGGTCAGCCGTTTGATTTCCACCTCCAGGGGTCCCATCTCTTCCCCCTGGGGGGCACAGTTCTCCAGGGTGAACGTGCTCCGGGTCCCTCCTGGGCCCACGCCCTCGGGGTCCCTTGGGGCCTCTTTGCTACCCACAGGGCTTTGCGGCTGCTTTCCTAACCCAACATGGGGGCTCTCCCCCACGGGCCCCCAGTGTGCACCCCGACCCCTACCAGCATTGTGAGCACCAGGGGGTGTAGAGACCCACACTCGTTAGACCACTGGCACAGCGGTCGGTGGTCACTGCTGGCTCCAATGGCGGGCAGCCCTCACCATGCCCACAGAGGGCGGCGGTCCAGGGGAAGAGGTAACACCGTGTGCCGGGGCCTGCTGCAACCACGCCCTGCACTGGCCTCGGTCAGGCGCCCCCCCCCCCCCGTGCCGGGACACCGTGTCCTGAGGGGTCACTCTGTCTGTCTTCTTTCTTGGTGGTGCTGGGGTTTGGCATGCAGGGCCTCATGCTTGCTGGAGACAGATCCGTAACTCTTTTTTTTTTTTTTTTAATTTTTAGTTATTTTTTACCTAGGATCTTGGTTTTTCCCCAGAGCTAGCCTTAGACTGATCTCGTCCTCAGTATGCCTCCCATGTAGCTCGGACACAAATGTGCTACCATGCTTCACCTATTGGTTGAGATGGGGTTCTTGCTAACTGCCCCCCGCCCTCGGCTGTCCTCAACCCACCCTCTTCCTGATGTCCGCCTCCTGAGTGGCTGGGATTACAAGCATGAGGCACCATGCCTGGTCTCCAGGGCTTCCTTTCTCATAACAAAGCCCGGAAGGATCTGTCCCACCGGGGGCCTTACCCCCAGCTCCGACACAATCTGCTCGAGCTGCTTGTTGAAGGTGTTGATGAGCCCCTGCTTCCTCTCGATCAGGATGGTGCGGCGGGAGATCTCGTTCTCGCTGTTGGTGATGAGCTCATTCACCTCCTTCACCTCCTTGTCCAGCTCCGACAGCGTCTTCTGGTGCATTTCCAGCCTGCAGCTGGTGTTGGTGATGTTCAGGGTGGCCTGCGCAATGTCGCCGTCGATTTTGGAGAGGTGTGTCACCTGAATTAGGGGACGAGGCACGTGTGTGAGCACTTCTGTCCCAGGAGGCTCCAGGCAGGCAGACCTGGAGGATGCTGGCTGCTGGGGCCTGGAGACCCGGATGGAAGCCCGCCACTGCGGCTGGCTCATTGCGTGCGTGGGGCAGTTGCGGTGGCCAGGGGTGGGAGGGAATGGTCTGATTCTACTGCCAGGTTTTCCTGCTGCAGTCACATGGAACGTAGCCTTCTTTCTGTCTTTTACATGAGCCCTCTGTGCTCAGTGGGACAGAACTAGGCTGCGGGTCGCCTCCTGGGCTGTGGCTGCTAGAGCAGGTTATGATTGTATGGGGGGGGCGGGTGCTGCTGGGAATTGAATTCAGGACCTCACACTTCTGGGTAGGTTCTCTACCACTTGAGTCATGCCCCCAGCCCTTTTGCTTTATGTATTTTGTTACTGAGATGCGGTCCTCCCAACTCTGCATGGGCTGGCCTCTAACATGTGATCCTTGTGCCTCTGCTTCCCAGGTAGTGGGGTTACAAGCACAAGCCGTCACACCCAGCTGATTTGCTCCTAATTTTGGTGGGTGTGTATCAGTATTGGGGCTTGGACTCGGTGCTAGGCGCTCTATCACTTGAGCCAAACCTCCACTTCTGGCTGGTTAATTGGAGATAAGAGACTCACAGGGGGCTGGGAAGGTGGCTCAGTGGTAGAGCGCTTGCCTTGCATGCATGAGGCCCTAGGCTCCATTCCTCAGCACCACATGAGCAGGAAAAAAAAAAGCCGGAAGTAGTGCTGTGGCTCAAGTGGTAGAGCGCTAGCCTTGAGCTGAAGAGCTGAGGGAGAGCGTCCGGGCCCAGAATTCAGACCCCACGACCGACCCCCCCCCCAAAAAAAAGACTCACAGGTGTCCCTGCCCAGGCTGGCTTCAAACCACAACCTGCAGATCTCAGCTGGTTGAGTAACTAGGATTACAGGTGTGAGCCACCGGTGCCACCCTGTGGGTGGTCTTGGCTGTCCCTGCCTCTGGGCTCCCGCTGCCAGCCCTCCAGCACCCCGTCTGCTCTGGGGCCCGCAGCTCCCCCTCCTAGGCCCCAACCACAGCCAGGGCTCCCACTCCCACCACTTGTAAAACACAGACCCCGCCCCCGCCCTGTTCTGTGAACATCATCCCGAGACCAGGTGCCAGCAGGGCCTCCACTGCCTGAGCCCCTTTTACTCTCCAGACCACTCCCTCCCCCCACTGCCCTGCCCTGTCCTGTCCGCCACGCCCTGTGGGCCCCGGCTCTGCGGGGTCCATCCACCCAGTGCTCCTCCTCCTGGAGGCGCCCCTGCCCCGCCCTGCCTGCCTGCCACCGGCTCACAGCTCCCGGGCCGGGACCAGCAGGGATCCCTCAGAGCTCCATCTGTTGGAAAATGGCAATTGTAGGGGAATTTGTTGTCCAGGGCTCCTTCCTGCCCTCTTCTGGACAGAGGTGGTAGTGCAACCCAGACTGCCCAGGAGGGGCAGAGCTGCGTCTGGCACAGCCGCTCTCCTTAGGACAGAACCAGAGCAGGTCCCGCAGGGGACACCGGGACAGCAAGGAGCCCCACCCCCGGGGACTCAGCCCCCACCCTCTATGACCGGAGTCCAAAGCAGGGCTCCTCCTTGGACCCTGGGGGCTGTGGGAGCCCCTGTGAGGTGAGACCTCACCTTCCCGGGCCTTCCTCAGGAACCCGGCCAAGGCCCAGGGCTGCAGGGCCAAATTCAAGCCAGGTGCTCACACCTATAACCCCAGCCACTCCGGAGACTAAGACCCAGAGGATTATGGTTTGAGGTCAGCCCTGGCAAAAGAGTCCATGAGACTCAATCTCCAAATCACCAGCCAAAAGCAGGGCAAACTATGCAGAGACAATCACTGACTCCTACACCCAGCCTGCACCCGCCCTCTGCTGTGTGCCACAGCCCAGTGCGACTGAGGATTCAAATAGACCCTGGGCGTGCATGTATAGCTCGTGTGTGTGTGTGTGTGTGTGTGTGTGTGTGTGTGTGTGTGTATAGAAAGATATTCAGGAAGAAATACATCAAGATCACAGAAAAGACTGTCCTAAACTAGACCTGACTTTTTTTTTTTGTTTTTGTCAGTCGTGGGGCCTGAACTCTGGGCCTGGGCACTGTCCCTTAGCTCTTCAGCTCAAGGCGAGTGCTCTACCACTTGATCCACAGTGCCACTTCCAGCTTTTTCTGCTTACGTGGTGCTGAGGAATCGAACCCAGGGCCTCATGCATGCAAGGCAAGCACTCAACCACTGGGCCACCTTCCCAGCCCTAAACCTGACTTTTCTTCTTCTATTTCCATAAGAGGTAACTTAAGTTAGCACCAGCTCATTACAGGCTCATGCCTGTAATCCTAGCTACTTAGGAGGCTAAGAGCTGAGGATCATGGTTCAAAGCCAACCCAGGCAAGAAAGTCTATGAAATTCTTATCTTCAATTAACCAAAAATCCACAAGTGGTACTGTGTGTGACTCAAATGGTAGAGCTCTAGCCTTAAGCAAAAAGCTTAGGGACAGTGTCCAAGCCCTGAGTACAAGTCCCAGAGCTAGCATGTATGCTTGAGCATGTGCGTGTTCATGCACACACACACACACACACACACACCAAACCCCCCTGGCGTGACTAATTGATGTCAACTTAAAAAGGAGAAGGGCCAGGCCCAGTGGCTCACGCCTATAATCCTAGCTACTTAGAAGGCTGAGATCTGAGGATCTAGGTTCATAGCCAGCCTGGGCAGGAAAGTCCATGAGAGTCTTCTCTCCAATAAAACCACCAGAAACTGGAAGTGGCGCTGTAGCTCAAGTGGTAGAGCGCTTGCCTTGAGCTGAAGAGCTGAGGGACAGCGCCCAGGCCCAGCGTTCATGCCCCATGACCGACAAAGAAAAAAAATTTAAAAAAATAATAATAAATTAAAAGGAAGGGAAGCCAGGTGCTAGTGGCTCCCACCTGTAATCATAGCTACTCAGGAGGCTGAGCTCTGAGGATTATGGTTCGAAGCCAGCCTGGGCAGGAAAGTCTTGAAGATTCTTATCTGCAAATAACCACCAGAAAACTGGAAGTGGGGCAGTGGCTCAAAGTGGTAGAGCACTTGCCTTGGGTGGAAAAAGCTCAGGGACAGCACCTAGAGCCCTGAGTTCAAGCCCCTTAACTGGCCAAAACAAGTGGGGGGAGAGGAGAAGGCTTTGACCACAAGAAGCCACGCAGAGCGTCTGGTGGGGTCAGCTTGGCCACACTGCCCCGCCCCGCCCCGCCCCGGAGGGGAGCTTCCTACCATGGTGGTCTTTTCCTTCTGCAGCTTCTGGAGGAGCTGGTTGAAGTACTTGGTCAACTTTCTGGAGGTCACGTGCTCCTGCAGTTTGTCCGTGATGGAGGTGTCCGTGTGGCGCTTGAAGTCCTGCTCCTGGCGGATGGCCTGGTGGATGGCGTGCAGCTCGTTTGTGACTGCCGTGTGCTCCTGGGAGAGCGGAAGGTAGTGCTTCTGAGGGGGGTGCCCCAGCCAGGGCGGGTGGGGCGCCCAGCCCGGGGCCGGG
>NW_012267223.1:924912-926079 GCF_000151885.1 Dipodomys ordii
CGGCCGCACCACTTGGCCCTTGCTGAGGGCGTCCTCTGCGTCCTGCAGCGTGAGGCGGTAGGTGGTGAACTCGTTCTGCAGCACCTCGTGCCTGCTCAGGCACTGGGCGGTCATCTTCTGCGTGAGGCTGGCCTCGGTCTCCGTGCGGTTCAGGATGCCTGCCAGCTTCTCGTTCTTCTCCTCCTCCTTCATGATGGATTTCTTGTAGGCCTCGATCTCACCATCCAAGGACTTGGACTGATGAATGGATTCTCTGCAGGAACGGACGCGGGGAGCCGTCCTGTGTGTGTACCCCAGACCGCCCTCTGGGGCTCTGCAGGAACGGACGCGGGGAGCCGTCCTGTGTGTGTGCCCCAGACCGCCCTCTGGGGCCTTGGCCAGGCACACGGACATTCCAGGGGTACTCGAGTTTGAACTCAGGGCTCACACTTTCTGCAAATACCTGTCCCTGGGCCTCTTTTGCTCAAGGCTAGCACTCCCCCACTTGAGACACACCACCACTTCTGGCTTTTTCTGTGTATGTGGTACTGAGGAATCGAACCCAGGGCTTCATGCATGTGAGGCAAGTGCTCTACCACTGAGCCACCTTCCCAGTCCTCCACCAACCAATTCTGACCGAGCCACTGTAGTGTGCTGTGGGGAAAGGGTCAAGGTTTTAGCCAGTGGCCTTGGGACAACAAGAGACACGGAACCTGACTACTTCCTCATAGCATAGCAGTGGCTCAACACTGGAATCCTGGCTACTTGGGAGGATATCAGAAGCTTGAGATTCACGGCCAGTCCAGGCAAAAAGAAGTTTGAGAGACTCCATCTCCACCGATGGCTGGCTGTAGCAGTTCATGCCTGTCATCCCAGCTGCAGTGGAAACACAATCGCTGGGCACACAAGTAAGAGGATCACGTGAAGTGAGACCAATGCAAAAAGGGCTGGAGGCATGGCCCAAGTGGCAGATCAACTGCCGGCCGGGTGCCAGCCCTGGTTCAGTCCCCCGTAACTCCAAAACTAGAGGTGTCATAACATTGTCCAAGTTTAAGAGCTAAAACAAGAAAGTTCTTAGCAGAAGACACAGTTGAGGGCTGGGAAGGTGGCTCAGTGGTAGAGCGCTTGCCTTGTATGCATGAGGCCCTGGGTTCGATTCCTCAGCACCACATAAGAAAAAAGAAAAAA
>NW_012267223.1:938434-944241 GCF_000151885.1 Dipodomys ordii
GCTGTCCCTCAGCTCTTCAGCTCAAGGCTAGCATTCTACCACTTGAGTGTGGCAGAACTTTTAAGAGCTAGAACCTATGCCGGCTCTGGTGGCTCATGCCTTTGATCCTAGAGACTTGGGAGGCTGAGATCTGATCAAAGAAGCAGCCCAGGCAGAAAGTCCCTAACACTCTTATCTCCAATGAACCACTAAAAAGCCAGAAGTGTGAGGGAAGGAGGGCCACTGTCCAAAATGAAATGTACTCATTACCTGACTTACGTAACTGTAATCCTCCATAGATTGATTTATTTTTTGCCAGGCCTGGGGCTTGAACTCAGGGCCTGGGCACTGTCCCTGAGCTCCTTTTGCTCTAGATGAGCACTCTACCACTTGAGCCACAATGCCACTTCTGGCTTTTCCTGTGATTAATTGGAGATAAGAGTCTTATGGGCTTCCTGCCCAGGCTGGCTTTGAACTTTGATCCTCACATCTTAGTCTCTTGACTAGTTAGGATAACAGGTATGAGCCACTGGTATCTGGCTTGCATATCATCTTTATTGTAACAATAAAACACTGGCTGGGAATGTGTCTTAGTGGTAGAGTGCTTGTCTAGCATGCATGAAGCCCTGGGTTCCATTCCTCAGTACCACAGACACAGAAAAGGCTGGAAGTGGCACTTGTAAAATTTTCCTAAAGAGGGTAGTGTGGGAAAGGAGAAGGGACAACATCTGTGGGAGACACAGAAATGAAGGTGGGTGGGGTCAAAAGGCCACAAAACCCACTGGCCACATCAGGGCTGCAGGGGCAGGCAGTGCTGTGGCTCCAGCTACCGGGAACTCAGAGGTAGGAGTCTCCTCGGTCCAGGCTGGCCTGGGGCAAACATGTGAGCGCCTATTTAAAATACAACTAAAGCACACAAACTTAAGCAAAAAAGGTTGTGGGAGCGGCACGGGTGGTAGACCACCTGGCTAACAAGGGAAAAGCCTTGGGTTCTTTTCTTTTGTCCAAGACCAGGACTCAAACTCAGTACTTGATGATTTTGCTCATCGGCTAGTACTCTATGAATAGAGCCACGCCTCCAGACCCAAGCCCTGGATTCAAACTCCAGAACCCCTCCCAATTCATCTTTGTAAATAAGCAAGATAGAAAGTACTTTCCCCAGATCATCTTTATGTAATAGAAAAAGGTAAAGGGCAACTTTGAAGCCAGGTGCTGGTGGCTCATACCAGTAATCCTACTACTGGGGGGGAGAGGGTGGGAGGAAGAGTGGTTGGTGATCAGGAGGATCAAAGTTCAAAGCCAACTCATGCAAAAAAGTTAGAGATCCTGTCTCAGCCAATAACTGTGCGTGGTGGCAAGAACCTGTCATCCCAGATACCTGGAAAAACAGGAAGAAAAAATAGGATGATGGTGGTCCAGGCCACTCCCAGCATTAAAAAAAAAGTCTGCTGGGCGCTGGTGGCTCATGCCCATCATCCTAGCTACTCAGGAGGCTGAGATCTGAGGATCATAGTTGACAGCCAGCCCTGGCAGGAAAGTCCATGAGACTCTTATCCCCAAAGAACCACCAGAAAACCGGAAGCGGCGCTGTGGCTCAAGTGGTAGAGCACTCGCCATGAGCTGGAGAGCTGAGGGACAGCGCTCAGGCCCAGGGTTCAAGCCCCGCGACCAACACACATACACACACAGAGTCAGATCCTAACTCATAAGTAACTAAAGCAAAAAAGTGCTTAGTGTTCAAGTAAGCAAAGTGTCTGCAAAGCAAGTGTGAGGCTCCGAGTTCAACTTCCAGTCCCACTGAAGACTAGAAACAAACATTTCTGTTCCCCCTTCTCTCCACCTACATTTCAAGTGTCTCAAAGTGCACGTGTTACCCCCCCCCCCCCGCCGCCCCGTGTGGCTTCCTCATGGAATGCTGCTCTAGACACTGGAACCTGGGTGCTCAGCGGACGGCCTGGGGTCGGGAGCGGGGGCAGTGAGACCAAGTGTGCTGAGGAATCACGACAGGGAGTGAGTGCACCTGTGTGAACGGGCTGAAGAGCCTGGGGCACGGGCACCGGCATGGGGCACAGGGCCGGCTCAGGTCTACTCACCCCACTGCTTACTGTACTCAAAGGGTCGACCATCTCGCTGGACCCCTCGAACTCAGCCCCTCTCGATTCCAGTGGGCTCATGAGCTCTGGTGAGAGCTCCAGCTCTTGGGAAATGTCAGGAAGGGATTCGGGTCTCACTTTTCCAGACATTTCCTCGGAAATGAATTCTGGGTAGGGCGGCTCAGAATATCTGGCTGGCTCTTCTTCCATATAGCCATAAAATACCTGTTTGTCCTCCTCTGCCCCCAAGAATTCCATCTCTCCCCCCATCTCTCCTTCGATCATCTCCCCTTCCATCTCTCCTTCCGTTTCGCCTTCAGTTCTCTCTTCAGTCTCCCCTTCAGTCTCTCCTTCGATCTCCCCTTCGATCTCTCCTTCGATCTCCCCTTCAGTCTCCCCTTCCATCTCTCCTTCGATCTCCCCTTCGATCTCCCCTTCGATCTCTCCTTCGATCTCTCCTTCCATCTCTCCTTCCATCTCTCCTTCCATCTCGCCTTCCAGTTCCACTTCCGTCTCCTCTTCCATCCCGCCTCTGGTCCCTCCTGCGTCTTCTCTCAGGTCTTGGTCTTCCGCTTCCCCTTCGGGCCACTCAGAAGCACCTGCAGGGTCTTCAGCTGCGCTGCTCTTCCCCGCCGCTGGCGCCTGGAATGGGTGGCCAGGAAACCCAGGACACGTGACAAAGGACCCATGACCCCTCCCCCCTCACTGAGACGTGGTGGCGGGCCTTATCTAGACTCTGTTTTCCACAGTCCTGTTGCACGCTTTGTTTTAGCACTGTGTTCTGGAGAACTCAGGGTGCTCTACGAGCGGGACACCCGGCCGCTCCTGACGCCAGGCAGCGGGGACCTTGGTTTCTCGGTATCTGAAGTGAGTCTGTCTCAATGCAAGGCAAAAGGGTGATCGCCCCTCTGACCCGAGTCCTAGCTCTGCCTGCCTCCTACCAAACCCGAACCACCACAGCTCCCCAAGTGGGTATCTTACCACATCCTCCTCTTCTTCCTCAGGAGTCGATCTGCCTTCCAGGGGAGACCTGTTTTCAGAGAAAGCTGTGCAGTGGGTGCTGGTGCCCCCGGGTCTTCCCCTCCCCCACACCGTGCCCTCTCTGCCTCCGCTCAGCTGCCAGCCAAGACTTCCTCCTGTCACCCACTACAACCTGCCTGTCAGGGGGCCCAAAGTGCCCTAAGTTTGCTCCAACCATGAATGAAAAACCCAGTGGTGGAAACAGTAAAATGCAACAAGAGGAGGTCTCCTGTGCTATACCCGGCCCGTCTGGACGGGAGCAGAGACGATCCACAGCAGGGACGAGCTCCCGGCTTCCTTCGCTTCTCAGCCACGGCATCAAGACGATCTGTTCTTCTTTAATTCTGGGCTTGAACTCAGGGCCTGGTGCCTGTGCTCAAGGCTAAGTGCTCTACCATTTGAGCCACAACACTACTTCTGGCTTTCTCGGAGTAGTTTATTGAAGATAAGAACCTCTTATTTTGATTGTTTTGGTTCGCCAGTATCTAATTAGACAATCATATTTTCTTAATTTTTAATTAAATATAGCACTTTAGGACACTAATTGGAACCTTTGTGATTACACCAAAGATTTGTATGAAAATGGCTCTGTATCCAAAATGGCTCTGTATCCACATCCTTGGGAAACAGACATTAGACAGCAAAAAAGACCTTGACATAAACCCTTAAGTGATTGTTTTGGTTCCCAAGGGGCCTGTGGTTTGAGCCTATGATCCTAGCTAATCAGGAGGATGAGATCTGAGGATTGAAATGAGAAGCTAGCCCAGGCAGAAAAGTCTATGAGACTTATCTCCAATTAACTAAAAAGCTAGAAGAGAAGCAGTGGTTCAAGTGGTAGAGCATCAGCCTTGAGTGGGAAAAGATAAGGGACATGCCCTGAGTTCAAGCCTCACTACCAGCACAAGAAAAAACTTTTTTGGTCTATTAAAGATATTAACTAAGGGGATGGGAAGGTGGCTCAGTGGTAGAGTGCTTGCCTTGCATCCATGAGGCCCTGGGTTTGATTCCTCAGCACCACATAAGTAGAAAAAGTCAGAGTGGCGCTGTGGCTCAAGTGGTAAAGAGCTAGCCTTGAGCTGAACAGCTGAGGGCCAGCACCCAGGCCCGGAGTTCAAGCCCCACAACCAACAACAACAAGAAGAAAAACACAAAGATACCAACTAAGATACGGCTTCTCCTTTGGCATGTTTAATTGTGATGTTCAACAGATATCCCTGCAGTTTAAGACAATACTTATTAAATAAAATTCTCTGTTGGGTGCCGGTGTCTCACACCTGTAATCCTAGCTACTTCAGGAGGTTGAGATCTGAGGATCATAGTTTGAAGCCAGCCTGGGTAGGAAAGTCTGGGAGCTCAGGAACAGAGCCCAACTCCAGAATTCAAGCATCAGAACTGGCAAAATAAACGAATAAAAAAAATTCTCTCCTCATGATGACTTGAGCCCTGTCACTTTGTGGCGGAATCAGCAGGTCTTGTAGGATCTTATTCAGAACTGATATTCTCTATTTAATTTTGTTCATATATTTTTAAATTTTATTTTGATTGGAAAGGAAAAATGATGCTTAGTTTTAAGCATTAAAAGTGTACAAGAGAAGGTGGCTCAGTGGTAGAGCGCTTGCCTTGCATGCCTGAGGCCCTGGATTCCATTTCTCAGCACCACATAAGCAGAAAAAGCCTGAAGTGGTGCTGTGACTCAAATGGTAGAATGCTAGCCTTGAGCTGAAGAGCTGAGGGACAGCGCCCAGGCCCAGAGTTCAAGACCCATGACCAACAAAAAAAAATTACAAAGTGTACAAGATGCTTTGTTACAATAAAACGAAATGTATATACTATATATGCATATATGTTTTCTTTAAAAAATCAAACTAATGTGCTTCACAGACAATGGAAACCTTGTGATTTCCCTCGCCTTCCAAGGCAACCACGTGTCACAGCCAGAAATGGAAGGTACACTCGGATTCATTCTGGTCCTTCCAGTCACTGCCTCTGCTTGAAATTAGAAATCACACCATAGCCAGTGCTTTACCTTTACTCTTCCCGTGGCAGTACGTACAAATTGTGTGTGTGTGTGTGTCCACGTGTGTGTGGTGTGTGCTTGAACTCAAGCCTGGGCACGGTCCCAGGGCTTTTGTGCACAAGGCTGACGCTCTACCGCTTGAGCCACAGCTCCACTCTGGCCTTTTGGTGGTTCACTGAGAGCCTCACGGACTTTCCTGCCCGGGCTGGCTTTGAACCGCGATCCTCAGATCTCAGCCTCCTGAGCAGCTGGGATGACCAGCGTGCGCCCCGGCGCCGGGAGGGCTGGACTAAGCCTGGACACCCACACCCACACCCACACCCACGCCAGTCAGCACCCAGGCGTCTGCGGGACCTGGACACACACACACGCACACACATACACGCCCATCAGCACACGCCAGTCAGCACCCAGGCATCCGCGGGACCTGGACACACACACACGCACGCACACACACACGCCCGTCAGCACCCAGGCGTCCGCGGGACCTGGACACACACACACGCACGCACACACACGCCCGTCAGCACCCAGGCGTCCGCGGGACCTGGACACACACACACACACACGCACACACACACGCCCGTCAGCACCCAGGCGTCCGCGGGACCTGGACACACACACACGCACACACATACACGCCCATCAGCACACGCCAGTCAGCACCCAGGCATCCGCGGGACCTGGACACACACACA
>NW_012267223.1:945014-946120 GCF_000151885.1 Dipodomys ordii
GGGGACCGCAGCACGCAGTGTGCAGATGCTCGGGTGAGAACACGCTCAGGTGTGTGTATGCACTCAGGTGTGGGTACACTCAGGTGTGGGTACACTCAGGTGTGGGATACACTCAGGTGTGGGTACACTCAGGTGAGGGGCACACTCAGGTGTATGCACTCAGGTGTGGGTACACTCAGGTGTGGGATACACTCAGGTGTGGGTACACTCAGGTGTGTGTATGCACTCAGGTGTGGGTACACTCAGGTGTGGGATACACTCAGGTGAGGGTACACTCAGGTGAGGGTACACTCAGGTGAGGGGCACACTCAGGTGTGTGCACTCAGGTGTGGGATACACTCGGGTGAGGGTACACTCAGGTGAGGGGCACACTCAGGTGTGTGTATGCACTCAGGTGTGGGATACACTCAGGTGTGGGTACACTCAGGTGTGGGTACACTCAGGTGAGGGTACACTCAGGTGAGGGGCACACTCAGGTGTTGGACACACTCAGGTGTGGGTACAGTCAGGTGTGGGATACACTCAGGTGTGTATACACTCAGGTGTGGGTACACTCAGGTGTGGGATACACTCAGGTGAGGGGCACACTCAGGTGAGGGGCACGCTCAGGTGTGGGTACACTCAGGTGAGGGGCACGCTCAGATATACGGGGACACTCAGGTGTGGGATACACTCAGGTGTGGATACAATCAGGTGTGGGTACACTCAGGTGTGTAGACACGCAGGTGTGGGACACACTGAAGCACAAATGCGTCCTTGCTCCGCCAGGCTGGGACTCTGTCCAGAGGGCGACAGCGAAGTCAACATGCGCCCAACCTGGCACCGGGACCCCCGGGAGCCGGGGGCAGAAGGCCTGGTGCGGGCTCGAGGATCCGGGACCCCCTGCAGGCTCTGGCGAGCGGCCCCGTGGCCCCTCGCGGCGCGTGGGCTGCCGTGCTGGGTGAGGCCGCCCAGGGACCTGAAGCCCCGCTGAAGCTGGAGTTCTCGGGCCCGCCGGCAGGGGGCGGAGTCGGGGCGGGGCCAGGGCGGAGCTGGGCGGGTCCGGTCGGACTGCGGGCGGAGCTCTGGCAGATCGGGGGCGGGGTTTGGAGGGAGCAGAGGCGGGG
>NW_012267223.1:946967-957808 GCF_000151885.1 Dipodomys ordii
AGCCCACGCGCAGGCTGAGTGAACCGGGGGTGCCGGCGTTGGGCCTGAGCCTCGGAGTTCCCCCGGGGCGCCTGGGGCTCGCGAGTCTGCTGATTGTGGGTGCTCTGTTTTGTAGTCCATTCTTGTTTCATTCTTTTTCTTGTTTTGCCAGTCCTGGGGCTTGAACCCAGGGCCTGGGCGCTGCCCCTGAGCCTCTGCGCAAGGCTAGCTCTGCCGCTTGAGCCACAGCGCCACTCCTGGCCTTTTCTGAGTGGTTTATTGGAGATGGGAGCCTCATGGGCTTTCCTGCTTAGGCTGGCTTTGAACTGCGATCCTCAGATCTCAGCCTCCTGAGTAGGATTATGGGCATGAGCCACCAGCACCTGGCTCATACTTTTTTCTTTATACATGTATATATATGCATATGTATATATATATATATATATAAAATTTTGTTGTTGTTGGGCTGGGAAGATGGCTCAGTGGTAGAGTGCTCACCTAGCATGCATGAAGCCCTGGGTTCCATTCCTCAGTACCACATACACGGAAAAAGCTGGAAGTGGTGCTGTGGCTTAAGTGGTAGAGTGCTAGCCTTGAGCACAGAGAGGCTCAGGGGCGGAGCCCAAGCCCCAAGTTCAAGCCCAGGACTGACAAAAAATAAAAGTGAAAAGTTTATGGTAAGCAGAACACAGATAGAACATGCTTGCTCACGGAGTTATTTAACCCAGTTGCCATGATTGTGTTAATCTTTCTTTTTCTCTTTGTTTTCTTTTCCTTTCTTTCTTTCCTTTCTTCCTTCCTTCACTATTACTAGGGCTTGAACTCAGGGCCGAGGTGCTACTCCTTAGCTTTTTCACACACTTTACCACTTAGCTACAACTCTACTTCTGGCTTGTTGGTGGTTAAGAACGTGAATGAGCTGATCTGCCTAGCTGGCTTTGAGCTGAGATCTTCAGAGCTCAGCCTCTTGAGTAGTTAAGGTTTCAGATGTGAACTGTTGGTGCCTGGCTCTGTGTGTTTATATTGCTTGATTTATGCGTGTTTTTTTGTTTGTTTAGTGCACAGCTCCTTCCCACCCCGGGGCCTGGCAGAACTGTGGTTCATCCCCATTTTATATGGGGATACTGAGGCTCCAAGGGACCCCGTTAAGTCTGTGGGCCAGGACTGACACAGCATGGCCTCAGGTACAGAGTCTTCTGGCTCCAAGGAGCCTGTGCCTGCCCTCATCTTCACGGGGCGTGCTGTCTGCAAGCACTGCTCCACGACTGGTAGAAATGGAAGGAAATAGGCACGGGGTACAGCTGTTACCACTGGCCACGGCTCTCCCTTCACTTGAGGCATCTGAGCAAACAGCCACTGAGTTTGTAGAACTTGCCGGTTACAATTGCACCTGCCTCTTGTCCTCAGCGTTAGGCGGCAAAGTGCCGTGGTTAAGAACATGACCCCCAAAACAGACTGCTTCACCCCAACAGTTCCTCCTCTATGTCTTAATTTCCCATCTGTAAAACTAATACAACTAGGCTGGGAATGTGGCTCAGTGATAGAGTGCTTGCCTAGCACACATGAAGTCCTGGGTTCGATTTCTCAGTACTACATACACAGAAAAAGTCAGAAATGCCTGCCTGTGTGGCTCAGGTGGAAAAGTGCCAGCCTTGTGCCAATGAAGCTCAGGGTCAGTACCCAGGCCTGAGTCCAAGCCCCAGGACTGGCAAAAAATAATAATACAAGGATTATTGAAAGCCAAAGGACTTTTTGTGCCAGTGCTGGGGCTTCACCTCAGGGCCTGAGCATTGCTGCTTAGCTTTTTCATTCAAGGCTGGTATGCTACCACTTGAGCCATAGTTTAGTACGAGATTGGAAGTAAGCCTCACAGACTTCCTTTCCCGGGCGGGCTCTGCACCGAGATCCTCAGGTCTCGGCCTGCTGAGTAGTTAGGATTATGTCTAGTAGCTCACAGTCATCCTTCCTGGGAGGGAAGCAGTCCTTGCTCGGGCACTGGCTGGTGTTTGATGGGACATCTCCGTATCCTCTCGGGCGTCTGGGGCAAAGCAGATGAACCGGTCTCTGCTGGCAGCGTGTGGGTGACCAGAACTCAGGGCCTTTTGAGCCTGGGACAAGGGCCAGGGGCATCGTCAGCTGTGAGCTGTGCCCAGTGACGTGCTCTGAGTGCCCGTGGCCCCCCCTCTGCCTGCTTCCACCCCGTTGCCATTGCTGGCATTGTGGTCACCGGCGGGCGTGGCTCAGGGAGTTACTAGCTCAGGATGGTGAGGAGATCTGGGGTGATGCTACCGCCGTGCCCTGGCACCTGAACCCACTGGCCGAGGCTGGCCACAGCGCGAGCATGTGGGGTGGGAGGAGGGGCAGCTGCAGGCTGCCCGTTACCCTTGGTCTTCCTAGGAAGGTTCTGGAAGAGGCTTTTTCCTTCATTCTGGAATTGGACACCAAGGCTTTGGGGGAGGAAGCTTCGATGGGGGTGGGTGCACAGCTGTCCGCCTGCCGTCTGTAGTTATGCACAGCTTTTGTGCATTCCTCAGTGAATGAGAGTCCAGCCTCCTGGTGATGGAGGTGGGCCTTGCGGGGGGGGGGCCGCAGGGAGAAAAACCCCTCACATGTCCACGCCTGATTCAGGGGCTGGACACCTGTGTGAAGTTATGGCAGAGGAAGATTGAGTTACAGGGGAGCCGGGCGCTGGCGGCTCACACCTGTCGGCCCAGCCACTCAGGAAGCTCAGGTCTGAGGATCCAGGTTCCAAGCCAGCCCTGGCAGGAAAGTCCGTGAGACTCTTGTCTCCAGTTAGCCAGCACAAAGCTGGAAGTGGAGCTGTGCCTCGAGCAGTAAGAGTGCTAGGCTTGAACAAAAAAGCTCGGGGAGAGCACCCAGGCCTTGAGCTCAGTCCCAGGATGGCATACAAATCAGAGAGTGAATAACGTTTTACGTGGAGTGCAACTTCAAGGGGGCGCCACAGCTGACCTGCGTTACAGGGCTGAGGTGGGCGAGCCTGGGCCCCACTCATCTGTAATCACCGCAGCCTTGCAGGTAGAAGAGGAAGGCAGGACTATTGGCCTTGAACTGGAGGAAGGGCCTGAAGCCCAGGGGTGTGGCCTGGGGGGGCATTGGATGGCCCAGGGGCTGCTGGGGATGGAGCACCCTGCTGGGGATGGAGCACCGTGCTGGGGATGGAGCACCGTGCTGGGGATGGAGCACCGTGCTGGGGATGGAGCACCCTGCTGGGGATGGAGCACCCTGCTGGGGATGGAGCACCCTGCTGGGGATGGAGCACCCTGCTGGGGTTGGAGCACCCTGCTGGGGATGGAGCACCCTGCTGGGGATGGAGCACCCTGCTGGGGGTGGAACACCCTGCTGGGGATGGAGCACCCTGCTGGGGATGGAGCACCCTGTGGGGTTGGGGATGGGGATAGGTGGGAGCTGCTGGGTGTGTGTGATAGGGCATCAGCTGCAGCAGCCACCACTCGAGGCCCGGGGTTGGTTCGTGAAGAAGGCAGGCCGCCTGCTTTCCTGGGGGCCTGGCCTCTCCACATCGGGAGGGTCCCCGCAATAGTGAGTCACCCAGCCCGGGCTGGGAATTCTGGGTAATAAATGTCTTAACTTGGCCCCTTGTAAACATTTGCTAGAAGGGACCCCACCGTCTGTACACCACCGTGGTGACCAGAGCTGCCGGGAGACAGTGCCAGTGGCCAGGTGCTCCTACGGGTGGAGGGGGCACGTGCTTTAGCACTGTCCCCAGCACAGCCTGTCCCAGAGCCCCGCCTGACGGGCTGGGCAGGAAGCAATCTGCTGTCCCTCTCTTCCTGCTTTTCCTTCTCCCCCTCCTCGTCCTCTTCCTCCTGCCTCCTCCTCCTCTTTCTCCTCCCCCTCCTCCTCCTCCCTCTCTCTCTCTCCCTCTCTCTACCCCCCCACCTCTGCCAGTCCTGGGGCTTGAACTCAGGACCTGGGCACTGTGCTTTTTTTTGCTCAAGGCTAGCACTCTACCACTTGAACCACAGCACCACTTCCAGCTTTTTCTGTGTACGTGGTGCTGAGGAATGGAACCCAGGGCTTCATGCATGCAAGGCGAGCGCTCTACCACTGAGCACAGTCCCGACCTTCTGTGTCTCCTTGTCCCTCTCCCTCTCTCTCCTCTCCCCGGTTCTCTCTGGGCTTCCACCATTTCCTGCATCTTTCTCCAAAGGCAGCCCCCCCCCAACTACCTCAAAACTCCTGAAGCCAACTTTAGCTGGCTTCACCCCCAGTAACTTTCCCCGGAGGCTGCTGCAAGCACAAGCCCAGAGTTCTCGCAGGGACTCTGGCTTTCAGAGCTGCAGTTAGTGGGAAAGAACGGCTCTGCGGAGGGTGTTTTTGTTTTATGAGTTTTAGGAGCAGGTGTATTTTCATTGGGGGGAGCCCAAGTCAGTTTTCCCCCTTGGCAATTGTACAGTGATCTTTTGCAAAAATCTGGCCTTACCTAGTGGTCACCAGCGACAGACCAGCACACGCTCCACCGGGTGACATGCTTAGTGAGCTTTTATACCAGCACCGCGCCTTTGCGGCCATGGAGAGTTGTTTGTTTCTGCACATCGGGGCCGAGGCTTGGCGTGGATCTGGGCTTTACTCCATTTCCATGCTCTGAGCCCGTCACCAGGTTGGCACCACCAGACTCCTCAAAGGGATGGGGAGACTGAGCCCAGACGGGAGCTTCTCACAGATTCTCACACACAGGAGTTGTGGGGGGCAGGGGGTTATTTTTTATTTTTGCCAGTGAGTGGAACTTGAACTCAGGGCCTGGGTGCTATTCCTTAGCTTTATTGCTCAAAGCTGGTTTTCTACTACTTGAGCCATAGCTCCACTTCCAGCTTTTTTACTGGTTCCTTGGAGATAACGTGTCTCATGGACTTTCCTGCCCAGGCTGGCTTTGAACCTCCGTCCTCAGATCGTAGCCTCCTGAGTAGCCGGCTCACAGCCTGTGCAGGCAGAGCACCATTCGCTGCTGTCTGGCTGCCTCCGTCCTTCCCGGGGTGGTGACGGGCGCGCTCAGTTCAGGAGCCTCCTGGTGTGGAAGTTGGAGATGCAGCTCTCTGCTCAGGACGCGGCCTCCTTCAGAACGGGCTGATCCGGTGCCACACAGGCCTCCCTCCCAAGTTCATAGAACCAGGCAAAGCCAGCTGGCTGGTGGAGAGTTCCCAGGGCCCCGTCACAGCGGCGTCAGGGTGCCTGGCTGGGCCGCTGGCTCCGGCTCTGTTGTCGGGGCTGCTTTTCTAGAACTTGGCTTCTGCATCTCCCATGAGGCATGGCGGTCTTTGCCCCTTGCTGACCCAAGAGATGCCAGGGCCCTGTCCCTAGGGCCAACAAATGAACTCCTGCGCCGTGGTGCCCAAGGGCCGCTCAAGGTCATGCGTACCTGGACTCAAGGTCATCTGTGTGTGTGTGGGGTGGATTCAAGGCATTAGGGCCTCCCACCGGACCGCTGAGCCTGCTGGAGGCCAGCCCCCAGCCCCAGCCCAGGCCAGCTCTCTCGATGCCATGATGGCCTTCATCCACCCCTGCCTACAACTAGCACGATCCTTCTGTCTGGATGGCGGCGTCCCTGTCTCATCTTTTTTTTTTTGGTACCAGTCTTGGAGCTTGAACTCAAGCCTGGGCACTGTCCCTGAGGTTTTTTGCTCAAGGCTAGCACACCAACACTTGCGCTACAGCTCTTCTTTCAGCTGCTGCTGCTGCTGCTGCCGCTGCCCGCTACTCCTCCTTCTCCTCTTCTTTTTGTGCTAATCCTGGGGTTTGAACTGGGGGGAGGGGGGGAGAAGGGAAAGGGCCCTGAGCTGCTTTTGCCCAAGGCTAGTGCTCTATCACTTGAGCCACAGCTCCACTTCCTGCTTTTTCTGTGATTAATTGGAGAGAAGAGTTTCATGGACTTTCATGGACTTTCCTGCCCCAGTCCTCAGACCTCAGCCTCCTGAGTAGCTAGGGTGACAGGCGTGAGCCACTGGCACCCAGCTTTTTTTTGGTACTAAGGATTGAAGCCACTGAGCTGCACCCTGCCCTTCTTTCCACTTTTTGGTGCTTCATTGCTGTTTGCTTGCTTGCTTTTTGACATGGCCTTGGACTCGAGATTCTTCTGACTCACCTCCAGAGTGCTGGGATTGCAAGCCTGTACCACCATGCTTGGCGCAGGATGAACTTAACACAGGTCAAGGGTTCTTCCTTCCTAGTTTGATGGGGACCAGAGGAAAGAGCAAAAAGCACAAAAGAGCAAATCTGTTCTTTTTGTTTCACATGTGCATACGTTTTCATAGAAATAGCTTCTTCCAAGGAGCAAATGTACTTTAAAAATGAGACAGAATTGCCTATTGGTGAAAGGTCCTGGTTCACCAGAAAGCAGCCTCCTCTCCCTAGAACACTGGAGGGGGGTCCTGTGCACCCCCGCCCTGCCCATCTGGAGGGAGGAGCTGGCCGCTCAGGCAGGGGACAAAGGTCTCCTGAGAGGCCCGGGGCCTCTCCTTTGCAGAACCACAAGACACCCCTCACTGAGGCAGGCGCCATGCAGCTTCTCATCTGGTGGAAAAAGGCTCGTTCTGACTACGGTCTGTGCTTCCAGCACATTCTTTTGATTATCTGCAGTGGTGGCAAAACATTGTCAAAATGAAAACATTGATTTCTGAAAGCAGCTGAGGCTGTTGGCAGCCAAGTCTGGTGACGAGCCTGATTGCGTAATGTGAATGCTGTGCTTTGAGGCTGCTAACGAGGCGTGCCCCAGGGCTGCCCCCTCTGCTGTGAGGCCTATACCCACAGAGGCCACGGGGCCACGCCACGGACGGGGCCACGCCACGGCAGCCCCTGAGCACCTGAAACATGGCTGGGGAACACAGGTAGACCTGGAACAGACTTTGAGCATATAAAATACCAGCTGGGCACGGTAGAGCATGCCTGCAATCCCGGGACCTGGAAGTTGGCCGGGCACCTGTGCCTCCCAGCTGTAACCCAGGCTACCCAGGAGGCTGAGATCTGAGGGTCTCAGTTGGAAGCCTGTCCAGGCAGATAGTTCGTGAGACTCTTATCTCCAGTTAACCACCAAAAGACCGGAAGTGAAGCTGTGGCTCAAGTGGTAGAGCACTAGCCTTGAGTGGAAAAAGCTAAGGGACAGCACCAAGGCCATGAGTTCAAGTCCGAGACCAGCTCGTTTTTTTTTTTTTTTAAGTTTGGCTTCTACTGAATGCATGTCAAGTTTTCAACAAGCAGCCACTGGGAGTCAGACGGGCATAAGCTGAGACCAGGTCTCAGGTTGCCATGGAAGTGTTCCAACCTGGCCTCCCTGACCGGCCTCCCTGCGGCCAGTGCCCCGGGCATCTCCTCCTCTTGTCCTTTTCCCCGGAGCTGGTCGGGGATCACCACACTAATTTCCGGGTCTGCTCTGGGTAGAGCTGGAACCTGTGTTTCCTGAAGTCTCTGGGTGCCCCCCGCCCTGCCTTCCAGCAGACCAGAGCCCATTCCCGCTCCGTGTGTCATGGGCAAGGTTGCTGGGGGTCAGAGCTGAAACTCTTCCCATTTCTCAGTTCTTCGCTTCCTCCTGTGTGACATTTGCTTTCCCTGATCCGGGTTGTGACTGGGATACAGTGACTTCTAGCAGTTCTTAACACAGGCTGCGCCCGAACCTCTTGTTTCTCGTCTTCTTTTCAGTTACCTTTTGCCAGTCCTGGGGCCTGGGCACTGTACCTGCGCTTTTTTTGCTTAAGGCTAGCGCTCTACCACTTGAGCCACAGCACCACATGGGTTTTTGTTGTGTTTTAATTTTTATTTTTAGATAATGTTTTATTGAGATTGACGACATATATTTCACAAATTTCACAGTATTGTGGAATAGCGATCACTTAGTTGAAGTCATAAACACATTTTAACCTTCACAAGGCAAATTGTCATTAGCATGGTCTATAAAGTTTGTGAATTCTATAAACTTTGAGAATACAACTATTTCTTCCAAATCGGGTCACTTATGGTTGTGTGTATATGTGTGTTATGTGGTGTATGTGTGTGTGTGTGTGGTTAATTGAAGAGTCTCGTGGACTTTGCTACCTAGACTGGCTTTTTTTTTGTCGTTGTTGGCTGTGGGGCTTGAACTCTGGGCTTGGCCGCCGTCCCTGTGCTCTTCAGCACACTTCCAGTTTTCTAGTAGTTTATTGGAGATAAGAGTCTCTCAAACTTTCCTGCCCGGGCTGGCTTTGAACCTCCATCCTCAGATCTCAGCCTCCTGTGTAGCTGAGATTACAGGTGTGAGCCACCAGTGCCTGGCTTCTTGTTTTCTTTTAAATGGTTGTAGGCATTCTTGGGTTCTTCAAATACTTATGGCACCCTGAGAACCAGACGCCAGGAACACTCGGGCTGGTGGGGTAGATGGGAAGTCAGGCCTCCTCGTGATCATGGTAGAAACAGGCCAGACACAAACCCTAAAGGGTTCGGAGATTGCTGTTGGAAACAGCTGTCCTATAGCCTGGTTGTTCTGTCTGGGGATGATTTGGACCCGGGGACTCTTGGCAATGTCTGGAGACAGTTCAAGCTGCAGAGAGGTGCTAGTGGCCTGTGGAAGGTTGAGACTGGGGGTTGCTCATTACAGTCCCATGACCAGCCAAGGCGGACCTGGCTTGCCCGGGGCATGGCCCTGTGCTAACAGCTGTGGTCTGCTGGACACAGGAGGGCCCAAGCTGGCCTGCCCTGCCCGAAATCTTGACCCCAGTCTCTCCGCTTCCTTCCTCTCCCCTCGCAGGTCTTGAAGAGCCCGGCCTGGGCCACAGCACACAGAGGATGGAAATGTGCGCCCAGCAATGTCTCTGGGCCGCCTCCTTCGCCGGGCCTCCTCCAAAGCCTCGGACCTCCTGACCCTCTCCCCCGGTGGCGGTGGGGGCCCCCCCTCGGTCCTGGATGGGGAGATTATCTACTCCAAGAACAATGTCTGCGTGCACCCCCCCGAGGGGCTGCAGGGGCTTGGGGAGCACCACCCAGGTGAGGCGGGAGGGGGGGCCTGGGACTGGAGGTCCTGGGGGCGAGGCCTGGGACTGGAGGTCCTGGGGGGGAGAGGCCTGGGGCTGGAGGTCCTGGGGGGGAGAGGCCTGGGGCTGGAGGTCCTGGGGTGGGGAAGGCCTGGGGCTGGAGGTCCTGGGGGGGAAGCCTGGCTGGAGGTCCTGGGGGGGGGAGTCTTGGGCCTGGAGATCCTGGGGGGGGGCCTCAAAGTTGGGAGTGGGGGGCAGAAATTCCCAGGAAATCGCTGGTCCTGTTTGCTTGTGCTGGGGCTATCACCCTATGAGAATTAAGGACCAGAACTCTCCACTGGAGTGGGGGCAGGGAGGGGACCTGGCCACTCTGCCTGGAGTCCTGGTCGCCTGCAGCCACCACTGGGGTGGAATGAAATGTTCTGGGGTGCTGGGGGGGAGGTGTCCCTTGGGATATTGTCACCATGGGGGGGGGTGTCCCTTGTCACCATTTGTGAAGCCCAGGGAGACGACTTGGTTCTGTATTTACAGGGCTGGCCGTGTTCCAAGTCAGGGCACGGTGCCACAGCTAACTAACCATAGCTTACAGGGAATGTCCCCCAGACGGAAGGGTCCTGGCCAGCCCCGCAGCCTCTCTGCCCTGAGTTGGAACAGAAGTTGTGTGCGTGTGTGTGTGTGTGTGTGTGTGTGTGTGTGCACATGCACGTGAACTCAGGGCCTGAGCACCGTCCCTTAGTTTTTTCACTGAAGACTGGTGCTCTGCCACTTGAGCCACAGCTCTACTTCTTGTCTTTTGGTAGTTAATGGGAGGTAAGAGTCTCATAGACTTTCCTGCCCAGGCTGGTTTCAAACTGTGATCCTCAGACCTCAGCCTCCTGAGCAGCTGGGGATGACCGGCGTGAGACACCGGAAGTCGTCACAGTCCCTTGTCCCTGGGCAGTGACTCGGCCAGTCAGTGGCTTGCTTTATTCCTCCAGCACTGGGCTTGGTTTGCACAGCCCTGGCCCTCTGGTGGATGGGACACAGCTGACAGGGCTGGCAGCTCCAGCCGTACGTTGCCGGGCCATGTGGGGGCACAGGGCTGCCCCCAGGAAGCCTGGCTGCCGCCGGCGCTGCCCAGGGTGCGGCGGGGGTGCAGCGGAGGCCCTCACAGATGTCCGAGTATTTTCTCATTTAGTTCTTTATCCAGTTATTTATGGACAGTCTCCCTCTGTAGCCCACGCTGGCCTCAACTGGAGATCTTCCTGCCTCGGCCTCCTGGTGGCCGGGATGGCCGGTGAGACACCACACCTCATGATCAGTGTTTAAAGTGAGGGGTGTCGGTGAGCCCTGAGCACCTCACTGCAGTTCGGGGGAGTCCTGGATAAGTAAGCTAGGAAGCAAGGAAAAAAATTCAAAGCTAATGAAGTGCTACGTGTTGGTGCCTCACACCTGTCATCCCAGCTACTCAGGAGGCTGAGATCTGAGGATCATGGCTCAAAGCCAGCCTGGGCAGGAAAGTCCAGGGAACTCTCATCTCCAATGAACCACCAGAAAACTGGAAATGGCACTATGGCTCAAAGGGGTAGAGCGCTAGCCTTGAGCAGAAGAGCTGAGGGACAGCGCCCAGGCCCTGAGTTCAGGCCCCACAACCACCACCACCGAATCTAATGAAGAGTATGTGTGTCAGGCCTCCTTCCTGGGTGTTTCGGGCCCTGACTGCCAGGTGCAGGACCAGAACCACCCACCTGGAAGCAAGGGAACCCCAGGTCCAGTCCTGGCTCTCTCCTCCTACCTGCTGCTTCCTTGAATGCAGACACCCGGCAGGGCTGGGAATTCAGGGTGGCCCGAAAGGGGCCGGCACCACTCCAGGCCCTGTGTGCAGTGGGCTCAGCATTTGTGTGGCGGGGG
>NW_012267223.1:958166-966731 GCF_000151885.1 Dipodomys ordii
TGTGGGGGGGGGTCTGTTGTAAAATGCCCATAATGACAGGAGGTTCTGGGGGAAGCGCTGGGTTGTGTTCCCAATGACCTGAGGAAAGGTCAGGGAAGAAGATTCCTGCTTCATCCAGATCCCAGAGCCATGTGAAAGAGGGTGGGGAAGAGCTCAGCTCCCCGCCTCCCCGTGGCTCGTAGGCACAGCTGGCAAAGGCTTTCCAACCTTTCCTGGGCCCGGGAGCTCGACGGGAGCGCAGGATCCAAGGGATGTGGCCCGGGGCACAGATTCTGCCAGAGGCCGGGCTCAGCCAGAGGTAGCTGGTCTGGTGACAGGTGCCATAGCCCGGGAATTGGGAGAGCCTGGGACAGCTTAGGGCTGCATTGGGAGACCCTGCCCCTCCCGGCCTGAGCACGCACCGAGGGCGGCTGGTCTCAGAGATCCTCATCAATAAACAGCTCTGTCCTTCACACCTGCCCTGGAGAAATACCCAGAATGCACAGAAGAAGGGAGCAGGCCGGGCGCTGCCCAGCCTGGATGTGTTCCTGTGACACAGATGGCAAATCCCCACCTGTATCCCTCCTCAGACTGCTGGACCACCGGACTGGCTAGGCCAGTCTAGACCTGGGGGGCTGGCCTCGGGCCTGGCAGGTGTGTGTGTGTGCGTGCAAGCATGTGTGTGTGCTCAGAGCACACTGGAGCATAGATTCATGCCAGGCTCATCTCGGTCCCCAAGGTATTCTGTGGGGGGCTGACAGCAGCTGGAACTGGCTGCTTCGTGTGGTCTCCATGGAAACGGCCAGAGGTCTCCACGGGGCTTCCCGCAGCCCGCCAGCCCCCCTCACCTCCCGTCCTGTGACTCCCCGCAGGGTACCTGGGCCTGTACATGGAGAAGGACGAGCTCTTGGGGGCCACACTCATCCTGGCGTGGGTCCCCAACTCTCGCATCGAGAGGCAGGACGAGGAGGCCCTGCGCTACGTCACCCCTGACAGCTCCCCTGTGCACAAGGCACCCCGCCCCTGGCGCCGGCGCACGCCGAGCTCCGGGACCCCGCACCAGCCCGCCCTCATGGAACAGAGGCCCTCCCTGACCCCCAAGGAGGAGGAGATCCTGGTGGTGAACCAGAGCGCCCAGGACGCGGTGCCCATCAGCCCATCCCCCGAGGAGGGGGAGCGGCCGGGCCAGGGATTGGGAGCCGAGGGCCCCCACAGCGACTCTGGAATCTTGTCTGCGGTCAGCTCCCAGGATGGGACGGAGGACGGCCCAGAGCCTCGGCTTGAGGCCGGGGAGGAGGAGGGCTCCTTAGAGCTTTCGGCCGATGGCGTGAGCAGGGACAGCTCCTTCGACTCGGACTCCGATGCCTTCTCTTCACCCTTCTGCCTTTCACCCATCAGCGCCGCCCTGGCGGAGGGCAGTGGCCCTGCGTTCCTGGAGAGCGAGGGCAGGTGAGTTCCTCATTCACAGTGGGGTTCCTGCAGTCATCTCTTCCAGCAGCTTCGCTCAGCCCTCTGGGCCCATGACCTGGCCCACTGAGGCTCCTCCCATCTGCCAGCTTAGAGGCGGCCCCTGAGCGGCCGGACATGGTCCTCTCCCTGGCAGTGGTCCCCAAGGGGCGCATCTGGCGGGAGAGGCGTGTCTCGGCACCTGCCACCTGTACCTTCAGGTCCTGGGCTTGCAGCTGTGGTGTGTGCCAGCCCAGGGGTCTGGAGGATGCCCAGGACAGACCCCACATCCTCTGCTCTGGGTGTGGTTGGTGGTGGCGTGTTCAGTTCCGGAAGATGATGGTTATCGCAGACCGTGGTCATGAATGGCTGAGCTCACATGTGCAGGGCCCACAGCCCAGGGGTCAGCAGGCCGTCCACTCTGTCTCTAGGCTTTCCATCCAGTGTAGGTCCCAGAACTCAGCCTTGCTCAGAGGAGAGGGAGGCTCAGACCAAGGCTAGTGTTCTACCACTTGAACCATACCTCCACTTCCCATTCTCTGCTGGCTAATTGAAGAGTGATTCAGTCATGTCTGAACCATAATCCTTAGATCTCAGCCTCTTGATAAACTAGGATTACAGGCGTGAGCCACCGGTGCCCGCTCCAGCTGGGTCTTATCTAGGGCTGGAGTGCAGTCTGGTGAAGGGCAGTGGACAGACAGTAATAGCCTTTCCTGCTGTGGCAGAGGAATTCAAGATGGACGCTGTCCGCCGAGGGCGGAGCTCTGGTGTTCCGGCCTCGGCCGGCGCTCCCCCTGGTGGTGTCTGAAGGTGTCTGGGTGCCCCAGGGCCCAGGGGAGACAAATGATGTCCTGGGCTACCCCTTCACTCTTCCCCCCAGAGGTGGGGGCACAGCCCTCCATCCGGGCTGGGAACGAGGCCGGGGGACGCCTGTCTGAGCCCCCACCCTGGCTGTTCACCTAACAGCCACACCCTGTTGGGAGATCACACCCACTTAACTCAGCCTGGCATCAGCAGATCTTGAGCTCTCCGAGGGTTTCCCATTGTAGGGGACTTGCAGACCCCTCTGTGGGGGCTCTGCGGGGAAAGGGGTGTCCGTGTGCTGCGCAGCGGGGTGGGGACGGTGTCCTGGACAGTGGAGCTTTGCTCCACGGGGCTGCGTTGTGCCCAGGGCGGCTCCCCGAGTCAGAGTTCCTACCGCCCAACCTCAGGGGGCAGGGCAGGGAGGCTCAGGGCCCCTCTAGTGGCAGAGCTGGAGAGGTACAAGCTGAGTAGCTGGTCCTGCCAGGCTGCAGGGCTGCAGGAACAGTCCCCCCCCCCCCCCCCAGGACTGCAGAGCCCCCTGATGCTTCCTTGTTTGGCAAGTAGCTCAGAGGCCACTGAGTGGTTAAAAGCAATGAAGTGTCCCCTGTGCTGTCTAGTTTGGGTGCTGCCTGTGGAAGTCTGATTTGCAGGCCCTCCCTTGAGTCTCGAGCACAGCAGTGGCCTGGGAATCGGAGCCAAAGAGCGACACAGGCCTCCTTGGGCTGGGGTGTGTGTGTGGGGGCGCCTCAGACCGTCACAGTGGCCCCCTGCCCTCCAGCACATCGGGGCCCAAGGCTCTGGTCCAGTCTCAGGGGCCCTGCCGTGGAGTGGACTCCGTGGAGGAAGAGAAACATCCTGCCACCCCTCCTCTTCCGGAGCTCCTCCCAGGAAATCACATCACAGGAGGAAAAAGTTCACGAAGCCAGCACTGCAGGAAAGCAACCTGAATGCCACAGCAGCTCAGCAGGCCCACCCCTGACCCCTGACCTTCCCATGACTGAGCCAAGGACGGTTCTTGTGTGGGGTGCCTGTGAGGAGGGGGTGCCATCTGCCTTCCCAGGGGGTTGGAGGCTCCCCCCCCTACACTCCGTGGAGCCTTGGTGGCTGCAGGTGGAATCCTGTCCTGAGGCCTGTACTGCAGTGTGGAAGTCTGCAGGCATCAGAATCTGAGCAGACGCCTGTCGGTCATCCTCGCTGCCGAGGAGGCTGACATCTGAGGATCCAGGTTCAAAGCCAGTCTGGACAAGAAAGTCCATAAGACTCTTTATTTCCAAGTAGCCACCAAAAAGTCAGAGTAGAGGTGTGGCTCATGTGGTAGAGCACCAGCAAAGGGCTTCGGCCAAGATGAAAATGGTCCTAGCCACTGGCCCCACCCACCGCTGCGCCTCCAGCGTGTGTGCGTGCGTGCGTGCGTGCGTGCATGCATGCATGCATGCATGCATGCGTGTGCAGCTGAGCCTCATGACATTTCCCTTTACATGGCATCCATCAGCATAAACAAACAGCACCTGTGGCCATAGCGGGGCTGAGCTGTGGGGTGGGCAGACAGGTGGAAAGGAAGGTATATGTGCTCGAATGTCTGGGAGAGTGCAGTTGTGAGGCAGTGTGTCTTTTTTATACATTTGTCTCTCTTTTTGCAATTAGGTTAATCTTTCGATGAATGTCAGGTTTTGTTTTGGGCAGTGCTGGGGCTTAAACTCAGGCAAGTGTTCCATCTCTTTTTTATTTTGGTCGTGGGGCTTGAACTCTGGGCCTGGGCGCTGTCCCTCAGCTCTTCAGCTCAAGGCGAGTGCTCTACCACTTGAGCCACAGCGCCACTCTAGTCTTTTCTGCTTATGTGGTGCTGAGGAGTCGAACCCAGGGCCTCATGCAGGCGAGGCCAGCGCTCTACCATGGAGCCACCTTCCCAGCCCCCGGATGTTCCACCTCTTGAACCACACTTGCAGCTTTTTGCTTTAGTTTGTTCTTAGGATCTCGCCCCTCCTACCTGTGTCCCCTCAGTCGCTGGGATTACAGACGTGAGCTGCCAAGTTTGGCTTGTTTGTTGGGATAGATGCTTGAGGCTAGCCTCCACCTTCAGTCCTTCCTCCGTGATGCATAGCTGGGGTTGCAGGTGTGAGCCACCATACCTGACCAAAACAAACAAGAACAGCCCTGCACTCACCTGCGGTCTGGCTAACCAATCCCCACAGTGAGGCTGGTGCTGCCGGCCCTTCTCTGTCCCCCACAGTGGTCAGTCCCGTCCCCACGTGCTCAGCCTCCATGGTGCTGCTGTCCCCAGGGGAAGGGGTGCTGGCCCCGGTGGAGGACAGCGGTCAGGGCTTCAGGTCCGGCTGGCAATGTCCTCTCCAGGGTTGCAGCCCCGTCCTGTGGTCTTTCCCTTGGAGGTCCTGCCAGCCCCCACCAGGCCCCGTGGGCCTCATGTTGGCACGGGCTCAGGGTCCTGGTGCCCCAGCCTTCCATCGTGGCTGGTGGGGGGGGGGTTCAGTCCCAAGCAGTGCCCTGTTCCCAGCTGGCAGCGTCTCCCTCATGCTGAAGGCCTGGCAGCCCTGGGCCATCGGGGTCCCTCGGGGGTTCTGGTTCCTGGAGGGGGCGTCTGTAGGATGGACCTGGAGACCGGGGTCCCCTTCCAATACAGAACCTCCTGGGAACATCTCCCTTGGAGAGCAGAGGGGAGAGGTGGACCCAGCGAGCGGCCTGTCCCTCCTGGGGGGCAGTCAGGAAGGGGCCGCCTTTCCCAGGACCACCCTGAAGAGGCAGCAGAGGTCCAGGGCCCGAGGGTGAGCAGCTGGCCAGGTGGGTGCCCAGCGAGGGCTGGTCCTGTGCAGCAGGCAAGGGTACGTTAAAGATGCCTGTAGCGTGCATGGAGTAAATGAACACTATCTCACGTGCTTTCGCCTGGAGGAGGAGAAGGTCACTGGGGTTGGCTCTGGCTGAGTGACGATGGCCTTCTCCAGCATCAGTGATTGGGCCCCATGCCCCGTGACACAGGGCCGGAGATGGCTGGAGAGGCTATGAAATGGATGGCAGAGTGGGCCTGCACAGGATGGCAGGCAGCAGGGTACTGGGGTACTGGGTGCTGTCACAGAGCCTGCCCAGGACGGCAGGCAGCAGGGTACTGGGGTACTGTGCACAGTCACAGAGCCTGCCCAGGACGGCAGGCAGCAGGGTACTGGGGTACTGGGCACAGTCACAGAGCCTGCCCAGGACGGCAGGCAGCAGGGTACTGGGGTACTGGGTGCTGTCACAGTGGTCCAGGGGCCCCCAGTTAGCACTGCCACGTAGTGGTGAAATGGGCCCCTCTTTTGGTGGCTTCCTGAGCAGTCTGCGATCTCTTTTGTATATGGCAGTACTGGGGCTTGAACTCAGGGCTTTAGTGCTGTCCCTTAGCTTTGTTGCTCAAAGCAGGTGCTCTACAACTTGAGCCACAACTTCCCTTCCTGCTTTTTGCTGGTTGGACTTTCCTGCCTGAGCTGGCTTTGGCCCTTGATCCCCAGATCTCAGCCTTTTTTTTCTTTTTTTAAATTAGCCATGGGGCTTGACCTCAAGGCCTGGTTGCTGTCCTTGAGCTTCTGTGCTCAAGGGATACTTTGAGCCACAGCTCTACTTCCAGTTTTCTGGTGGTTTATGGGCTATCAGAGTCTCATAGACTTTCCTGCCTGGGCTGGCCTTGAACCTCAAACCAAGTAGCTAGGACTACAGGTGTGAGCCACCGGCTCAGCTGGGTGGACTTTGGTCCCTGCAGGATGGTTTTGGCAGACTCACATGCCCTTTGCCCCTCGCTGGCCCTCTTCTTCCATTGGTCGCTGAGCTCAGGAAGGATGGGAAGAAGGGAGGGGGAGGGGCGATGGAGAGGGCAGGTGGGGGAGGAGGAATGAGCAGGGAAATGCCTGGACTGTGGGTATATTAGAAGGCCAGTGAGGAGAAGGGGTGGGGGGTGCGGGTGTTGGGGAGAGGCCCACCAACCCACCAGGGAGGGATCTTAGGATTGGAGTGATCAGGAGTCAGAGATGCGTCCTTGTCCCCCTGGAGCTCAGGGGCACTCCCTGAGCCAGCCCAGGCGCCCCAAGCCTCAGACACCCCCCAGGATGTCCTGGGGGCCCCTGCCGCCCCTCTCACCCCCCAGGATGTTCTGGGGGCCCCTGCCGCCCCTCTCACCCCCCCAGGATGTCCTGGGGGCCCCTGCCGCCCCTCTCGGGTCCCCAGCAGCAGGCTGCCGCTCCCCACGATCTGTTGTTTGGGTTTGTTTGTGCTTCGGTAACTGGGAGCTGAGATGTATTTCTTTAAAACACCCCATCGCTCGACACCCTGCAATCTGTTCTGGGCTGCCTTGACTCATCTTGCCTTATGTTTCCCCAAGGCTTGGCTCAGGCTCTGTGCGCGTCTCTCCCTCCCCCGCTCGCTCGCCTGCCCTGAGGTGGCCGGCCGGCCTCACCAGCTGCTCCCCCTGCCTGGAGGGTGGCCGACCCCGGGATCTCCGGGAAGCTGCTGTGGAAATGGCAGCAGCAGGTCTCAGCGCCGCGGCTGGCCTGCGGCCCCCGGGTAGTCTAGAAACAGCCGGGAAGCCCTGCGGTCACCCAGAGGTCTCGTGCCAGGCCGGGGAGCTGGAGATGCGCAGGAGAGCAGGGCCAGCAACTGGCTGCCACCAGCTCCAGGATCCGGGAGGAGTTGCCAAAGAATTCTGGACAGTGCCTGGCCCTTTGGTGTGCTACTTGCACACATGTGTTTGGCACACATGTGTACACACACACACACACACAATGTTGGAAAGGGAGGGGCTGTGGGCTGGGCCAGGCGAAGCCCCAGGGGTCCAGTGGGGCCTCCAGCCTGGCTACCAGATGCCCAGTTGGGAATCTGAGCCTGAACCTAAGATCCTGGGGGGTGGAGCCCTGTGCCTCAGTCTCCCCATTGGGGAAATGGGACCGAGGGGAGGATGGAGTCAGAGGACACCTGGAGTCTCTGCACGGAGGCTCATGTTTGCCATGGTGACCAGACTTAAAAGTGGCGTGAGGGCTGTGGACAGGTATCCGGAGCTGCGAGGCAGTGCAGAGCAGGAGTAATTTCTTTCTGCTTTCCCTGGAAGTCAGAAGTCCACAATGAAGGCAGGTGCAGGGCTGAGCTCTGCTGGGTGAGGGGCACGCTGTAATCCCAGCCTTGGCTACAGGTACAGCCTTGTCTCCATGTTGTTTTGTGTGTGTGTTTCCCAGTTCATGGGCTTTACAGATAGACTGCAGGCATGGATGTGGCCCCGTTGTATATGATTTCGTGTTTAGCCATGATTTTAACAAGTTAGTGTTTTGAAGTAACTAAAGTCCCAGAGATGTGAAAATGTACAGGGGATCCCAGGCACCCTTCCCCCGCCCCCTGCCCAGTACCTGCAGCTAACATCCATCATAAAACCACACATGCAAAGCGGGCACTGGTGTTCATGCTTATAATCCTGGCTACTCAGGAGCTGGAGATCTGAGGATAGTGGTTCACAGCCAGCCTGGGTAGGAGAGTCCATGAGACGCTGATCTCTAGTTAACCATTAAGAATCTGGGAATGAAGTTGCTGAGCGCTAGCCTGGAGCACAAAAGCTCAGGGACAGCAACCAGATCGCGAGTTCAAGCCCCAGGAAAGGAGAGTGGGCGGCAGGCCTTTGGGTCTGCTGGATTATAGGCACCACCTCTCTGAATTCTGTCCCCACCCTGCAAGCTGCAGAGCCCAGGAGAGCCTCAAACCTTCCTGGCCTTACTGTCCCAGCTCCCAGCCCCAGCCCTGATCCCACTACGCTTCCCTGAGGGTGGCTTTCTTCAGTCAGCGTTAATCGCCTTAGCTTCATGCAGCTAGCATGTATGAGATCTGGCATGTGCATGCAAAGCAGTGTCCCCGGGTGGGGGTGGGTGTACCACCCTTTAAGGCCCACACAGCCACCCAGGGACACTGACAGATCGGTTCCAGTGTGGGGCAACTGCAAATGAAATTGCTCTAGTATTCTGAGACGGGTTTTTGTCTGCATGTCAATTTTCATTTCTCTGCAATAAATTGCTAGGAATGCAACTACTGGCCCGTGGGGTGGCCGGGGGTTAAGATGTGAAGTTGCTAAACTTCTGCACTGGCTGTGCTCTGTAGTTTCCATCCCACCAGCGATTCACCGTCCTAATGAGCATTTGATGGTGTGTCTGCTTCTGTTGCTTGTTTGTCTGTTTTTGAGACAGGCGCTCACAGTGTTGTCTAAGGCTGGACTTGAACTCCTGGGCTCAAGTGACCCTCCTGCCTTAGCTCCCAAGTAACTGCAACCACAGCCGTGTACTACCATGCTTGCCTTCCCCTACTTTTTCTTTTTTTTTTTTT
>NW_012267223.1:967156-992648 GCF_000151885.1 Dipodomys ordii
AGTCTCACAGACTTTTCTGCCCAGGCTGGCTTTGAACCACGATCCTCAGATCTCAGCCTCCTGAGTAGCTAGGATGACAGGCGTGAGCCACCAGCACCCGGCTAGAAGTGGTTATTGTTGAGCTAGAATCTCACTTATTCTTGTGTGTGGCTGGACTGCAGTCTCCTGTTTTAGCTTTTCTGCTGCTGTTGGGAGGTCAGACCTACACCACAGCACCCGGCTTCTCCTGAGATGGGGTCTTGTGGACTTCCTGCCCAGGCTGGCCTCCTACTAGGATTCTCTGGATCTCCTCCTCCTGAGTGACTAGCATGATGGGTACCCCACCACACCCAGCTCCTTTTTACAATGCCCTTCTGCTAGCTGTGTGGCGGTTTGGTGCCTGACCCCGTGTCTGCGGGCCATGCCGCTCCTGGTGAATTCCTTTGCTCTTACCCTTGAGCTTGTGGTGTATTCTAGAAGCTAGTCCAGTGTTGAGTGTGATGTGCAAATGTTTCACACCATCTATAGTGTTCACAGGACCCTTCACAAAGCAAATGATGGTAATTTTGTTCAAGTCCAATTTGTCAATTTTCTGTTTTACGGGTCATTGCTTTTGACGTCAGACCTGGGAATCCCAGGCCTGGTGCTGGATCTGGAGATGTTCCAGCATTTTCCTGAGAGTTTTATGGTGATGTCTGCGACCCATTTGAGCATCAGGAGATTCAGGTCAAAGTTCACTTTCTGCCTCATTTGTTGAAAAGACGGTCCTGTCTTTCTGTCTGACCGTCTGTCTCCCTGAGTGCGTTCACACTTCTCTCCAGATCAGCTGGGGTATCGACGTGGGTCTTGTAGCTGCAGTTTTGCTGTGGTGGTGGTGGTGCTAGGATTTGAACTCTCACCACTGAGCCACGCCTCCAGCCTCTTCATAGCTACAGTTTTCGTGTTTGTGTCTGCTGGTCCTAGCTCTTGAACTCAGGGTCTGGATGCTGTCGCTGAGCTTTTTGCTCCATCAGGGATGGCACTCTGCCACTTGAGCCACAGCGCCACTTCTGGCTTTTTTTTCTTTAGTTAATTGGAGATAAGAGTCTTATGGGCTTTCTTGCCTGGACTGGCTTCAGATCATGATCCTCAGATCTCAGCTTCTTAGGTAGGTAGGATGACAGGTGTGGCCACTGGCACTTGGAATAGCTCTACTCTTTTTTTTTTGGTCGGTCGTGGGGCTTGAACTCTGGGCCTGGGCGCTGTCCCCCAGCTCTTCAGCTCAAGGCGAGCACTCTACCACTTGAGCTACAGCGCCACTTCCGGTTTTTTGGTGGTTTATTGGAGATAGGAGTCTCACGGTCTTTCCTGCCTGGGCTGGCTTTGAACAGCGATCCTCAGTTCTCAGCCTCCTGAGTAGCTAGGATTACAGGTGTGAGCCACCAGCGCCCGGCTAGCTCTATTCTTAAGAGGGGTCAAGAAGCAGTTAAAACTCATCATAGTCCGTTCACACTAGTACCACTCCAACAGGAGGTCAGCGCAGAGCCGTGGGCGACTCGTGTCTTGTGCTGTCTGCCTCTGGCCTTCCTGTGCACTCGGTATCTCCGGTCTATCTCAGCATGAGCTGTCCGCATTTGACACTGACTTGTTTGGCTTGGGGCCGGGCCGTGGCCAGTGCGTCTGTATTTGTGGGTCCACCCCGCCCTGTGCCCCATTTACAGCCGGTGTATCCGTGCCCGTGGGGTCCACCCCGCTCTGGCCAGTCCTTTCTGGCAGACACCCTTTGTCTTTGGTCTTTAATGGCCAGGTGGCTTCTAGAAGGTCAGGGGAGGCTCCCTGGTGTCCACCGTGGGCTCTGCAGTCCTGACCCTCCCTGGTTCTGAGCTGGGATTCCAGGAGTCACCTGCATGTGTGTCCACGCAAGGGAGCTGGGTGTCCAGCGGTGTCTGGTGGAGCCGCTGCACCTGGCATGTCGCTCCTGTGACCTGCGGTCAGATTTCCACTCGAGCCTTCGGGACAGGGAGGAGGTGAGTCTTTATGCCCTCCTAAGCTGAAGATAACAAGTCCAGGCACCTGGACAGGTGGCATCTCCGGGAAGGTGTCCCTGCTGCAGGAGGCTGTGGAAGGGCCTAGAAGTCTAGCGTCTCCATCTGTGATGCTTCAGCTCACCCACAGCTGCGGCTCCCCAGGGCTGTTTATGCAACCTGGCTGACTGTTGCGCGGGCCTGTGGGCGCCCAGGGCGGGAGCTAGGGCTGCCCATGGGGAGCGGAAGCCAGGGGCCTGGGGCCGCTCTTACATCAGCAGCTGGGCAGAGCCCCAAGGGCTCATGGGAGCTGAACATGAGGTCACCGTCGCCCAGAGGTGCTCCCCCGGCCCCCGGGGATGCAGCCGGGCTGCTGCAATGTAACCCAACCCCTGATGAAATCCTCCCTGACACCTGGGGGGAGGGGAGGCTTTTGTCTCGTGGGGGGGGGATCGCTGTATCTGGTTCCGGTTCTGTTTGGTTTCACATTCTGCGTGGCAGAAGCTCAGGCCCCTGGGTGCACAGGCCGAGGGCTTTCCTTGCTTCAGCGAATCTGTTTGGAAATGGAATAATATCATTCTCCCCCTGGCCATCCCATGCCGTGGATACCCAGCCACAGCTCCCAAGCCTGGGCACGTGGCAGGGTGGGGGCGGGCGCACTGGATGGGCCCCTGCCCGTCCCTGCTGGCCTGGGGTGACATGGAGGTGGACTTTGTCCCAGGCCTGCCTGGCGCCGTGCCCGGGCAGATCGCCCCATTGTGGGGTGAGAGCCGCACCCTCTCCTGACGCGGCCCTGAGGAGGCGCAGGGCCCCGGCCCGTGGAGGTTTTAGCGCCTCACCGGGACTCGTGTGGTGGGGCCATGTGTGACTTGGCACCAGAGAGGGGAGAACTCTGGGCCGGTTCATTTTGTTCAGTGGTTTCCGGAGCAGGATGGGACCCCCCAGGGGGAGCCCTGGGGCGTTGGTGACACCTGACCAGGGGCGGACGGCCAAGCTGGCGGAAGAGGCTGTGCGTCTGGATGGGAGGCTGTGCGGAGGGGCGGGGTGGTACGCTCACTTGGCTGGGGGGGGCATACGCCTGGCTGGGGGGTGGCGCGGGCAGGGCCGGGGAGGAAGGCGTCGGGATCTGTCTCGCTTCCGTAAATATTTAAACACGGGGAGGATTATTTTTGGTAGGTCTGTCTCTCTCCTCTCCGAAGCTGGCTGGCTGCCTGGATGGGTGTCGAATAGCACTGGTCGGTTACGTGCACGCCTGTGCACACGCACAGGTACACACACGCACATGCTTGCACACACTCCTAGGCACACACATGCTCCGGGGGTTTATGGTTCCTAGGTCTCTGTTTCCTGTTCGGTGTGGGCCTTCAGGTTAGGCCGGCAGGAGTATGGACGCCACGTGGCAGGAGCGGACAGTGGCCATTCCCTGAGCTGCCAGACCACAAGCTGCTGCACCAGGGACACGGGGGCGGGGGGCTGCCACACTCCACAGCCCACACCTGCCGGCAGTGCCACCCCGTGCTGAGGACACGGGCACAGGGCACTGTGCTTGGGGCCCCTGCTCAGCAGAGTGGAGGCCGGGGTCCTCCTGCCCGGGAGAGAGGCCTGGGCAGCGCTGTCCGCCACCCCCCCCCAGCCACCCCTGCTCCCTGAGCCTACCTGGAGCAAGGCCATCACACTGTCCCCATCTGTATCCAGGGGCCTGGCTCCAGGAGGGATCTCTGGGTGCCCAGCAGATGGCGGGCTTCTCCCAGATCAGCAGGGGCCGTCCTCCCGCTCCTCCCATTCCGCCCTCCTGGATACCCACACTGGCCCCTGCCTGGGACCCTTCCCTCTCTGACCAGACTGTGGTGGCAGCTCCCAGGGCTGGCTTTGCTACGGGAGGAGGCAGCGAGGCCTGGCCGTGCATCTGCCTCTTCCTCGGCATGTCGGGCCCAGCCTGACCTCCCTGAGCCAACCACAGCCCTCGGGAGGCCAGATCTGTGCCAGGCGGGCTTGAACTCCGGACCCAGCGTGGAGGCTCTCGGCTGACGCCTCCCGGACACAGCCTGTTCCCGTCCTGTACCTTCACCCCACGTGGACACCCCAGGACAGGACGGGACTCGAGCTAGACTTGTCTGGAATCTATTGGTGGCCTCTTGCTTTTTGTTTTTTTTAAATACTCTTTACATAGACGATGCACCTAGTGTTAGAAGAAAGGCCCCTCACAGGGACACGAGTGGGGAACCTCAGCTCCCCGTTCACAGCATGCTGCCAGAGTGGAGGAGGAGACAGACAGCCAGGCGTCCATCCACACGTGAGCGCAGCATCAGAGAGGGCTGGCCACAGACCGCGGGACGGGGACGGGCCCAGCAGACTTGAGGTCCCGGGTTCCATCCCCACCCCCACCCCCAGACGTTTCTGACACAAGCTACAAGATGGAGCCTGTGAAGACGTGAGCTGCGCAAGCGAAGCCAGCCGCAGACGTCTCCCGAGAAACTCCATCCATCCCGGGCCCTCGAGCACAGGGACAGACCCGAGGATGGAGGTTTCCGGAGGCTGGGGCGGGAGGGGAGCTGTCCTGTCGTGGGGGAAGAGGAGAGTTTGGGAGGTGGCGGTGTCTGTCCACACAGACACGCAGCAACCTGAACATCTTGCCAGGCCGGTCAAGTATGGGTTTGGGGGGACGCGGATTTTTTTACCTCAAGGCAGAGGTGAAGTTCCCTGGGTGGCAGGGGCCACGTGTGTGACCTCTGGGGTCCCTCTCCCCAGCGCCCTCTCCAAGAGCCGGCGTTGCCCATTCAGTGCCACAGCCCACAGAGCCAGTCCCTCGCACGCGACCGTGAGCCTCCCCTTCAGGGGTCAGGAGGTCCGTGGGCCAGTCCGCCAGTTCTGGGCATGCGCACTTGCCTCTGTCGGCCACAGCCCTCCCCGCCACCTCTGGACTGCACACACTGAGAGCGTGGGCCGGGGAAGGGCTGTTGAGTCACCAGAATCCCAGGAGTCTCCATCATGAAGGGTTTGTCAAGGTTCTGTAGGGTTAGCCCTTCCCGGCGTCCCTGTGAACTTAGAAAAACAGGCTTCCCGTTGCATTCTGGGAGCTTGGAATCCACATTTGTGGGTGTGGACTCTGTTTGGGAGGCCTGCGTGGTGGGGGGAGGCCCCCATGCGCCACTGTCCCCCCCAGGGTGGGACCCCTCCACCATTGTGTTGGGGATACAGATAGTCAGGTCAAGCTGGACCGGTTGGCTCCCGGCCTGGGGGCTTCAGGGGCTCCCCGCCCTGCTGCTCCGTGACCTTCCCCGTGTCCACACTCCCGTTGGTGCCCCAGGGCTGAAATGGAGGCTGCAGCGTCTGCATCGCAGCAGTGGTGGCCGTGGCCACCGTGGGCTCTGTGGGCGAGTGAGCCAGAAAAGGGAGGTGGTCTGCTGTCTGCGAACCAGCGCAAAGGTGCGGGCCTGGCCCGGGCTAGCGCCAGCCACCCCAATAACCCCAGCCGTGTGTGTCCAGTCAGTCCACAGCGTGAGCCCAGCTGGACGGAGGGCCACCCCGTCCCTCCAGAGAGGCCCCCCCCCAGGGCTGGCTGGCAGGGACAGCCTGAGGGCCCAGTGAGGAGCCTCCCCCAGGCCCTGGGGGCTGGAGACCTGCCAATAGCAGATGACAAAAGCCCGCCCACCGCAGGGAGAAGGTTTGCCTCCGTCTGCCGTCTGCAGCCACTGCTGCTACCAGTGCTGCTCAGAAATCCTCGGGGGAAAATTTGCGTGTGAGCCAGATGCCAGGGGCTCACACCTGTAATCGTAGCTCCTCAGGAGACTGAGAGCTAAGGATCCTGGTTCAAAGCCAGCCTGGACAGGAAAGTCCGTGAGACTCTTCTCTCCAATAAACCACTCAAAAAAGGCCGGAAATGGAGCTGTGGCCCAAGTGGTGGAGTGCTAACCTGGAGTGAAAAAGCTATGGAACAGTGCCAGGCCCTGAGTTCAAGCTCTAGAACCAGTACCAAAGGAAAAAAAAATTGCATCTAGGGGTTGGGAAGGTGGCTCAGTGTTAGAGTGCTCGCCTCCCATGCATGAGACCCTGGGAAAGATTCCTTAGCACCACATAAGCAGAAAAAGCCAGAAGTGGTGCTGTGACTCAAGTGGTAGAGCACTAGCCTTGAGCTGAAGAGCTGAAGGACAGCGCCCAGGTCCAGAGTTCAGGCCCCATGACACACACACACAAAGGCTGGGAAGGTGGCTCAGTGGTAGAGCGCTTGCCTTGCATGCATGAGGCTTTGGGTTCGATTCCTCAATACCACATAAGCAGAAAAAGCCACATAAGCAGAAAAAGCCAGAAGTGGCGCTATGGCTTGAGTGATAGAGCACTAGCCTTGAGCTGAAGAGCTGAGGGACAGTGCCCAGGCCCAGAGTTCAGGCCCCATGACCGCGCCCCCCCCCCGCCAAAAAAATTGTATCTGTTTTGAATATGTGCAGAGTTCTTATTGTTGTTCTATAAATAACATAGTATAGCAAGTATTTATATGACATTTCTATCATGCTCTGTATCGTACGTCATCTGGAGAGAAGGTAAAGCACACATGCGTGGCTCTACCCATATACTGTGGTTTGCGCGTGCTGTGGTTGTGCATGCGTGCTGTGGTGGTTCTGTGCGCACGCTGGGGTGCATGAACATCCATGGGCTCCTGGCACCCACCGCCCGGTACAGAGGAACGACGGTGTCAAATCCTGCCGACCTGCCAACCGCACGCGTTCACGCGGCGTCGTGTGGGCTCTGCGTTCACAGTGGCGTTATTCATGAGAGCCAAGGGCACAAGGCCCATGGGCCGTGCCGGCTTTGGCATGAAGTCAAGACAGCTAGGACTTACCAGGACTCTTCATGGCAGGCAAGGAAGATGGGTTTTCTCATCCCGGCCACCCTATTAGCGGTGGCAGAGCTGACTGGCTCCAGGGCCCGGCTGACACTGAGCTGCCACCCTCCCCCAAGCCGGGAGCTGGCCCTCGGGGAGGGCGGAGAGGGACTTCCGCTTGGGGACTTTGCTCCAATTACTTAATGAGCAAAATGCGTTCCCATACTGGGGGCATTGTTACTGACGGGGGCGGGGGGCTCTCCTGAGGGGTGAGGGGTCTTGGGTGGCCCCACAGGGCGGCTCTGGGCTGCTTGGCAGCTTACCCTTCACGGGAGCCAGCTGGGCTGCAGTCACGTGTGCCCCAGTACAGTGACTGGTGGGAAACAACCCTGCTGGCCTCTGCCTCTGAATGTCAGAAACTTCTTTTGGGAAATTCGTGAGTGTGTGTGTGTGTGTGTACACATGCGGGCATGTGTGTGCACGCGCACACAAGTACTGGGGCTTGAATTCAGGGTCTCACAGTCTCACTGCTGGCTAGCCCTCTACCACTTGAGCCATACCTCCAGTCTGACACTTAGCTGATTAATTAGAGATCAGCATCAGCTTTGTCTGCTTGGGCTGGCTTCGAACACCGATCCCCAGGTATCAGCCTCCTCTTTTTGCTTTCATTGGGAGGCTTTCCTTGGCAGGGGGGCCTAGGAAGAGCCTGGGGTATAGAGCTAGATGTGCAGGACCGCCCAGCTGCTGGGCTCTGCGAAGCCAGCGGTCCTGAGCAGGGCTGGCGGGACAGGCTTCAGTGTCTTATCAGAATTACTTTGATTTCTGTGGACCTCGTGGGCAAAAGAAGCCCACTAGGTTTTGCTTCGGGGTTCACTGTTGATGAACGAACCCACACTTGGTGCACAGAACCTTCTGCACAAACCCTGTGTGGCCCTAAAGTGAATTTTCCCCTTTTCGTGACAGTTGCTGCGTCGTTGCGGTGTGCGTGGTAGCGGATTCGGAGCGAGTTCACCAGGGGAGGCTGGGCTGGCTGGTGTGGGAGACCTTGAGCCGCTGTCTTGTCTCGTGATCTAGCGGCACCTGTTAGGTTCGGCCCCCCGGTCCCCACGGGACCCCGGAGGATATGTGCTGCAGAGCGGCCTGTGGGGCTTTGCCCTCACCATGGATGAAGGAAAAACATTTTTTGTTTGTACAAATCGGCACGGCTGGAGGCCGGGAGTGTGGTGTGGCCTAGTGTGGCAGTGTGACCGCGCGAGGTCGGTTTCTCTGGTGCCTTTGGGGAGCACATGAAAGACGCCGTGGGGGCCGGCTTGCTGGGGGGCCAGGGGCCGGGCCGGGCCGGGGCCAGGCAGGCATCTCCTGGGGAGGTCGGGAAAACGTTCCAAGTAAATAAATAAAATTATTTCTGGGAGCACAGGCCGTCTTTTTTCTCTCCCTACAACACACATCCACACACGCACACACACACACACACACACACACACACATACACACACACTTAAAAAAACTTAAAAGTGTTTTCATTTGAGTTGGGAGAAAACACGATCCCCTCACTCTCCTCTGCTCGGTTTGTTTTCCAGGCAGCCTGGTCTTGCCAGGTTTGTGCCGTCCCCTCCAGTCTGTTCAGACATCAGTACCAGGAGCCCTTGAGGGAGCCCTAGCCCTGCCCCTCCAGGGTGCCCTGCCCTGGCACCCTCCACCCTCGAGTCTTCTAGAAGCAGAGCTGCCCGGCAGCCTGAGAGCCTGTGGTTGCGGGATCCTGGAACCCATCTGAACCCGGTTCTTGGCTCTGACTCACGTCTCATCCCCTGAACGGGATCTAGGCAGCTGCCGGGGCAGCCGGGGGAATCGTGTGGTGCATAAGCCCTCACGCCTCACAGAGCCGTGGTCCCTTGTCTTGACACACCCTCCCACGTGCACTGTATTTCACAAACAACCACACTAAAGAGATGCTCATCCTCTGCTGGTACCGGACCAGGATACCCGGAGGAGGACACCATTTCCTGTAGGGCTGTCCTGGCCTTGACGGTCGGGGAGGACCAGAGGCCTAGGTCCCTCTGTGGCGTTGTGCCCACCTGGGGGGTGGTCGGTAGATTCAACGGTGGGTCTGTAGATGGGGAGAGGGGGACAGTGGCCTCTGAGTCCCACCGCCCTCCCCCAGCTGAGCCAGGAAGCCCCGCACCCTGGGGTCGGGCCGCCGGGTTACCCTTTGACGGCCAGTGGCCAGCTCCTCCCCCCCAGGCAGGGAGGACACAGCGTGATGCTGCCTTCCAGGCTGAAGGCCGTCCTCCCACAGTGGAGGCCCCCGTCCGTCGGTAGGAGGCTGGGAAGGTGGAGGCCATGGCCCCCTCGCCCCTTCTCCTTTGATAAATGCAGGAGCAGTTAGCTGGCTGCCCGGCGTCCCCAGCTTTGGCCGGAGGTGGCATCCATCTGGTTTTTGTCTGCTCTGCGTGGGGCGGGGAGAGGCCGCGCAGGCGCCGGGCCGTGTGACCAGCATGGTGATGCCGGTGAGGCCGAGGATCTGCGCTCGGGCTCTGACGTGGAACGGTGCACCCACGCCAGTCGGAAACCTCAGCATGGGTGGGACTTCCTTCTTCGGGGACAATCGGGGCCCCCCTGGCACTTGCCAATCGGACACCTTGTGCGCGACTGTCCTACTAATACAAAGTGAGACGGGAGAAGAAAGCCCCGGGTGGCTTTCAGCCCTGACCAGACACCCACCTTGGCTGCGTCCTGCTTCCCTCCGCCGGGGTGGGGGAGGGGCCGTGCAGTAATTGGCACCAGTGTGATTTATGCAAGTGCTAATCAAAGCCTTTTATTTTCTGATTATCTCTCTGTGTGATGGATGGCAGGCGCTAGCACAGTCAAAATAGAAACGGATTCCAGTCAGAACGTTTCAAAGCGAAAATCAGCGTGCCCAAGAGCAGAAGAGCCCACCCCCTCTGGGCCTACCAGAGGTCTTCTATGGGAAAAATATCCTTCAGAACCTTTTTTTTTCCTTTTTTCTTGCTTATTTAAATTAAGCTTTACCCAGCAAGTTTGGCAGCACCTAATTTGGTCCCGCTTGACCTCTGCAGCCTTGATTGGCAGTTGGTTGTTGGGCTTGAAGATGTGCCTTGGAGGTGGGAGCCGCCAGAATAAATACCCAAGGACAGCTCGGGTCCCGGAGGACCCAGGCAGAGCATGCAATTAACAGAGATCTTCACATGGAAAGTTAATTAGCTACTAAATAGCATTTAGCACAGTTTACGAGATGGGAAATGCATGTTTGAAAAGCAAATGGAGATCAATGGAAGAGGTTTCCACAAGGAGCCTGGACAATGGGGCCATGCCTTCCCCCTGACGCACCCAGAGTCCACCAGAGCTTGGGGGGCGCCAGGGTGAAGGGAAGGCATCTGCTCTGGCACATGAGACGGACTCTCTTGTCCCCAGGATTTATCCCCAGCAACAGAGAGGCCGTGGCGTGCCGTGGCATGCTGGGATCACTGGAGACACCCCCTAAGCACCTCTGGCCTTGGAGTGGTATCCAGCTGCCCTATTTAAAAAAAAAATAGTTATAGATGTCTTCACGCCTGTCATCCTACCTACGCAGGAGACTGAGATCTGAGGATGAGGCCCAAAGCCAGCCTAGGCAGGAAAGCTCACGAGACTTTTCAATTAACAACAAAAAAACTGGAAGTGGCGCTGTGGCTTACATGGTAGGATGCTAACCTTGAGTTCAAAAATTCAGGGTCAGCGCCCAGGCCTAGAGTTCAAACCCCATGACTGGAAAAAAAAGTCCTCAATGGTGGCATTAGCTCCACCACCTACCCCTTCCTTGGCCCACAGAGTCTGACAGAAAACAATGTCTGATGCCTTAAACCTAATGAAGAGAGGCTGGGCATGGTCAGGCAGGCCCGCAAATGCCGCTGCCTGGGAAGTGGAGGTGGGTGGATTGTAGTCTAGGCTAGCCTGGGTAAAAGCAAGAGACCCTGTATGAAAAATTAAAAGGGAGGATACGGTATGACCGGAGTGTAGAGGCCTGCTTAGCAAACCTGAGGCCCCGAGACCAAACCTCGGCATGAGGTATGTGGGGGGAGACATTTGAAGTCTGTAGATGCTAAGAGTCTATAATGAAGATTAAAACAAACACTGCTGGGAGCTGCATCCCTTCCCCATGATGCTGTTGGGACCAAGGCCCTGTGCACGTGAGCGGGAAACCCCTCTGTCATAGGTGTCCTTTTATTTTTTATGGTACTGAGGAATGAGCTCAGAGTCTGGAGCTTGAGTCACACTCCTAGCCCTTCTTTGCATTGGTTGTTTTTAAGCTAGACTCTCGCTTTATGCCCAGGCCAGCCTCCTGCCTGTGCTTTCCCACGTGGCTGCACGTGACAGGCACATGTTCCGCGGGGAGAGCAGGTGCACGTTACTGAGCAGCCATTGGCTGAGATGGAGTCTGGATTAGCTAGGATTGCAGGCATGCAGCACACAGTCCTGAAGCAGGACATTGGCTTCTACCTTTCAGGAGGTAACTTGTTAATACACTAGGTTAACAATCACGTTCTGAGCTGGGTGCTGGTGACTCGCGCCTATAATCCAAGCTGTGTAGGAGGCTGAGATCTGAGAGTCATGGTTTGAAGCCAACCTAAGACAACAAAGTCTGTGAGACTCTTGCCTCCAGTTAACCACTAAAAAGCCAGAAGTGGGGTAGCTCACCATAGAGGGTGTCAGCCTTGAGTGAAAAAACTAAGGGACAGCACCCAAGCCCTGAGTTCAGGTCCCAGGAATGGCATACAAAACACAAAAATGAGCTGGGCTCATGTCTGTCATCCTAACTACTCAGGAGGCTGAAATCTGAGGATCGTGGTTCAAAGCCAGCCCAAGCAGGAACATCCATGAGACTCTAATCTCCAATTAACCACCAGAAAACCAGAAGTGGTACTGTGGCTGAAGTGGTAGAGCACTGGCCTTGAGCTGAAGAGCTCAGGGACAGCACCCAGGCCCAGAATTAAAGCCCCATGACTGACGGGGGGGGGAGAGAAAGTTGTGGTCTTTGCATATCTTCGTAACTGACAAGTCTGGATGTTTGTTGACTTGCTGTCCCCCTCTGGGAAGGTGTATTCAAAGCCTCCCCAGTGTCATCCTGGGATAGCATTCAGGGAAACAGCAGGCTGGCGGCCATAGCCAGCCCTCCCTGAGGCCAGCATCCTGGCAGGAGACGAGCCTTTTTGCCCTGAGAACCAGTGGTGCTTGGTTCTAAATGTTCTGAATCAACCTGGGACCAGCCAAACCGCCGGTCCATCTGAAACCAGGCCCAGGGGGCAGGTTCAGGGAGCAAAGCGGGAAGGTGTGTGGGTCCCTCCCACCCACAGGGAGGTGTTCCAGCCGGGGCTCGGCCACGCTTCCCGGGGGCAGAGCTGAATGAACGCCATGTGTAGCCGATGCTGCCTGGGATGCCAGTAGCTCCTAGAACTGCAGCGTGGAGCCCGGAGTGGTGAGAGGGCAGCCCCCCCCCCAACTCCCTCAGGAGCGTGTGACCTTGTTGGTCAAGGTCACATTGCTGACCCTCACCCTGGTGCTTGCGTGCAGCTTCAGTCAGCCCTGGGTCACGCTGGCCTTCTAGCCAGCTTGGTGCAGGCTCGGTGGTCCCAGGTCCCTCAGCCCTAGAAGAGGAAGAGCCAGCCAGGCCCCCTGCCTGTGCCATCAGGCCTGGACTAGGTGAAGAGAGGAGGGGACTGGGGAGGGGAGGTCATCCCAAAGCCCAGACTCAGAACCTGCGAAGTTCTGCCTCCAGATGCTCTTCTCGCCAGGGAGTGTCCCCGCTGATTCCCACTGGGAAACAAATACCCTGGGCCTGAGGATACTCACGGCCCTGGAGAATTTGCTGGTGCTCTTTTTTATTTCTTTATTATTTTGGTGGTACCACGCAGCTTGCTTGCATGGATGGTGCTCTATCACTTGGGCTATGCCTCCAGCCTGCTTTTTTTGCTGGTTAATTTTGGAGATGGAGTCTTGTCGATTTTTCTGCCCTGCTGGGCCTTGAACCACGACCACCCAGATTTCAACCTCCCGAGTAGCTAGGATTACAAGCCTGAGCCTTTGGCGCCTGGCACCTATGTGCTGTTTTTTCTGGAACAGACCTCGGCTACCCAGCCCACAGCAGAGCATCCCAAACTCCCACTGTGACTGCCCTCTGATGGCTTGGTCACCCTGGGGCAGAAGGTTCCGGCCCATTAGGCAGAATTCACTGACCCGCCATGATGGCCAAGAGAGCCTGTGTTTGGCTGCAGCCTGCCGGTGGAGCGGGGAGCGAGTGGGAGAATTTGGGCTGAATGCCTGAAAAAGAGTTCATGAAATTTAATCAGATGCCTGCAGGGAACACCTAAATTTAGTCAAATTATTACTAGTATTCCTTCCGTCTCTCAGTTGCCTAAGGGGACGTCACGGGAAGTCGGGAAGCCGCCAGGCTGGGTGCCGATTGTTCCATTTCTGTGGCTCCGTGGGCCCCTCTGCTCCCTGTGAGCTGTGGGACCACCGCCACGAGCTGGCGGGCTAGGGGAGCCGCACGCACCCTCGCGGGCAGGGCAGTTCAGAGGCCGCCCATATTGGCCATAACTCCCCATCGAGTCCACAGCGCGGCCCCCGCTCAGCCACAGCAGGCTGCCCTGCTCCTCACTCCCAGCTCCGCTGTGCTCTCTCGGGAAGTCCCGGGTGGGCAGCCCTCGTGGTGGCCGGCGGTGAAGGAGGCCGGGGTGAGACCTGGCTGATGGCCCGGCCGCTTCCTCCCGATGGCGCTCGAGCCCCACAGACACAGGGTGGGGCACTGGCACTGCCAGCTGGGTTGGAACAGTAGCGTCCTCCCCCTCTCCGGCCCTCCTTGGCCTGCCCTCTCTGCCTGGCCCCTGAATCTGGGTTTCAGGTGGAGCTGTGGTCTCATTGTAAGGGGGCATCCCCAGGCTGTGGGTCCGGGGCGTGGTTCGCCAGGGTTCTCTGCCCAGTTCCGGGCTCTGGCAGGGGGTGGCTCCCTCTGCCTGTCATTTCTCCAGGCTGTAAGCCAGGCTCTAGATGTGCTCCCGAACGCCGGCCCCACGCACACAGTGCCACGCACAGCCGCGACAGGCACCCTCGTTCAGACTCTCCCGCTGTTCCCACACTCCGTGGCTGCAGCATCCGGGGGAGGCACATGGAGCGGCGCCTCCCACCCCTTTCAAGCTCAGGGAGCCGTGGTGTGGGCTCCGTCCTCAGCAGTGGGGCCGGGGCGCTGGGGGCGGGGCAGCCAGAGCTCAGCCCGATGCAGGAGCCCCGGCAGTGGTCTCCAGGCCGCACGGGCTATTAATTATTTTGCTTTATTTATTAGATGTACCCAGCGCCCCTGAGCCTCCAAACACATTTGCAAGTGCCTGAAGGGAAAAGGGAAAAACAAATGATTGCTGCCATCCAAGTCTCCAGCCCAGAACGAGCAATGCCGGGTAACAGTGTTAGGCGGAGACTCCCGCCAGCATCTACGGCCCCATGAGCCCGGACATGAGACACGTGCACACGACAGCGGCGAGGTGCTGGTGAGGAGCAGTCTTCTTCGTTCTCCCCAGAAATGGGGGAGGTCACTTGATGTGACAAGGAAAAATTAAAATGGCGACAGTGCCTGAGGGACTGGCCCATTCTCTCCTCCGGCCTTCCTGGGTGCTTTGAGCCCTCCCTCCTGCCCCCCGCCCTCGCCCCCCCCCCACACGCAAAGGGAAGGAGAGAGGCCTGGCCTGGTTATCTTTTCCTAAATTGTGTTGGTAATAAACCTGAACGGTGTGCCCTTCCTCCCTGTAATTTATACCTTTCATAATTAGCCTGGTGCATGCTCACGTGGTGTCGAATTAATCACCCGAGCAGGGACCGATGCCCTGCCGGCCCGCGGCTCAGCTCCCAGGAGCATGCCGCCTGGCTGAGGAGCCGTGATTTATCCCCCATGCGCCTCTCTTTTTCCGCCTTGTGGTTGCAGCCGCCCTGCCCAGCGCCGCCTGGGCCGATGCTGCCCTCCCCCCCCCCCCCGCTGGACCTCGGCAGGTTCTAGGACAGGAGCCCCGTTTGTGGGAGAATGCTATCTCAGCCTATGGCATGGGTCCCCGTGGGCTGCACGGTGTATGAGCCCCAGCCTGGCAGCAGTCGGGGTGTCGTGGGGGGCTGGTGCTCTGACCTGCCACCCTGCGGGCCGCATGGATCATCCGCCCGGCATGGCTCGCTGAGCTCTGAGGTCAGCAGAAAGCCTGGTGCCTCCAGCCTGGTGGCGGGATTGACCTTGCGCTGTCGTGTGGCACGCGTGCTGTGTGTGAGTGTCTGATGTTAATTAGAGCAGACAGTGCTCAGTTTTGCTTGGAACAGTGAGCTTTGCATGCGCTTCAGACAGCCATCACCTGAGGGGGCTGAGCCCACCACGGCATCAGCCTCCCTCAGACCTGTGGCCCAGGCACTGACCCTTCTTGCCATCCTCAGCCGGGGTACAGGCCCCCCAGTGGGTGGCAGAGGTGCTGAGAAGGGGGCTCAGGGCCTGGGGTGAGATGTCTCCTTCCCCTCGGGGTCAGAGGTGAGGGTCCAGCTACCGCATCCCACCCGGCCCTTCTCGCCCCTTCTCCTGAATGTAGAATTTGGAGTGTGGGAATCCTCCCTTAGGATTGGGGGCGGAGCCTAGAGTATGTAAATGACAGGATTGGGGGCGGGGCCTAGTGTGTCTCTATGGCAGGATTGGGGCGGGGCCTAGTGTATCTACTGGTCAGGATTTGGGATGGGCCTAGTGCTTGCACTTCTATGTCTGGGTAGGAAAGGGGCAGGGAGGAGAGAGGACTTCAGGAAGCTCTGAAACACGTTGCCAGAGCTCTCTGGCAGAGAAGAAGGGAAGTGGCCCAGGGCAAGGTGGAACATTCTAGAGGTGGAGAGTGAATTCATGAGCAGCACAACTGCCCCAGGATTGCAGACTATACGCGAAACAAAAGCTGGGCTTGGGTATCAGGTTTGATTCTTCTCGGATCCCCGTCACCATAGCAACCAAGCCTTACCCAGGGTCTCACCTGGGCCCATTACTGGGGAGAGTGTGGGGCCCGGAGGATGTGTGCGCCACGCCCTCCATCTGCTGTGTGGGCTTGTGTCGGCAAGGGCTGTAGGGAGAGCACTCCTTCCTCAGTGCTCCTCTTTTGTTGTTGTTGTCGTCCGGCGTGGGGCTTGAACTCTGGACCTGTGTTTTTTTGCTCAAGGCGAGTGCTCTACCACTTTGAGCCACAGCTCCACTTCCAGTTTTCTGGTGGCTCATTGGTGATAAGAGTTCTCAAGGCCTTTCCTGCCTAGGGTGGCCTCAAACTGCAATCCTCAGATCTCAGCCTTCTGAGTGGCTAGGATGACAAGTCCCTGGCCCCTTGGTGTTCCTTTGGGCTCTGACCTCAGGGACTGACCCTGAGGGTAGGTCCCCAATCTGGAAATCCCCCTTCCCCCTGCCCCCGCTCAGTTATAAAGATGCTGTTGGGTTTAAAACTTAGAAGGGTTTTTGGGGGGGTCAGATCCCACTAGCTCCCTGACCTGGTCCTCCCAGAGTGTTTTCTGGTCCGGTGTGGGCCTTTCTTGGTCAGGAAGGGTGTGGGTGTAGCTGATGGGCCACACGTGTCCCAGGAACCAAACCCTCCCTGGCACCGCACTGCTGTGAGCCGCCTCTTCCTTTTCTCTAACCAGTTTTTCTTCCACATTTCCATCTGTTCCAATACTAGAAAGCCCCCCAGGAGACAGTGCCCCGTGCTGGGAGGGCCAGGGGACAAAGACAAGCGACCTGTGCCCGGCAGATAGCGGAACAGAGAGGGTCCTGGGCCCCCGGGGCCCTCCGGTTCTGGGTCTGCAAGGTGGGCGTGGCCACAGGTGTGGGGGCCTTGTGTGCACCCCAGGGGCATCGCACCACTCTCTGTTGGCCTCTGATCTCCTTCTCGCTCCCAGCCTTGCCCAGACTTATCGTGAGGAAGGTCAGCCCTGGCATGGAGCCCGACTTGCAGAGGTAGAGCTCAGACACAGCCCCTTCCTGGGGCCTGGTCCTCTGCCCCGGGGGGGCAGGATGCTGGGGGTGCTGCTGGACATGGCTTCTGACAGGTTTGGGGTGGCTGGGGTAGGCGTATATCCAGAGCACCCGGTTACAGGTATCGCCTCTGGGTGCCCGGCCACCCTATGCCCCGTCGCCCTTCCCTGAGCCTTTGATACCAAGGGCTGGGGTTTCCGAGAACATGCCAGCTGCCCAGGTCCCACTCTTTGATGCAACTTTTTTGTCTCATCCCTCAGGGACTCATCGTAAGGGCTTAAAGACCACCTGGACACTTCCTAGCAGGATTTAAAGCAGGTTCCAGGAGACCCTGCAGCCAGCTGGGCCCGGGGTGGGCTCAGGACTAGGCTGAGACCGGTGTGTGTGTGTGTGTGTGTGTGTGTGTGTGTGTGTGTGTGTGTGTGTGTGTGTGTGTGTGTCTTCTTGCAGGACTTGGGGTGTGGCACCGACTTGTCCTCAAAGACTGCTTCCTCCCACCGGGATGCAGCCCAACCACAGAACCCTTGCCTAGCAAGAGCAATGTCCTGGATTTGATCCCCATGCCAGAAAAGAAAAGACAAAAAAAAAATACAGTTCAAAACCAAACCAAACACAGATGATCTCTGGCAGGGGCCTTCTGCACAGTGAGGGGCTCCGCGGTAGTACCCCCCCGGCATGGGGCCGTCTGCCCACCCACCCCAGGGAAAAAGGGGAAATCAGGCTAGACTAGGAGGTGGGCCCAGCAACAGCCAGGAAACCACGGCTGGGGAAGCTGGTGGCCGCCCCCTCCTCCTCTTCACCAATGCCTCCTCATCCTCCGGGTAAACCCCAGCCACTCCTGAGGGTGGTGGGCGTGGCTAGAGTTCTTCCCCGCCCACCTGTCCGCCAGCTTGGCCCTGGCAGCCGTCCTGCTGCTGCTCTGGCTGGGGTGTCCCCTGCCATCAGACAGGGAGAGGGAGGAAACAAGGAGCTCGAAAGCATACACCTAGTTTATGTCGTCCATGGGGCCTGAACTCAGGGCCTGGGCGCTGTCCCTCAGCTCTTCAGCTCAAGGCTGATGCTCTACCACTTGAGCCACAGCACCACTTCCGGCTTTTTCTGTTTATGTGGTGCTGAGGAATCAAACCCAGGGCTTCATGCATGCAAGGCAAGCGCTCTACCACTGAGCCACCTTCCCAGCCCCACACCTGATTTTTAAATTGTAATAAAATGTTCATTTAGAGCTACTCAGGAAGCCAAGATCTAAAAATCTAATTCAAAGCCAGGCAAGCAGGAAAATATGTGACTTTTATGTCTACTTCACCACCAAAAATCTGTAAGTGGAGGTGTGGCTCAAGTGGTAGAGCACCCACTTGTGCAAAAAAGCTAAGCAAAGGTGCAGGGCCCCGTGTTCAAATCCCAGTACCACCAACACGAGTGTGCGTGTGCATGCACATACATAAGTGATTTCAGTGTGTGCCTGGTTGGATCTGACGATCCAAGGTGGCCTGCTGCACGTGAATACAGCTTACGTGAGCGTAAACCTAAGCCCAGGTTCGCAGCAGGCCCCCCCCCACCTGCTGACGAGACTCCTCGGGGTGCGCAGAGCAGGGCTGCTCATGCTGAGTCTGCACATGCCAATATCTTGTGAAATGTTAGCCACAAAAAATGGATTTGTTACTGGAGTGAACTTCAAGGTAAAATGATTTCTTTATGGGGCGTTTCCACTCCCACAAGTTCAGCCCAAGAGCAAACTGCCTGTTCTTGTGTGGTGACATTTTTACAGCAGGACAAATGGGATTACTGCTACCTCCTACACGCCCTCCGACCTCTCGCTGTGATCCTGGGGGCTTTGTTCGCTCTCCCCCACCTCTCTGCTTCCCAGGGAAGCCCCCTGGGACCTCCTCTCCAGGGTGATGGCTGGTCTGACTGGCTTCTCTCCCTGAGGAAAACATGTTTAGATCTATTCTTGTCATTCCTTTTTGTGGCTGACTAATATTCCACTGTCCGGATAGGCCGCATTTTGTCTTTCTGTGTCAGCTAAACATTGGTATCATTTCCTGCTTGAGCTGCTTTTCAGCAAGGCTGCTATGAGATTCATGTACGGGCTCCCATGTGGCCTGTGTCCAGTGTTGTTGGATTTGTACCTCGGAGTGGAACTCCTCACATGATGGCGGTTATGTGTCGTTTGGGGGAAATCCATGAGACTCTTTTCCTGAGTGGTTGTTACGCCTTCATTTGTTTTCCCACCAGCAAAGTCTGGAGGTCACTGTCGCTCCCGTGGCCACAGCTCCTCCTCTGCATCTTCCCTGCCCAGGCCAGCGCGGCGCGCAGAGCAGCCCCTCCGCCCGCCATCTTTCCAGGGCTTTTTGTTCATCTGTCTGTCTTTGCTGATTGGACCCTGTGGCCATTTTTTAACTGGAGTACTTAGCATCTTGCTCTTGCCTTGTTGGTGCTTTGAAAGGTTCAATCTAGATCTCGGTCCCGTGTCTGATACAGGACTCTAGATGCCTTCTGTCTTCTTGTGGTGTTTTTAATTTTTATGAGGTCAGATTTATCTTATTTTCATTACCTGGGCACCTTTTTTTTTTTTTGTACCAGTACTGGGGCTTGAATTCAGGGCCTGGGCCCACCTTTCGCTTCTCCACTCAAAGCCGGGCTCTACCCCTTGAGCCACAGCTCTACTTCCAGCTTTTTGGTAGCTGAATTGAAAATATGAATCACACGGACTCCTCCCTGGGGCTGGCTTTGAACCTCAACCTTCCGATCTCAGCCTCCTGAGTAAGTAGTTAGGATTATAGGCGTGAGCCAGTGCCAGCCTGAAGCTGTGGTTTTGAAGGGGTAACAGCGTTTAAAACGAACATGCTCATTACCTTACTTAAGGAACTGAAACCCTGTTCATCACCTTTACAATAAAGATATTGAAAACAAGAAACTATGGGGGGATGGTAAATATTTTTATTGTTATTATAAAGAGGGGTTATAGTTAGATAAGTCAGGTAAAGAGTAGATTTCTTTTTTTGTGCAGTGTCTCCCCTTTCCATCCCTACCCACAGTTACACAGTCATTTGCCACATAGTGTATGTTGAATAGCATGATTGCTTTTGCTCACCCTCCTCCCTCCCTTTGTGCATACCCCCATCTCCCCTAAAAAGAAAAAAAATCAAAATAAAAACGAACACCGCTGGGCGCCGGTGGCTCATGCCTGTCATCCTGGCTACTCAGGAGGCTGAGATCTGAGGATCTCGGTTCAAAGCCAGCTTGGGCAGGAAAGTCTGTGAGACTTATCTCCAATAAACCACTTGAAAACCGGAAGTGGCTCAAGCGGTAGAGCGCTAGCCTTGAGCTGAAGAGTTGAGGGATAGTGCCCAGGCCCAGAGTTCAAGCCCCACGACCGGAAAAACAAAAACAAAAAACACCATCAACAAGAACAGTTAACAGCAGGAAAAAAAAAAGACTTAAGGGGAGCACAGGAATGGAGGGACAAAGGGTGAACGAACGCAGCAGTGGTTCTCACTAGACACTGTGGAAAGTGAACCGTACAACCTGTTGTAGGGGCCAGAGGGAAAACTGGGAGAGAGCGAGGGGAGGGTGGCAATGAACTCTTTCCCTGACTTCTGTCACTGTAACCTCTCTATCACCCTTATAGTAACAATTTAAGAAGAATTAAAACAAACGTTTCCCTTTCCTGGAATTTGTTTGGCTAAATAGTACTTTAACTGCTCGGAGAAGTTACACCTTTGGGTCCTCCCCTCAGCAAGGAACTGCGTGTGAGTGTCTGGAGTCCTGTATCGGTCATCACATCCAGTCGTATTTTAGATCTACCTTCCACATGTGAGAGAAAAATGTGTACCCTTTGTCTGAGTTTGGCTTACTTCACTTACCATGTTCTAGGTCCATCCATTTTCCTGCAAATGACATAATGTTATTCTTTGTAATGGATGAGTGAAATTCCACTGAAACTGTTTCTTAAGCTGAGTGTTTTCTAGTCCTCTCTATAGGATGCTTCCACATAATAGCAACCTGGTGTTACTGCTGAACAAACCATACTTTTAATGTATCATGTGTGATCACTTATGAACAAACCAGATTATCTGCAACATAAATACTCCCCTCCCCCCCATCCTAGAGTGTGTATTCAGGGCCTGGCGCTGTCCCTGAGCTGCTTTGAGCTCAAGGCTAGCTCTCTATCACTTGAGCCACAGAGCCACTTCCAGCATTTTCTGAGTAGTTTAATTTTTTCCCCCTTTGTCGTGGGGGTTGCTCTGGGCCTGGGTGCTGTCCCTGAGTTCTTCAGCTCAAGGCGAGCACTCTACCACTTGAGCCACAGTGCCACTTCCGGTTTCTAGTGGTTTATTGGAAATAAGAGTCTCACGGACTTTCCTGCCTGGGCTGGCTTTGAACTGCAGTACTCAGATCTCAACCTCCTGAGTAGCTAGGATTACAGGCGTGAGCCATCAGCACCCAGCCTGAGTAGTTTATTTTGGAGATCAGAGTCTCATGGACTTTCCTGCCTGGGCTGGCTCCAAACTGTGATCCTCAGATCTCAGCCTCCTGAGTAGCTAGGGTTACAGGCGTGAGCCCCTGCACCGGCAACACGAATACTCCTAAAACCAAAACTGCTTCACATATGTAGAAAGATGGTTAAAATAAAAACCCATTTGAGTTTTTCCTGAAGTCTCCCCCTTCAAAAAAAAAAAAACATATAGCTCCCAAGTTCCCAGATGCTTTGCATTTTAATTCTAGGTGTGAGTATTAAACGTGTGTGTGTGTGCACACGTGCGTGCACTGTGCGTGGCAGCCCCTGCCCCCAGGGGGAGCAGATGAGATGGTAGATGCGGTGGAGGCCACCCTGCTTGGACGCGGCCCACCTGACCAGGGGTGGAGGCCTCCACCAGCCTTGCTCCACTTTGAACCCACAGCCCCGAGCGTGCACGGAGCCCTGACTTAATGAATCAATTACTTATCGCAAATGATTTCCCCCAAGGAGCCGGAGAGGCTGTTCACAGCCTTGTGCCTGGGGGCGGGTAGCTGGGGAGGTGTCTGGCCCTTCTCTCCCGGGGCTCTTTGCTGGTTTGGAATCAAACATTTAGGGGACCAACAGGGGCCTTCTGCCTGAACCCCGGCCTCCACAAGGCTCTGTCTGGTGTTCGGCAAGCGCGGTGGCCTCCTGGCGTGGCAGGATGGGGCATGCTGGGAAGGGGGTGCAGGCCTTAAAGGATGGCACCAGTACACCGGGGGTGGCAGGAGCGGAGAGCGGAAAGGCGGTGGGAGGAGAGTGCGGCCCTCACCCTGTTTGTGAACGTCGAGGCCAGGCCCACTGAGGCAGGCTCGGGCCCAGGGCCGTGTGCCAGTGGGGCTCGGGCTCCGCACATCCACCATGGCAGGTTCACCGACCTTGTAGCCAAGAGCTCAGGTGCCGGGCAGTGGGAGGGCCCAGCATAGCTCACATTCTTAACTGGGTGGGGAAGGAAAGTGTGCCATATACCAGCTGGCATGTTCTAGAAGCTTCCTCTCCAAGGAAGGGCTGAGCAGGAGGGGTTGGCAGTGCTGCCAGAAGGGCTGCGTGGTCACGTGTTTGGGAGTCTGATGCCCCGGGCTCTAGAAGAGCAGCGAGTGAGTGGAAAGGGGTGTACAGGGGCCCGGAGCCGACGCTCATGTCCGCTGATGATATTTTAGAATTAGCTGGATGCTAGAGCTCAAGGGCCCAGATCTAACCTGAGATGTGGCTGAATCCATGTAAGAAAGTATTTTGCAGGGCTGGGAAGGTGGCTCAGTGGTAGAGCGCTTGCCTTGCATGCCTAAGGCCCTGAGTTTGATTCCTCAGCACCACATAAGCATAAAGAAAAAAACCGGAAGTGGCACTGTGGCTCAAGTGGTAGAGCGCTAGCCTTGAGCTGAAGAGTTGAGGGACAGCGCCCAGGCCCAGAGTTCGGGCCCCGCGACCGGACCCCAAAAAAAAAAGTATTTTGCAATTAGTGGGGTGTGTGTGTGTGCGTGTGTGTGTGTGTGTGTGTGTGTGTTGGTATTAAGTCTTGAACTCAGAGCCTTGGGCTGCATTGGCAGGCGCTCTAGCTTGTGGATTTTTTTTGGGGGGGGTCCGGTCGTGGGGTCTGAACTCTGGGCCTGGGCGCTGTCCCTTAGCTCTTCAGCTAAGGCTAGCACTCTACCACTTGAGCCACAGCGCCACTTACAGCTTTTTTCTTTTTTCTTATGTGGTGCTGAGGAATCGAACCCAGGACCTCATGCATGCAAGGCAAGCGCTCTACCACTGAGCCACCTTCCCAGCCCACTTGTGGATTTTTAAAAAGAGAATAACTGCTCTGCAGATCCAGGCTGTAAAACATGCTTTGAGAGCCTGGGCCACAAAACAGCTTCTCATATCAGTTCTACCGCCTCGTAGCTGGGCGACCAGGCCAGGTTCCTTAACCTCTACGGGCCTCGGTTTCACCTTCTATGCGGGAGGGGGGGTAAATCTAATATTCATCTAATAGGATTATTGTCAGAATTAGATGCAGCTCAGCCACTGGAGAAGTGGGGAGCCATGTGTGTATTTGAATAAATATTTGCTGTTGAGGTTGTGTGTGTGTGTGTGTGTGTGTGTGTGTGCACGCGCGTGTGTGCTGGGACTGGGGCTTGAACTCAAGGCCTCAGGTTCTCATTTGAGTGGCCGCTCACAGCCGGTCCCAGCCCAGCCTGTTTGATGGTTTACTGGTGGTGGAGTTCCACAGACTTTTCTGCCCGGGATGGCCTCAAACTGTAATCCTTTGGATCTCAGCTTCCTGAGAATTACAGGTGTGAGCCCCCGAATCCTGGCTAGTGACTGTTGCTAATCATCGTGCTAGTAATCCAAATGTTTCCTTACCCAAACCGGTGATTTCCAGAGATACAGAGAACCCGTCTAAGCCCATCCATGTGAAACTCTGGCACGGCAGGTCACACGCACGCACGCACGCGCTGAGCACCAGCCCTGCGCTGAGCACGGTGCACTTACCCCTTTCTGCAGAGCCTGGTCACTATCTTTGCTTTGTGAACGAGGACACAGGGGCTCTGAGAGGCTTAGGAACCTGCCCAAGGGCACACAGCAAAGTCTGGCACTCCGGCCCACATGACCCAGCCTGCCACCGGCCCTGTGGAAGCAGGGTGCCATCTGATCGTGAAAATGCTTTTCTATCCAGGCCAAAGTGTCACTCTGTGTGTGACTGGTGGCCGGATTTGCCCGCTCACTCGTTCATTCACTCCCAGGTTTCTGGAGGTTGCCCCTGGCCGGCACGTTCATTTGCGTCTGAGCGGGCATGGGGTGGCAGGGCCGGGGAGGGGGTGCGGGCTCCCAGAGCGCCGGCCCTCACGCAGTCTGTCTCTCAGCTCCCCCTCCAGCTCGGATGTCCAGTTGAGGTTCACAGACAGCAGCTGCCTCCTGCAGACCGCTCGCTGGGAGGAGCCGCAGCGGGGCTGCGCCCTGGAGCAGATCTGCGGCGTGTTCCGCGTGGACCTGGGCCACATGCGCTCCCTGCGCCTCTTCTTCAGGTGAGGACCTGAAGCTGGCTGCCCCAGAGAGGACCACGGCCACTGAGCACTCGGGACTGGGGGCGTGGCTCGGGTGGTCCAGTACGAGGCCCTGGGTTCAAATTCCCAGCACTGGAGAAAGAAAACCAGGAACCGGAATCCAGCGTTGGGGAGGAGGGCACAGCCGAGCGCAGCACAGCAGCACATGCGCGGCTGTTTCCTGGCAGGGTGGGCCCCGGCCAGCCCGGGGGCAGACGAGACCAGGGAGTTCCCTCATCTACCCGGTGGCCGAGCGCCAAGGCGGGCAGAGCGGCGGGTGGGTGGCCCCCCGCCAGTTTCATTCTCTTACACAGGGTGTGGCCTGCAGTGCCACCACCCCCACCCAGCGCCTCCAGCCCAGGCACACGGTCCACCTCCAGGGGTGAGGCCAGGCAGGCTGCATGGGAGAAGGCACAGCCCCCGCCCACCCAGCCCTACGTGCCTCAGGACGCAAACCCCGCCTCTGTGCTCACTGACCTTCTCGCTCCCCAAAACACCCGGCAGCGACGACGCCTGCACCAGCGGCCAGCTGGTGGTTGCCAGCCGGGAGAGCCAGTACAAGATCCTCCACTTCCACCATGGCGGCCTGGACAAGCTCTGTGAGGTGCTTCAGCGGTGGAAGTTCTGCACGGAGACGCACCTCAGAGAGCAGGTACACAGCCCCACCCCTGCGCCCTGAGATGCACCCCAGAGAGCAGGTACGCAGCCTCCCGCACCCCAAGATGCAATCCAGAGAGCAGGTACACAGCCCCGCCCCTGCGCCCCGAGATGCACCCCAGAGAGCAGGTACGCAGCCTCCCGCACCCCAAGATGCAATCCAGAGAGCAGGTACACGGCCCCACCCCTGCGCCCCGAGATGCACCCGAGAACAGGTACACAGCCCCACCCCTGCACCCCGAGATGCACCCCAGAGAGCAGGTACACGGCCCCACCCCTGCGCCCCGAGATGCACACCAGAGAGCAGGTACACGGCCCCACCCCCGCGCCCCGAGATGCACCCGAGAACAGGTACACAGCCCCGCCCCTGCGCCCCGAGATGCACCTCAGAGAGCAGGTACACAGCCCCACCCCTGCGCCCCGAGATGCACCCCAGAGAGCAGGTACACGGCCCCACCCCCGCGCCCTGAGATGCACCCCAGAGAGCAGGTACAC
>NW_012267223.1:993522-1005270 GCF_000151885.1 Dipodomys ordii
CCGCGGTGTCTGTGTCCATGAGCTGTGACCTGCGGGGGCTGTGTCCGTGGGCTCTGTCTGTGGACTGTCACCCGCGGTGTCTGTGTCCATGAGCTATGTCTGTGGGCTGTGTCCGTGGGCTCTGTCCATGGGCTGTGTCCGTGGGCTCTGTCTGTGGACTGTCACCTGCGGTGTCTGTGTCCATGAGCTGTGTCTGTGGTCTGTGTCCGTGGGCTCTGTCCGTGGGCCGTGTCCGTGGGCTCTGTCTGTGGACTGTCACCCGCGGTGTCTGTGTCCGTGGGCTGTGAGCGCGGGGACTGTGTCCGTGGGTGTTGGTCTGGTGGCAGACGTCGGTGCTCTCTGGGTGTGAGCTGTGTGCTCTCTGTACTGAAGGCAAACCATGTTTTGACAAGGCGTCCTGCCATATTTTGCTCAATTGACACACCAATGTAATAAGAGCTTTTTAATTACCTGTTTGAGATACGGTATGTGCTTATTAGGAAGGGGGCTGACTTTGGGGCGCTGCCCAGCCCTGCAGCCTCCCGCTGCTCACCTTATTACAGTAGCGGGGCGTCTTCTGCCCGCGCCCAGCAACCTTTGATTTTTGAATTAAATGTCAGCTGCGGTCACCCTGGGCCGGGCTGACCCCGCCCCTGCGGCAGCCACCCCTTTGTATGTGGCCAATCACATGTAATTTACTGCCGGCCCTCCCGGCACAGGGAACTTAGGCCATAAGGGGCATTAATTCCGTTTTCGTGGCTGGGGTCCGGGAAGGGGGGCTGGCGTTGGGAGGGGCTGCTTTGCAGCAGAGGAAGCCCATTTTAGGATGAAGGTATTTTCCTTTTAATTGCATCTAATTACACTTGCCATTTGGGGGGGGGGCTGTGCTTCCCCTCCTCTGGTGGGGGAGGAAGGCTTGCTTTTAGACCCTGGGAACCTCCTTGGAGTGGCTTCAGGAGCCAGCCCTGTTTCCTTCCGGCCCAGCAGGTCTCTGAGGAGAAGACGTGTATGCTCTTCTCCATCCGGAGGCCCAAGCTGCCGTCCTCGGAGGCGCACCCCGAGGAGAGCCTCTACCAGAGGCTGGACGCGCCCGCCTGGCTGCACCACCTGAACGCGCTGGGCCAGGTGGAGGAGGAGTACAAGCTGCGCAAGGTGAGGGGTCCGCTTGGTGGTCTTTCCGGGGAGGGTCGGGCGGCCTCCCAGCCTCCCCAGGGCCGTCTCCTCGGGAGGCCTCGGCGCAGGGCAGGGAGGGCGGGGGGACCCGCATGTGAAGTTCCCTGCATTTGTACCGATGAAGCAATCAAGGCTGCGATGTTGAAAAGACAACCCCGAGCGAGCGAGCGGGTTTGGGGGGACCCCATGTCAGCCTGCCCGGGCCGGGGTCTGCGGCATTGAAATCAATGCTGCCTTTCCAAACCCGGGGATTAGGCGTTGACGGGAGAAGGACAGGTTAATCGCGCGCCGCCCGGGGGGGCTTTGACATTGAAATGAGCCGGTTTGTGTCCTGTGTGGGAATGGGGGCCCGGCTTCCCCCTGGTAAACATGTGCAAATTGCCGGGGGTCTGGATCCCACCCCGCACTGGGAGCACAGGGCCCGGGGGAGTCTGGGGTTCTTTGAGGGGGCCCTGCTCCACCTGCCCCCCCCCACTTGAGCCATCTCCTGCAGGCCATTTTCTTCGGTGGCGTGGACGTGAGCATCCGGGGCCAGGTCTGGCCCTTCCTGCTGCGCTATTACAGCCCCGAGTCCACGGCAGAGGAGAGGGAGGCCCTGCGGGCACAGAAGCGGAAGGAATACGGGGAGATCCAGCAGAAGAGGTGCCCCCCCCCCGCGAGCCCCACGGAGACGTAGTCGAGGTCGAGGGCCCCTGGAGGGCAGTAATGTGACCCCTGACCCATGGTTTCTTTTCAAAATGGCTCTCTGGGGAGCGTGAGGGGGTGAACCCCACACATGGAGGGGGAAGAGTGTGAGCGGGTGACCCCCACATGGGGGTGGGGAGCCCTCACCACACAGATCAAGGCCTGGGGTAAGGAGAGGGGCCTCTGGAAAGGGGGCCTAGGGTGAGGAGAGGGGGCGCTGAACCTTTTTGCCCCTCCAGGGGGCTGGGCCGGAGGCAGGTGCCTCGCTGCCCACCGGCTCTCCTCTGAGGGCTGGCCCCCAGCTGCCTGTGTACACAGCCCCTGCCCGCTCCCCCCCAGCAAACGAGCCCCTTCCTGGGGCAACGTGGGCACCCCCCCATCGTGTCTGCTCCCGCCTCCTGCTTCCCCCTCCCCCAGGCTCTCCATGACCCCCCAGGCTCTCCATGACCCCCCTCTCCATGACTCCCTCCCCAGGCTCTCCCATGACCCCCCCAGGCTCTCCATGACCCCCCCAGGCTCTCCATGACTCCCCCCCAGGTTCTCCATGACCCCCCAGGCTCTCCATGACCCCCCAGGCTCTCCATGACTCCCCCAGGCTCTCCATGATCCCCCCAGGCTCTCCATGATCCTCCCAGGCTCTCCATGATCCCCCAGGCTCTCCATGACCCCCCTTCCCCCCAGGCTCTCCATGACCCCACCTCCCCCCAGGCTCTCCATGACTCTCCCCCACACTCTCTATGACTCCCCCCGACCCCCTCAGGCTCTCCATGACTCCCCCCAGGCTCTCCAATGCCCCCCCAGGCTCACCATGACCCCCCCAGGCTCTCCAATGACCCCCTCAGGCTCACCATGACCCCCCCAGGCTCTCCATGACCCCCTTCCCCCCAGGCTCTCCATGACTCCCGGGGAACACCGAGCCTTCTGGCGCAGTGTGCAGTTCACCGTGGACAAAGACGTGGTGCGCACCGATCGGAGCAACCAGTTCTTCCGCGGGGAGGACAACCCCAACGTGGAGTGCATGAGGTACCGAGGTACCGGGGCGGCCTCCTCCGCTCCCTCCTCTGTAATCAGGGCCTCCGGTCACCCCTCTGGCGGAGACCAGGCGCAGACCAGGCGCGTCCCGAGCCCTTGGGTACCCCAGGGAAGCCACTGCGTCCTACCCAAGGGAGCCAAGCCTGCTCCCCCTGGGCTCACACCACAGTGGCACCCCGTGCTCCCAGTGGGTGGTCTTCCTGTAATAACCCACACCCAGCCAGAGGTGGCATCTTTGACATTCTGCTGCCAGATGACAAATAATTGCACAAAATTAACAGCCCATAAAAGTGTCCCAACCAGCCTGCCCCTTGTCACAGGCAGCGGACCATTAAGGAAATGAGACCCACCTTCCTCACGCCCGCTCTGGGCTCTGGGCTCTGGGCTCTGAGCCTGGTGAACAGCTGATCGCAGGCCATCGCCTGTGCACAGCCAGGGACGGACAGTCTCTCTGCAAAGCCTGGGCCGCTGAGGTGCTGGCGGCTTCCAGGCCTGCGGTGGGGGGTGGGGGGCTGCCACCCCTGAGGTGGAGCCGGGGAGGCCCCGGGGTCTCCCGCCTGGCCAGCCGCCATGCCGGGACAGCCAGGGCAGAGACGCTCCTGCTCACCTCTGCGTTCCTCACCTCGCAGGAGGATCCTGCTGAACTACGCCGTGTACAACCCGGCCATCGGCTACTCCCAGGGAATGTCGGATCTGGTGGCACCCATCCTGGCCGAGGTCCTGGATGAGTCGGACACCTTCTGGTGCTTTGTGGGTCTGATGCAGAACACCATCTTCGTCAGCTCTCCTCGAGACGAGGACATGGAGAGGCAGCTGGTGAGGCTCAGGGCTGTGTGTGCATGTGTGTGTCTGTGTGTGTGTGCATGTGTGTGTCTGTGTGTGCATGTGTGTGTCTGTGTGTGCATGTGTGTGTCTGTGTGTGCATGTGTGTGTGCATGTGTGTGTCTGTGTGTGCATGTGTGTTTGTAGACTTAGAACATGTGTGTACATGCCCATATGCACGTGTGTGTGGCATATGTGTGTAGGCTCAAAGCTGTGTGTGTGCGTGTGTGTATATATGTGTGTGTGTTCAAGGTTTCTGTATGTATAGGCTCAAGGCTGTGTGTGTGTGTACGCTCAGGCTCTGTGCGTGTGCATGTGTGTATGTGTGTGTGCATATGTGTAGGCCAAGGGCTGTGTTGATGTGGTGGGGGCTCAGGTCTGTGTGTTCATATGTGTGCGCACACATATGTGTGCACATGCACGCTGCAGGGCATGGAGGAGAATCACACACCACCTTTTCCTCTTGCTGCTAGGGGTCTGTGGGTGATGTACTGTTTTGCTGTCGTGGGTTGGCAGACAGCAGAAGCCGGTGTGGGCGTGGCTGGCGGGGATGGGGCATCCCAGCCCCTGGAAGGGCCAGCAGCTTCAACAGAACGGATCGGCTTGCGGGCCCACGCCACTCCCCGCCACACTTGCTGCAAGGCCAGAGGCCGAGCTGCTCGGGCCAGCCCTCCCGTGCTCGGCAGGGCAGGGCAGGAAGGGGCCCCTCCCACTGGCCCTACTGCGAGAACTCGATTCTGGGCTGTGTCTGGGTCGCAGGGTCTGACACAGCAAGACGCCCGTGTGGGGTGTGGACCCCACACACCTCTCACATCCCCACTCCCAGGAATGACAGGCCTTTCCTGAGGGCCAGGCTGGCACCTCCCTTGAGGCCAAGGAACGTCAACCCTGCCTGGATCAGCCAGGACTGCATGGGGGGAGGTAGAGGGGGCTGAACCAGGGGCAGAGCAGGGGCCTCGCGCCGCCCGGGGACACGTCGGCACACCTGCTCTGCTCCGTGGCTAGTGCGTGTCCCCGTGTCCCATCTGCCGGTGCCAAGGCCGGGTGAGGATCGCCTGCCCTGCGGCAGGAGGGGAATATGGTCTGGAAGGTGGCGCCAGGACTCTGAGCCCGGGGTAGAGAGCATGACGGGTGTCCCAGCCCTGCTGAGCCCCGCCAGTCCCTCTGCACACGGGCTGGGCCGAGGTGCCCGGCTGAGCCGTGGAGGGCCGCAGGGAGTGCTGAGGAGCCGGTCCACAGAGTGGAGGGGCCGTGGGAGGCAGGGGGAGGGGCTCCATGGGGAGGGGCCGGCTGTGGCGGCCACAGTGTCCAGTCAGGCCGGCTCATCGGGCCCGTTGGGTGCTGACCAGTCCTGCCGCTGGGCCCAGGAGAACAAAGGGCTGTTTGTGTGTGGGGAGGGGGTGCGGGGGCCACTGGGGCACGGCTGGCCCGCCCTGTGGTGGGTCTGTCCCCGCCGGCATCCCAGGCTGTGACCATGGGCGTCCCTGATGGCGGTCAGGCCCCAGCCACCCCGGGAGGCATCGCGGGCTCTGACGCCATTTGCCGGCAGCTCGAGGCCGCGCGTGCCCCCTGACTCACGAGCCGCTGGTGCGGATTCTCCTGCAGCACTGGTGAAGCCAGCACCGAGCCCCGGGCTGCCCAGAGAGCCTTGTCCCCTCGTCCCCTGTCCCCTCATCCTCGGTGACCTTACTCGGGCCTCTCAGCTCATGGGAGACCGTCATCCCTATCTCTCTCTCCTCTGAGCCAGTGCTGAGGGACGATGGGAGCAGAAGGGCCTGGCTGGGGTCCCAGGGGTCACCCTGCCCACCCTGCCAGAGGCAGGTGTCGCAGTCAGCCTCCCGGCCCCCCTTCCCCCCTCCCCCGCCACAGCTGCCATCCAGGCTGCACGCACGGGGCAGGCACAGGCCTCCTTTGCGTGCTTCTCAAGGTTGGAGGTGGCCTGAGGAGGGGCCTCCCTGGCCAGGTGAACAGGCCCGCCCCGGGTAGCCTCTGATCCCCCCAGCTGTCCCTGGGGGTGGACAGGCCTGCCCCAGGCCAGGCTGACCCCCCCCGACCCCCTCCTGCAGCTGTACCTGCGGGAGCTGCTCCGGCTGACCCCCCCCCCCGTTCCCCCCTGCAGCTGTACCTGCGGGAGCTGCTCCGGCTGACGCACCTGCGCTTCTACCAGCACCTGGCATCGCTGGGCGAGGACGGGCTGCAGATGCTCTTCTGCCACCGCTGGCTCCTGCTGTGCTTCAAGCGAGAGTTCCCTGAGGCGGAGGCCCTGCGGATCTGGGAGGCCTGCTGGGCCCACTACCAGGTGAGCGGCCCGTGCCACGCTTGAGCGTCCAGCACCGCGCTTTGCTGCTGTCAGTGACCGCTGGGTGCACACACTGCCCGCGCTTCCTCCGGGGTCCCGTTCCTCATCCTCACCCCCACAAGCTGCCTACAGATCTCACACACACACACACACACACACACACACACAGGTGTCAGATCTCACCTCCCACATAACTGAAATGGATGCAAATGGCCCTCCCACCGCGCAGTACCTTATTCTGGGGTTTGCACAGAAGTTAGGGACAGTGGCAATTTGAGAGTCAGTTCTAGAACTGGCCAATCTTTAAAACAATACCATAGCTGGGCACTGGTGGCTCACATCTGTAATCCTAGCTACTCAAGGGGCTGAGATCTGAAGATTTCAGTTCAAAGCTAGCCCGGGCAGGAAAGTCTGTGAGACTCTTCTGAAAAACAAACAACTCCCAAATAGAGCACTAGACTTGAGGGGAAAAAAAAGCTCAGGGTCTGCACCCAGCCCCTGAATTCAAGCCCCAGGACCAGCGCCAAAACCAAAAAACAATAGGCTGGTCTCACCTAGTGGTACATGTGTAATCAGAGCAAGTGCATGGGGGATGGAAGCAGTTGGCTTTCAGTTTGAGCCCCAGGCCCCTAGCAAAAACTCGAGATGCTATTTGAAAAATAATGAAAGCAAAAGGGGCCGGGTGCCGGGATCTGTCCGCTTGTTCCTGCAGCTGCTTCCAGCCCGGTCTGGGCTTCGCTTCCCGCCTCGATGAACACACTGGACGCAGTCATGATAAAATTCTGCGCTAATACAGGGACACACAGCTCAGAAGGCCCCAAATGCTAGGTCTGACACATGCACTCACAAGTGCAAGTATACATAACTGCACTCATGTATCACCACCCATGCTCACAGATGTGCGTATATACACACAAACCCCAGACACAATCACGGTCACACGTGCAGACACACACACACATGCGCAGCCTCCCTGTGTGCAGCAGCTGGGGAGGGTGCCCTGTGTGTGACCGGCAGGCGGGGCCCTCTGTGCCCATGTCCCACGCTTTGAGATGTCCAGCAGAAGTGATGGGAGGCAGGCCTGTCACCAGGCACCACGCTGCCTTCCATTTTGTCACTTGGGACTAAATGTTGCTGTCCCCTGGCCTACCGGGTGTGGGAGGAGGTGGGGCGTCACCCGACATGAAGCGTCTGTGTGGCCCTGGCTGGTTAGAGGCCGCCTCCCCTTCCCGCCGCCCGCCCTGGGTCTCCTGAGCGCTGAGATTCAAGGTCAGGTCTGCGTGGGTGTGCCCACCCCACATCCCTCGGACAGTGGGCGTCCACTTCCTGCCGCTCACCCCTGCTGGAGTTCAGCGGGGAGGAAGAGGCGTGGTGTGGAGATGGTGGGGAGCTCTCGGCCCACAGCCTGGGCCTGGCTGGGGGGGGACGGTCGTGTTGGGCCTGGAGACTAAACATGGGCTTCCTGGTGCTCCCGACCTTCCTCCGCCTCCCGGAGTCAGGGCTTGGGGGCGTCCAGGCAGGAGGGGACACGAGACGGGGCTGTGGCCGGGTGGGGGCTGTGTGGGCTGCCTGCTGCCCAGGTAGTCCCCTGGGAATGGCCTTAAAGGAGGACTCGGCCGCCTCGGGCCTCTGGGGAGAGCTGGGAATGGGGAGACCCAGGCCGCCCTCTTGGAGGTCCCCATGCTGCCGCACACTGCGGCCTCTGGGCCTGGGCTAGGACACTGGAGGCCGAGGCCAGAGGCCCGCTGTAGCTGCCTCATTCCGTCCGAGTCTCCCTGAACCTCTTCAGGTCATGACCTTGGCGTGGGCTTTGGGGGCATGTGGGTTACCCCTAGCACAGGAACTTCCCAAAAAGCCCGCAGGAGAGTTCCAACCGCCGTGGGTGCCTGGTACCAGCATCCACCCAGGCTTTGCAGCCGGCAGCTGTGGCTGCTGCTCTGGTCCCTTTTTTAGTTTTTGGCAGTCCTGGGGCTTGAACTCGGGGCCTGGGCGCTGTCCCCTTCTTATGTTCAAGGCTAGCACTCCACCATTTGAGCCACGGCGCCACTTCCAGTTTTTTCTGTGTTCATGGTACTGAGAATGGCACCAGGCTTCTTGCATGCGAGGCGAGCGCTCTACCACTGAGCCGCCTGCCCAGGCCTCTGGTCCCATCTGTGGGTGGAGAATGGGGAGGAGAACAGAGCGGCAGCACAGCTGGCCCCGGCCTGGTGACCCCTGAGCGTAGGCCCTGCCTGTTGCCCCTGGGAGCCCCACAGCCCCGCCCTCAGCCCCGCCTGAGCCCCACTGCCCTCCCCCTCCCCCTCCCCCTCCCCAGACGGACTACTTCCACCTGTTCATCTGCGTGGCCATTGTGGCCATCTACGGGGATGATGTCATCGAGCAGCAGCTGGCCACGGACCAGATGCTCCTGCACTTTGCAAACCTGGCCATGCACATGAACGGAGAGCTGGTGCTTAGGAAGGTGAGTGAGGCCCGGCCGGGCCCTCTGAGTCAGGTGCACATCAACACACAACCCAGCCGCGCCCTTCACTGCCCCCCGCACTCCTATCCCCTCCCATGGGGCTGGCCTTCCCCTCTAGGACCCCAGGGTCCGCATCTACTGCACCTGCACTGCCGCCCATCACCTGTCCTGGGGCGTCCCTTCTGGGCTGGCCCCATCTGGGTGGACCTAGCCCAGAACTGGGAAAACCGAAGGGAGGCGGAGCCTGGGGAGCGTGTCAGTTTCCCACCCGAGGTCAGCCAGACTGAAAGGGACCTTAAGTACCTCCCCTCCTCCCCCTGCCCTGTAGAGAGTACCCAGAGGGCCGCAGGGGTGGGGGTGTCTATGGGGCAGGGGTCCCACAAACACCCTGCAGGCCCTGAAAGCAGATCTTGTGGCTAAGGTGGAGCACCAGGGTCCCCTGGTTGGGCCAAGGGGTGACCAGTGCCCCATTCCTCCTCAGAAGTCAACTGGGAGCCTCCATTTGGGGGGGGGCAGAGCTCCACTGGGCTGGTGTAGAGCTGGGATTGTCCTGCTGTCCTGGCCGCCTAGCCCGAGCTGCCCTCCCTCAGCCCCCCCCTCCGCCCTCCCTCCCCTCCGCAGGCCCGGAGTTTGCTGTACCAGTTCCGGCTCCTGCCGCGGGTCCCCTGCAGCCTGCATGACCTGTGCAAGCTGTGCGGCACGGGCATGTGGGACAGCGGGTGCATGCCCGCCGTGGAGTGTGCCGGCCACCGCCCCGGCTCCGAGGACTGCCCGTGCGGGGGCACGGTGGACACGCCGCCCCCCGGGCCGCCGCCAGAGGGCAAGAAGGGCCTGAGAACACCCCTGGAGGGCTTCAGTTTCCGCAGATAGGTGGGGCTCCCCGGTCCGAGGCCTTGGGCGTCGGGGAGGGGGAGAGGGGCGGGACGGTGGAAAACCCCTGGGTGGAGACACCTCTGGGTGACGAGGAAGGAATCTTGTGGCAGTGGCAGCATCGAGTTGGAAGGGACCGGAGTCAGTGGCCAAGAGAGAAGCCGCCAGAACCTCCCGGGCCAGGCTAGCTTCTGTGGAGCCCTTGTGGCCCAGGCTTTCCTCCGTGCTGAGCTGTGGGGAGCACATGGGGGCTGTGCAGGACGGACAGGGGGCCTATCCAGACCTGCACACCCCAGCCGCCCCCCGCCTGGCCCTGCCCCTCCCCCAGCTGCGAGACTGATGTGGCCATGTCGGCTGAAACAACTAAAACCCAACAAAGCCGCCCTGGGCTCAGGACAGGTGCCCCCTGCCCTGCCCGGCCGCCGCCACAGGAAGGAGATGCCCACAGCGCTGGAGACACCGGCCGCTGGGGGAGGGCCGCACACCGCCCAGGCGCGGCCTTCTGAGGAGCAGGGCCCTGTCTCTGGTCAGCCCCCCTCAAGTACAGCAGCCGAGTGGGGTTGAACGGGTCAAGCTGTGTGCGCGCGCGTGTATACGTGTGCTAGCTCCTTCCAGGAGAATCTGCTGAGTCTGGGGTCCAGGCTGTGATGCCTGATCAGCGAGACAAAGGCACCTGACAGCGCGGGCACTTCGCTGTCTCCCTGCTGGGCCTGGACCTCTGTCCTCGGCTTCTCAGGGGCCGGCACACTCAGGGGTGTGCTTCATAGGTAGGAAGAAGGTCCCCTGGCACCCCAACTCCAGAAGACTGGGTAGTGATCACCCCTGGGGACTGAGGGGGGACAGATGGGGGTCTGTCCCTCAGCACTCCTGGCGGCACAAAAGCAGCGCATCTTGGGCTGAGGGGGGCCAGGGGCCTGGACCCGTGTGTGAGGCCAGCAAGGCCGCTGAGCCTCCTGCCCGTGGCTGCTGTCACCGAAGGTGGCACCGCGGGACGGTGCACTTTTGAAGGGGGGGCTGTCCACAGGCTGGAGCTCCCCCTCCACTCCTCTTTTCCCCTTAGGCCCTCACCTCCGGCAGCCACTTTGAAGCCCCTGGGCCGGGGTGACCAGGAGCCTTTGGGGAGACCCTGCTGGAGGCCGTGGGTGTCCTGGTCTTGGCCTAAACTGAACTTGGGTTGCTTCTGAGAAAGGGTTTTCGGGATTGGCTCGCGGTCCCTGAGGGAAATTCCTGCCCTTCCACCCCGGCTGTCCCTGGTGGCCTTGCCGCCGCCCACCGCCGGGCAGCGCCGTGCAGCTGATGTCTGGAGCAGCGTCCGGGCCGGCCGGGTCTGGTCTCGAGCGGGCCCTCACCCGGGGCCGTTGAGGGGGCCTCCAGGCATGGGGGGGGGGTGTTCTCACGTGTCCCTCCTGCAGCAGGCCCGGGAGGAGCCCAGATGGAAAGGCAGAACGCCATCCTGGCCAGAGCAGGCCTGGGGCTGGGCTCGCGAGGGGTTCTCCCGCGTCCCGGCCCCGTTCCGGGAGGAAGTTGGGAGTGCGGCAGGGTGAGGGCGGCCGACCACAGGCTGCCTGCTGGGGAGAACGCGTGCTCTCCCCGCACCCCTGCCCCGCACCTGCCGGCCAGCCGGGGGCCCGGGGGCAGCACTGCGGCACCCGCTGCCCGGGGACCCTGCGGTGCTGCTGCGGTGCCAGCAAAAGGCCTTAGGTGACCATCTGGCCATTAGGCGTCAGCCTGCCCACACCAGCACACGCACGCAGGGGCGATCGCCCGCGCGGCCCCCGGCGCTGCTCATTTAACCCATTTTATAAAGTGACACTGCACATGGGAGGGGGGGCGGCGTGCGCGCGCAAGCGTCAGCCCGCCGGGTCCTGCGCTGCATGCTGTGTGCATGCGTGCGCATGCGTCAGCCCACCGTGGGCGCTGCGCTGCTTGCTATGCGCATGCGTCAGCCCGCAGCGGGTGCTGCGCCACTTGCTATGTGCGTGCGTGCGCGCGCATGCATCAGCCCGCCGGGTGCTGCGTTGCCTGCTGTATGCGTGCGTGCGCATGCGTCATCCCGCCCGGTGCTGCGTTGCGTGCTGTATGCGTGCGTGCGCATGCGTCATCCCGCCGGGTGCTGCGTTGCGTGCTGTGCGACGTCACCCGGCGCCGTGCGACGGCCGCCCGTCCTGTCACACCGTCCCCAGGGGAGAGGGAAGGGGGCGTCCGGGGAGCTGGAGTCAGGGCTGGGCTGGCACGGCGTCCTCACAGGGTGCAGAGGGGAGCGCGGTGCATTTCTAGAAAGTTCCACCTCAGGTCCCAGCTGGGAGCCTCTGGGGCGGAGGCCCGAGGGCAGCGCCGTTTTCAGCCCGGGTGGGACGGCGTCCCAGACAGCGCAGCCCCTGCGCTAGGCGGGAGCGAGGCCTCGGCCCTGCCGGAAGCCGCGGATCAC
>NW_012267223.1:1015625-1020666 GCF_000151885.1 Dipodomys ordii
CGGGGCTGTGGGCGGGCTCTGGTGGCAGGTGGGCGGGGCTGTGGGCGGGGCCGCGGGCGGGCTCTGAGGCCCGGGCAGCGCTGGCGCTGTCCCTGGCTTGTCCCTTCCATGTGGCAGGAGCTCTCCCAGCATTGATTAGTCTTGGACACTGACCTTTTTGTTCTTGAAAAATTGCTTTTAAGCAGCCAAGGCAATAAAAGTAAATTGATTCGGAAAGAATGAGGATGAAATTTGCGTGAGGCCAGGTGCCCAGATTACACGCCCTGGATGTCCGCAGCACCAGCCCGGGGCGCCCAGGGCCGGGGGAGGGGGGGGCGGGCAGCGAAGGGGAGGGAGCACAGACTGGAAGCTGGCGGTAAGAAGGGCAGGGGAGCGGGCATGAGGCAGGGGAGCGGGTGGGCCGCCATCAGCCTTGGGGACACGGGGGGTGTCCCGCGGTTGGCAGAGCAGGCCGAGGGGTCAGTGTTGGGACAGCACCCAGGCCCCCCCCATGGCGGGCGGGCGGGCGGGCGCTGCCCTGGGCCTGGACGCCCGGCAGTGGCACCCCTGCAGCTGCCAGCCTGGCACCCCTGTCTGCAGCTTGTGGGCCCCGGTCCCGGATGTGGGGTACACACGTGCAATCTGGTATTTTGGGGGGCTCATGCCCCATGTGGCTGACATCACCCCAAAATGAAAGCACCCCTGGGACAGGGGGGGCGAGGCAGGGGAGGGAAGAGGGACTCGAACCAAATGAATAGGTGAGTCTGGCAGCTTCCAGTGAGCCAGCCACAGACCTGGCGCCCTGACCCGCCATGGTCCAGGGGGAGCTGTGCAGAGCCGGAGGTCCCCGTTCCCATGGTAACAGGGCCTCTGGTGGGCGCTCACCTGGGTTCCCTCCTCCACCTGGCTTTTCTCCTCACTGCCCAGGGCTGCTGGGATCCGAGAGCAGAATCAGGGTGCATAGTCCCCTTTGCTACCTGCACCCCGGCACCTCCTGCCATGGGGAGGGGGTTGGGGGGACACAGCCTGCTCCTCTGCGGGTGTCTCCTCCCTCCCTGGGGTGCAGTGGGCCCGGGGCGCAGGTTGCCCAGCGACAACGCTGTTGCCAGTGGAGACGATCGCACACAGGCCTGTGATGCGTGGGAGGGGACTGCCGGGGGGCACTGGACCCCCACCCCCTCAGCCCTGTGCCCACGCCGCATCTGGGCCGTGAGGAGGGCAGGAATGTCCTCTCCTGGCGACAGTGCCAAGCAAGGCTGATACCAGAGCAGCTGAAGCTTCAACCTCCCAGGGTTTCTTGGTTTGGGTTGTTTTTCCCTCTAAGGGTCCCAGGAGGACAGAAGGGGCCTCTTCCAAGGGAGACAGTAAACTGAGGCAGTGGCTCAGTGAGTTGTGCAGGGCTTACCCTAGGGGTTGGCAGAGCTGGGACGGAAGCCAGGCTGTGAGGGTCCTCCGCACTCCCCCCCCTCCAGGAACTCAGCTGCCCAGTGACACGGCTGGGCCTCTCCCAGCTGGAGAGGCAGCTCAGGAGCGGAGAGCAGGGCCTGCCCTGGACGCAGGACTGGGCCGGGCGCAGGGCCGGGAAGCCAGTGCTCTACCTGCCGCCCGGGGGAGGCCTGGCGCTGCCAGCACACACAGAAGGCCTGGCCGGGCGCCGGGGAAGGGTGCGCAGAGGTCAGTGGGCAGGGCCACCCGCCCGCAGCGTGCCCGCGACAGCCTGCCGGGTGCAGCCAGACCTGCTCCGCCTGGCCTTGGCCGCTTCATGTCCCCCGGAGCAGAGAGCCATGAGGGTGACCGAGAGGGGGCTACAGCCCCGGACTCCAGGATGGAGGTCTCTTGGATAGCACACCTGGCCAGGCTCGGGGGTACATTGCTAGAGCTGAAGACAGACAGCTTCCTCAGACCTGAGTTTGGCTGCATCCCAGACCCCTTTTTCTACTGATTCAGCTGGGAGACCCCGCCAGGGACCATGGTAAGACCCTGCCCCATGTCCGGCCTGGAATCCTGGCGGGGAGGGGGCCTTCATTCTTCAGATGGACAGTTCGCCATTTACAGTCCTGATGTAAATTTTCCTGGAAGGTTTGTGAAATTCTGACCACACCACATCTTGTGGCTGTCAGATGGTGAAGGGGCTACGGCCACCCCGTTACCTGGGCAGGTGTGGCACTCTGGGGGTGCTAGGATGGAATCCAGCGCCTTTAGGCAAGTCATCCACCACCAACTGTGTCCCTGGCCTCTGTGCGTGTCAAGACCCCATTCTAGAAAACGCGGAGCCTCCAGTCTGGATGACCAACCCCACCGTACACAAGCACGGCACGCACATGTGTGCACGTGCATACACACGCATTTGCACACGTGTGCACATGCACGCACATTTGTTTCTTTCTCTAGCACCCAAGGTCCTTCCTGTGAGGACAGCCCACCCACATGTGTCAGCGGTGGCCAGAGAGCTGTCCACTCACACTGCCTGGACGGACACATGGCAGAGAGGCCGGGCTGGCGGCTCCACAGGGCGGGCAGGTGGGCCAGGATGGGCGTCCAGAGCAGGAGCGGAATAGGACCTGTGGCCCGGGCAGCGGGGGCAGGGGCGTCCCTCCACAGGCAGCGGGCGGCTGGGCAATGGCCCTGCAGAGGCGCGGTGACTCCCGGCTTCGTGTGGCCACGCAGTCCCCCTGGGCCCCCCTAGGCCCCCCTGGAGCCGGGACACAGGGAGACGCTCCAAAACCAGCCTGGGCGCGGCCAGGCCCAGGCCGCAGTGAGACACCGGCCCCCTCTGCGCCGGGCCTGGGTGCAGACAGAGGCTCAACCCAGGCAAAAATGCCATGCTGAGGGGTGCTGTGGCACTATGAAAGACTTCCCAGGGACCGGGTATGCGCACACGTACCAGGACTGGGACTTGAACTCAGGTCCTGGGCACTGTCTCTTAGTGTTTTCCACAGAAGGCTGGTGCTCTACCCCTTGAGCCACAGTTCCACTTCTGTCTATTTGGTGGTTAACAGACTTTCCTACCCTGGCTGGCTTCAAACCTCAGATCTCAGCCTCCTGTGTGGCTGGGATGACAGGCGTGAGCCACGGCGTCCGGCTCGGTTCTCCTGGGAGGCTGGAGCACACACCTTTCTGACCCAAGCGAGGTGGCTCTCCCCTGCAGTCCTCCCATCCTCGGAGCGCGGTCCTCCACGAGCATCGGTGGAGACCTGAGAGGAATTACGCTGGCATCAGCGTGGCTGTGGAGACGGCCGGCTCTGTTACCATCCTGGGCTTGCCGACCTCCTTGCCTCTATTCCTCTGTGAGCCAGGGAGGGACAGGCCGTGACCCGCGCTCTTCCCGAGGCAGCGTGCCGTGTGCAGAGGCCGGGGGAGTTCCATCTCATCTTTATAATCTCACTTCTAGATCTTAAAAGCAGGGTGCAGCCAAAATATCCAACAAGGGAACCCATGGATCCAAAGACCTCTGACACCCAAGGCTCATACCGTCTACCGCAGGAAGCATAGCTCAGGAGGAGCTGAGGGAAAAAGGGAGACCCTATCTCAAAAACAACTAGAATAAGACTGAGCACCGGTGGTTCACATCTGTAATCCCAGCCACTCAGGAAGCTGAGATCTGAGGATCATAGTTCTGAGCCAGTTCTGGCAGAAAAGTCCATGAGACTCTTATCTCCAGTTGATCACCAGGAAACCCGAAGTGGCACTGGGTTCAAAGTGGTAGAGCGCTAGCCTTGAGTGGAAAAGCTCAGGGACAGCGCCCAGGCTCTGTATTCAAGCCCCATGACCAGCAAAATAACAAAAACAATAATAATAACCAGAACAAGCTAGACACTGGTGGCTCACTCCTATAATCCAAGCCACATAAGGAGGAGAAGATGCTGAGGATCCAAGTTTGAAGCCAGCCAGGGTAGGAAAGTCTGTGAGACTCATCTCCAGCCAACTGGGGGCAGGAAAGTCCCTGGGACTTCTGCATCCAATTAACCAGCAAAAGGCCAGAAAGCTGGAGTGTGAAGGCGCTGGACTTGAGCAGAAAATGCCAACAGAGGGCACAAGATCCTGACAATAAGCCCGAGATCCAGCACACACAAGAAGAAGAAAAAATAAATAACCAGCGTGAACAGGGCTGAAGGTATGGCTCAAGCAATGGAATGTGCGAAGCCCTGACTTCAAAACCGGCGATGTATCTGCATCACACACATAGATGGCCTTTCACAAAACATGGAGGTCTCAGAAGAGCCTTGTGCGACTCTGTTGACATAATCTACCCAGAGCAGGCAGGCCCAGGGGCACAGGGGCAGGGCAGGGGCGGAGGGGGCAGAGAAGCTGCTAACGGGCCCAGGGAGTCCTTTGAGGGCGATTAAAGTGTTCTGGAATTCCATTACGGTGATGACAGACAGCTGAGATTTTACTGAAAAACCATTGAATTTTGCACCTTCCATGGTAAAATTTATGGCATATGAATTGGTCCTCAGCAAAGCTGTTGGCTATTTTACATCTCATGGGGAAAGGCTCCTGAGGTTTTCATTAGCAGGTCCATCCTGATTTCACCCTTAGAAAAATATGTGCGCGGGAGTGTGGGGCATGGAAGGGAGTGTGCAGCCCCCTCCACTCCCCCCTCCCCCTCCCCCTCCCCCCTACATCAGAGAACCTACCGGCCAGGACCTGACCAAGGCCCTGGGGCAAGCTTCCCCCAGCCCCTCCCACCCGAGGTGTGAGGCCCAGCGGCCTCAGCGGCTCCCTGGGGAGGGAACTTGGCGGGGGAGGGCGGTGGTGGCCTGCAGGCTGGGCCTGAGCCCCCCCAGGGCGGGCTGGTGCCCCCTTCCATTCCGGAGTGGGGAGGGCACCCTGGCGCTCTGGACTGGCAGGGTCACCCAGCAGCACCCTTCGCAGGTTACCAATGACCCACCTGGACCCGCTGGGAAGGGGCTGCTGGGCGGGAGCCCCACGGGGGGCGTGTCGGGGGGGGGCCGAGAGCCATGCTGCTGCGCAGCTCCCCACCCTCTTCCCTGGGGGGGCGTGGGGGGGCGGAGAGCCATGCTGCTGCGCAGCTCCCCACCCTCTTCCCTGGGGGGCGTGT
>NW_012267223.1:1020716-1026176 GCF_000151885.1 Dipodomys ordii
CATCAGGAGAAGGCCTTGCCCAGGCCCTGGGCGGAGGCTGTGGAGGAAGGGTTGAGTCTGGAGCTCTCAGCAGACCCGCACCGGAGAACACACACACTCAAGTTGACTGGGCCTTTGGCATCCCAGTTCTAATTTCCGGAAAAGCCTGCATCTTGCACAGCAGCCTGCCTCAGTGGGGCAGACAGCGTGGATTTGATTTGAATACGGGGGGGGGGTGAAATGCAGGCATCAGTCTCTCCTGTCTGCTGCTCTTCCAAGCCCCAGACTTGGGCCCCAAGGGTCTGGGAGGTGGCACGGGCCTGGGCCCCAAGGGAGCCGTTCCTGGAGCAGTGGGGAGTGGCTGGCTCACAGTGCTCTGGGATTGGCAAGCTGCTTTTCCGTGCGTGTGTGTGTGTGTGTGTGTGCGCGTGCGTGTGTGCGTGTGTGTGTGTGCGTGTGCGTGTGTGTGCGTGCGTGTGTGTGTGCGTGTGTGTGTGTGTGTGTAGAGGAAGTTGATGCCCAGAGGGATCACAGCCACCAGGCACAGCTGATGGCAGCATTTAAAGAAGCCTGCGCCCATGTGGGAGGATCCAGGCTGGCCATGGTGCCTGGACGTCAGGCCGTGGACTCTAGGAGGCTAGGTGGGTGCATGCAGCCTCCACCCCACCACAGCCTTTGTTCATGTGGAAAGCACACTGGGGTCAGCCAGCAGAGGCCTGCGACCACCTTGGGTCACACACAGACCCTGTCCCTGCCCCAGGCCCTGTAAACCTGCCCGGCACAGTTTCCTGGGCGCGCGCAGCTCCAGCACCCCAAGGCTGTCCTTGTTCCATGATGGCCCTGCCCTCCTCAGCCTGGCGATGCCTGGTCCTGGCTTCTCAGGGTGGCCAGCCATGTATCCGGGGCAGAGGCAGCATGGGTCAGGAGCACCCTGCCCACGAGGGCCCCGCTGGCCAGGCGCCTGTGCTGCCCGGAGCCCCGCTGTCGGGGTCCCCCATGTGGCCCCCCGTGCGTGCACCCCTCTGGCAGTGTCCGGGAGGCCCGTCCCTGCCCCAGCATGGAGGACCTGCAGCGCTGTGAGCTCATCCCAGGGGAGCTGGCTGGGCCCTGGGGAGCCCCGGACCTGGGTCTAGGCAGGGGTCCTCCCCACGCTGCAGACGGGCTCCGCCTGGGGTCTCCGCAGACCTGACCGTCCCCCGACACCAAGCCCCCCTGGCGGGGGGGGGACTGCCGGCCCTCCCCAGATCTGCGCGCCCATAGCTCCAGTGGGAAGGTGGCCCCCCAGAAAGTGTCTCAGTGGTTCCGGACACTGGTGGCCTCTGCCAAGGGTCCCCTCCCTCCCTCAGGGACAGACAGCACGCGAGAGGCCGCTGGCGTCCACCCATGTGTGTCCTGTGCGGGAGCTGCGTGGTGGCCTCCTGCAGCCCCCCCCCCGCCCCAGCGTGCCTCCCCCCTCCGACAGCGGCCCCCCCTCGCCTCCGAGCCATGCGGGGCGCGCACTCGGGTCTCTCCAAGCCAGAGGCAGGAGGGGTTGGAAGCGGAGCAGGCAGGCGGCGGAGGGGCTGGGATGAGAGGCTGGAGGCTTCCAGAAGCCAGAGCGCGTAGGGGGAGGGGAGGGGGGAGGGCCTCTAATCTAATCACATCAGGTGTGCTCCAGATAAATATTAATAACCGGTGACACGGGGAATTGGGGAGAATCTAATTACAAGGCTGCTGTACAAGCTGGCGGCTCTGCGGCCATGGGGGGGGGGCTTCACGGCCCACGGCCGCCCGCACCTCAAGCATTCTCCAGCCCACCCCCACCCAGGCAGCGCCTGCCCCTACACACACCCCAGGAACCCCTGGGGTCCACTGCAGCCAGAGCTGCTCGGCCAGGCCCAGGGCCCAGCCACGTCCAGCCGGCGGGGCCTCTGTCTGTCCTCACAACACTCGGCTTCCCCCGTGCACCCCGTTCCCACAGGATCACAGGAGGAGGCCTCAAGACCACCCCGGCAGGGCCTCAGCCCCCCACCCCGGTACCAGTGGACCCCAAGGTCTCTGGATGACCCCAACAGACATGATGTTCTCCGCCCCGCAGGACAGGCCCGCGCAGCCTGGGCAGAGCTGAGGATCCGGGGCTCCGGAGCCGGGCTGCCCCTGACTCGGACCCAGCCTCGCAGACCCCTCCCCACAGGCCTCTGCCCTGGACCGGCCGGGGCCGGCTGCTGCAGGCCCTTGTCTCCTTCAAACAGCCTGACAGGTCTCTCATGCGGGGAAGTAGAGTTCTGCCCAGATCAGAGTGACCCCGCTGAAGCTGGGGGGCGGGAAGGGGGACTGGCAGCCTTGGAGCCCTTCCCCCCTACCAGCTTATTTCCAAGCCTGACCCCTGCCCCTGGGGTCAACAGGGCCCACTCCGGGTGGGCGTGGCCTCCCAGCACCTCACTGAATGTGCTGGGTGGCCTTGGATAACAAGCTTGGCCTCTCTGGACCTCAGGTATGGCATCTCTGTGCAGGGCCAGGCATTTGGTCCCCGCAACAGTCTCTCCGGTGTTTGCAGGATAATAAATCCATAAACCAGCTACCCCATGTGTCGGCAAACATTGTCTGAATGAGGGACCCTCACAGTAAGGACGCCTCCTGTACACAAATCATAAAGGAGCCCAAGGCGAGGGCTGATGGGCTGATAAGATTAGAACCCCGCTCGCACGGAGGCTGCTCAGCCACCAGGGGTCAGGAGACCGGGGCTAGGGAACTGGTCAGCGTTGGAATTCTGGCATCTTGCTTCCTGTGTGACCTTGGGAAAGTCGCTCACCTGCTCTGATCCCATCTGTGCACACGGGCAGTCACGGCTCCCCCTCGGTACGGGAAGTGTGTCTGGGGTGGCGAGCTGTTGCGGGACGGAGCCCCTGGGCGGCGCTGTCCCGGCGAGACGCGGCCGTCCTCCATCCCGACACTTCAGCCCTGGTCGCACACGGCTGCCTCTGGGCCTCAGTTGCACAGGAACATCTGCATCTCTCTGCAGGGGTGAGAGGTGGAGAGCAGGACGCACGGAGGCTGGTGTGACCCACCCAGCCCAGACGGTCCCTGCAGCTGGCGGTTCCAGAATCTTCTCCCAGAGTGGTGGACGTGTGCGGCCAGCTGGCAGAGCCAGACGTGGGCAGGGGGTCGGGGCTGCGGAGGGGGGGGGGATTGAGATGCCATACTGCCCGGGCCCCGTGGGAGCCAAGAGCCGGCAGCTTCCATGGCGTCAGCTGGGCGGGGCGGGGGGGAGGAGCGCACGGGTCTCCCCGGAGCCTCGCGGGGTACACGTTCTTCACAGTTGTCTCCTCCAGAGGGACCAAGATGTGGCCAGGGAGGGGCCTCCCCAGGGAGGGTCTCCTGTCCCTGGCAGGCAGCGGGAGCTGGGCCTGAAGGCCGGGCAGGTGAGGGTGGAGCGGATGACTGGCGTGGCGGGTTCCTGGGACCCCGGTCAGTCGATGCGCCGCCGAGGGCTGTGGCTGAGCCCCGCGCAGTCCGGGCGCCAAGGGAGGCTGAGTGTAAGGAGTTTCCCATGGCCACTCTGGCGGCTTGAGGGGGCTTTCTGCCCAGAGGTGGGGGAGGACATTCCCTGAGCCGCAGGGGTCCGGTTGCTTAGCCTTCGCACAGCTTTGGGTAGAGCGCTCGGATTCTGCCTTGACGCCCTCCCTCGCGGGGAAGCCTCTGCGTGGACCCCTGGGTGGGGGGGCTATCTTCCCTAGATGGAAAGGTCTGCCGGAGCTGGAGCCTGAGGTCGTTCTGAGCGCGCTGCCTGCACCCGAGCGTTGCCCTGTGAGATCTGCTTTTGTCAAGGCTTGGTTGTCACGCACACGTGTGGGTGTTTGTCTTTAAAAGCTCAGCTCTCTGCTAGGGGCTGGAGGTGTGTGAGACCGGAGTCCGCCTGCAGACAGGCTCTCCAATAAAGACTGCCAATTCAACCTCTCAGCACGTGGCTTCTCTGTTTTCTCGGGACTGAGATACCTTACAACACCAGCAGGCTGTCGGTGATTTCTCATGATGGCCACAAGAGTAGAATAATTCTCACCCCATTTCCTAGACTAAGAAGCCGGGGCGCAGAGAGGGTCAGCAGCCGGCCCGAGCTGCTCACAAATCTGCTCAGTTACCAGCCCTGTTCAGAACGGGTTAGCCAAGCCTGGACGGCCTGTGGGAGGTGTCTGGATGGGGGCGGGGAGGGGGGGGGCAGCTGTGGACCAGGTGCCCACACCGAATCTGGTGCCCCAGGGCCACTGGGGCCCACGCACCCTCGGGCCTCCCTCCAGCCCACGAGGACGGCCTTGCGTGGGGAAAGAGAAAGACACCAGGCGAGAACCAGGGCCACAGACCCTACAAGTTGCCCATGGGACTGTCTCTGTGTCCCCGCCCACTCAAGGAAGGGAGGAAGGGAAGGGCAGATGGGGGAGGGAGGGGGGTGCCCTCTGAACAGAAAGCTAGTTCACTCTCCATCCTGGGTGGCGTGGGACTCCGAGCTGGGCCCCTCCCCGTGTCCCAGGGGCCCAGCGAGGCCCAGGGTCTGGTTGGTGGGAGGCTCAGGGGCGGCCTCGAGGCAGCTCTGGTGAAGAACACAGTTCTGGACAATCTCCCGGCCTTGAACTTTCCATTCCGTGTGGCAGTCATTGAAGGCAGCCGCCTGTAGGCCCCGGCCTCCCTTCTTATCACAAGGAAGCTTCTAGCTCCACAATAGCCGCTTGTGCTGCCGCGCTGGGTGCGGCGGCATTCCTGGGCACCCCCTCCCCAACTCCGTTCCTTTAGTAGCTTTGGGACAATAAAGGATCCCATTGTGACTGGCCTGTTCAGGGGACAGTGTGGCCCTTGGGGGCCGGGGAAGGGGGGTGAAGGTGGCAGGGGAGAGGGGGCAGGGAGGGGCAGGGGCAGCGTCTGGAGGTTAGCCCTCTCGGTGGTGGGCCACTGTGGGTGAAAGTAGGCTGATACTTGTCAAACTACCCAAAGTTTATTTTTATTCGGTTCTAATAAGATCGCTGGGCAACCACCCAGGAGACTGAGATCTGAGGATCGCGGTTCAGTGCCAGTCTAGGCAGGAAAATCCATGAGATTATCTCCAATGGATGAGCAAAAAAGCTAGAAGTGGAGCTGTGGCTCAAGCGGCAGAGTTGCCAGCTTTGAATGTGAAAGCTAAGAGACAGCGCCCAGGCCCTGAGTTCAAGCCTCAGAACTGGCACAAACACGAATAATTGTGCTAGTTTGGTGCCTATCATGGTTGGCACAGATGAGCGTGAGTGAGGACACAGGCGCTCGGACGGTGTCCAGTGTCCAGCACCTGAAGCCAGGGGCTCCAGGCAGCACAGCGCCAGGCACGCCCGGCAATCCTGACACTCCCGCTGGGCGGGGCTGGTGGAGCCAGAGGCCGCCCTGCACGCAGTGCTGGTGCCAGGACAGGAGCTGGGCCCAGACCCCATCCTGCCCTGAAGCACCACTGGAGCCTCTCGCTGCCACCTGCTCCCTCCCCCC
>NW_012267223.1:1043880-1050351 GCF_000151885.1 Dipodomys ordii
GAAGCCATCATTACTCTGCCCCTTCCCCTCCCCACCCTCCTCCTCCTCACAGCCTGCTGCTGGCCAGGCTGGCAGACTGGAGGGGGGGTGTTGTTCCCCCAACCCAGGGCAGTCAGGGAGATGGCAGGTGCCACTGTGGGTGGGAAAAGGCCTGGGGGAAGCCAATCCGACGGCAGCGCAGGGCTCGGGCTGGCCCGGGCTCCCCTTGGCACCTGGAAATGGAGCCAGGTTCAATCCAGTGGCCGGCCTTCCAGCTGTGTGAGCTCAGGGCAGTCACCGCCCCTCCCTGAGCCTCTACCGCCACTCGGGAGTCATGCGCACCATTCACCACGGCGCCGCTGTGGCTGCGGCCTGAGCTGTGACCGCCGCCCGGACCCCCCAGCCGCCCGGACCCCCGGTCCGGAGCAGCCACACAGACCCAGGATGCGGGGGGGGGGACCCTCCAGCCACCTGGGCTCACGCCTCCCACTCTGAAACTCCTGGTAAACCCCAGGGCAGGGTACGGGGGTCGGCGAGCCCAGCCCTGCCCGCCATCCTGCTGGCCTGGGGACACAGCCGCGTCCCTGGGCCGGTGAGCCCCCCCCCGCACTACAGGGCTGAGAGCGTCACCCGGACAATCACGGGGACCCCGCACCTCTCACCCACTCTGGGCTGACACCGCACACCCGTCCACCCCACGCATGAGCCCCTGGACGGGAGCCCTCCGGGTCAGCCGGCAGACCAGGTGGGCGCTGTGTGGCTGGTGCTTTGAGAAACCATGACCTAGGACAGGACACAGATGACACCACACACGGCAGGACACGACACCCCCATGACCGCTCCCCTCGGTCACCTGGACAGCTTCCTCCAAGACCCAGGAGGCTGAAAGGATGTGTGCGGTGACATCGGTGACATCGCCCCTGGGGCGGGATCTGGGAAGGAAGGAACACAGCCCCACGCACACATACCCTGCACTGCCCATGTTCAAGTCCCCTTCCTAGTCCTCAACTCTGGGCCAGGATTTGCACCCAGGGCCCCACTGAACCAGAAGCCACAGCTGCTGGTGGATGCTCAGGGCAGCCTTGACCAGCCAGATGGCCAGGGACACGCCGGGGACACACCGGGGACACGCCAGGGACACGCCGGGGACATGCCGGGGACACGCCGGGGACCCAGCCGGGGACACGCCGGGGACACGCCGGGGACACGCCAGGGACACAGCCGGGGACATGCCGGGGACACAGCCGGGACATGCCGGGGACACGCCGGGGACACAGCCGGGGACACAACCGGGGACACAGCCGGGGACACGCGGGGGACACGCGGGGGACACACCAGGGACACGCCGGGGACACGCCGGGGAGAACGGCTTCACCTCTCCAGCGCTACTTTCATTTGCTCTTGGAGGTGCTGAGGTTTGAGCGTGGAGCCTGCGCTTCCTGGGCAGGTGCCCCCTTGAGCCAGGCTCGGGTCACTCAGTTATTTTTCAGCTAGTGACTGTGGGGTGGCGGGCATGCTCAGCACGTTCAGTACCACTGTTCAGTCCAGTTCCCCACCCACCAATGCTCTGGGGACGGAACTCAGGGCTGCTGCACCTGCTCGGCTGGTCCCGTAGCTCAGAGTGATGCGTTCAGCCCCGTTTTCTCACCGGTCAGTTTTGAGATAGGGTCTTGCCTCCTTCCCCAGGCACAGACCCAGACCACCAGCCCCCTGTCTTAATTCCCGTCATCACTGGGCTGACAGGCGCGCACCGTCTCACGCAGTTCCCCTCTGAAGAGGGAGTCCTGGGGGCTTTTCTGCCGGGGCTGACCTGGAACCCATCTCCCCAGACTCAGCCCTCCAAGTAGGTAGGCTTAGAGGCCGGGGCCCTGCTTTCATACAGCAAGGCTGTTTGGTTGTTGTTGAGAAGGAAGAGAAGAGGCTCCAGGTCAGCCTCACGAGGCCCAGGGCCTCACAGAGCCTCCTTTAAGAAATCACCCTGGAGGCCGGAGCAGCAAGGAGCGGGGCAGGCCCCCCCCCCCACAGCACGTAGACGCTGCCTACAGCCCGGCTCCTCCCTTAGTATAAACCCCAAAGAACTGGAAACAAATAAACAGGTCAAAGGCACGCACACGCTCGCGCGTACACACACACACACACACACACATGCATGCATGCATGCACACACACTTCCCCTACCTCTCAAAGCTATACACAGTTCCAGTGTCCATTAACAGCTGAGTGCATACACAAATGTACAACCCACACCATGGAATATCATTCAGCCTCAAAAAGTATGGTGGAACACACCTAGAATCCTCACACTTGGAAGGCTGACACAGGAGGATTGAGTGTTTGAGGCCAGCCTGGGCTAACTAGCAAACGCCTGTCTCAAAAGTAAAACAAGCCGGGCACCGGTGGCTCATACCTATCATCCTAGCTATTCAGGAGGCTGAGATCTGAGGATCATGGTTCAAGGCCAGCCTGGACAGGAAAGGCCATGAAACCCTTTATCTCCAATGAACTACCAGAAAACCAGAAGTGGCGCTGTAGCTCAAATGGTAGCGCGCCAGCCTTGAGCTGAAGAGCTGAGGGACAGCGCCCAGACCCAGAGTTCGGGCCCCATGACCGACAAAAAAAAAGTAAAACAAAACAAAAGTGGTAGAGCACTTGCCAAGAAGCACAAATTCAAACCTTAGTACCATAAAAAAAACAAAGGAAAAGTGATACTGATGGCAGTGATAATGACCGAATCCACACGTGGCTCATGACACGTGGCACACGGCACAGAGTCTGGGTTCTGTGATCTGCCCAGGCAGATAAATCCACGGAGACAGAAAACGGGTTGGGGGCCGCGAAGCGGGTAGGGATGGGGCAGCAGGAAGCGGGGGAGAGGAGGCTGCTGGATGGGCACGTGGCTTCCACGGCCCGGGCACGGAAATGTCCAGGAACTGGACCCAGGTGGTGGGCACACAAAGGACTAGACACCACGGAACAGACGCTCCGAGGTGGCTACCTTGGGTGTGAGAATTTCACCTGAATTTAGAAGAAGAAAGCGTAAGCACCGGTGGCAGCACTGGAGGCCATGGTGGAGGCGGCCATGATGGTGGAGGCCGTGGCGGACGCCGCGGGGGGAGGCCCTGGTGCTACGGTGCTGGTGGATGCGGTAGAGGTTACTGGGGGTACACAGGTCCTCACCTCCATCACCAGGGAAGAGAAAGGGAAGCTGCCCAGGACACCAGCTGAGAGCCGGGATCGCCCACGGCCTCCGGGCTGGAATGGGCACAGAAGGCTCCAGAGAGCCGGAGCTGACCGGACAGTCGGAGTGCCATGAAGCGCGGGGCTTTTCAGGGCGTTGGTGCACTTACTGGTGAGGAGGGCCACGATGGAAGCCCTCCTGTGTGTGGCTGAGGACCAGGACGCTGATATCACTCTCGGCGCTGTCCACGTCCGCGCAGGCCGAGGAACCGGCGAGGCCTGGCGTGGCGGCCGGAGAACCTGGAGCTCTGGAGCTGGGATGGCCGGGGCGGGAGGAGGCCGAGCCTGCGCAGAGAGCACGCCTCGCTCTTCCTCTGCCTTTGGCTTCACCTGGACCTCAGCGGATGGAATGGCACCGCCCACTGAGGGCGGGCCTTCCCCACACGCGCGCCAACCTACAGGCGCAGGCTGTGCCAATTTCCTGCGGAGACGCCCGGCGTAACCAATCGCCTCGGCCAGACACCGAGCCACCTGCGCGCCTTCCTTCCCTTCGCGATCACGGCTCCTCCCTCCCCTTCCTTCCCCTCCACACGTGGACGCTGGCTCTGCACTTACGGAAGCATGGAGAATAATGAGTACAGACATGGAGAATGAAGAAGGCTACTTCGGCTATCTGGGCACCCCTAACCCAATCCCGTGACACCGGAACTCGCCACGGCTCGGCCAAATCAGAAGAACCTACAGTTGAGTCTGCAGAAGGCAGAGACCCAAGGGGAAAAAAATCAAAGCCATGGCTCGTTGCTGAGCTGTGAACAAAGTCTTTATGTCCAGCGTGGTAATGATCTCGCTGCCAAAGCACCACGCTAGGAGGGAAGCGTAGGTGATGGGTCCCGGGGGACCTCCAGCTGGCCGCGGAGCCGGGGATGGGAGTACAGGGGGAGCAGGGCTCAGCAGGGCAGGACAGGGAGTCTGCGGAGCCCGCTGGGAAGTGGGGTGCGGTAAAGGCACCCCAGCAGCAGGGAGGGCCGGACCCCGCCCACCTGTTGGAAGGAGCAGGTGTGGAACTGGGCTTGCTCCCCAGTCATGACTGCAGGCTGCAGTAGATCAACTGAGGTGAACTCTAGGTGAACCCCAGTAATTTCAGCCTGGCACAGGTGGCTCACGCCTGTAATCCCAGCTACTTAGGAGGCTGAGATTGGAGGATCTCGGTTCAAATCCAGCCCGGGCAGGAAAGTCTGTAAGAGTCAGATCTCCAATTAACCCACAAAAAGTCAGAAGTGGAGCTATGGCTCAAGTGGTAGAGCAACTGCCTTGAGTAAAAAAGCTCAGGGACAGTGTCCAGGCCCTGAGTTCAAGCCACAAGACTGGCACCCAAACAAATATGTATTTATCTTACAAATATTGAGTAGCATTCACAGTAGCCCCGAAAGTTTGAAACGCTGCCAACCAAGTGTGTGAGGGGACCAGGAGGATGGACTGGAGGCCCCAACCGTGCTGGGAGGGAGCCAGGGGGGAGAGCGGGCGCGGAAGGCCCTGGCCGGGCCCCCAAGGCGCCCTGGTATCTTATGTCGGTCCTCCCCATGGTGCTTGTGGATAAGAGCAACCTGGGCCAAACCAGCCGGCTTTTCCAGGCCAAGGTTGGAACGCTGATTCCCAAATCCACATGGAAATGTGGAAGCCCCAGAGGAGCCAGAACCACTCCAAGGAAGAAGCAGAGATTGGCGGACTGCATTGGCCTGTCACTCCTGACTCACACCCCAGCCAGCAGGAAGAGCAGCAGGTAGACGGATGGGCAGAGGATTCACACCCATGAATGAGTGGAGTGTGTGTGTGTGTGTGTGTGTGTGTGCGTGCGTGCGCACCCCAGTATTGGGGCTTTAACTCAGGGCCTCCCCCTCTTGCCTGCCTTTTTCCACTCACATCTGGTGCTTTACCACTTGAGTCATGCCTCCAGTCTGACTTTTTTCTTGGTTGATTGGGAGTAGAGTCTCGGATTTGCTTCTAGGTCTGGCTTTGAACCACAATCCTCAGATCTCAGCTTTGAGAGTAGCTAGGATTACAGGTGGGAGCCACAGGTGCCCAGCTCTGATTTTTTTTTTCGAACAAAAATGCAAACATAGCTGGGTGCCGGTGGCTCACACCTATAATCCTAGCTACTCAGGAGGCTGAGATCTGAGGATCGTGGTTCAAAGCCAGCCTGGCAGGAAAGTCCGTGAGACTCCTATCTCCAATAAACCATCAGAAAACCAGAAGTGGCGCTGTGGCTCAAGTGGGGGAGCGCTCGCCTTGAGCTGAAGAACTGAGGGACAGCGCCCAGGCCCAGAGTTCAAGCCCCACGACCAACAAACAAACAAAAAAGCAAACATAATTCTGGAGAGAGGACTGTCTTTTCCACACAGGAATGATTTGCACATCCACAGACAAGCATCGGCCTGGCAGAAGGGCTTCTCTGTTGTTTGGGGGTTGGTGTGGGGCTGAACCCAGGGCTTCATGATGTTAAGCAGGCTCTGACCTCTGGCTACTTCCCCAGCCCTAGCGAGGGCCCCTTGTAGATTCTGCTGGGCTTTCTACAGGGACGGTCCTGCTGTGTGCAATCAGAGGCACTTTTCCTTTCTCTTCCCAGGGATGTGGATCTGCTTCCTTCTCCCACAGGAGACAGGTTGCAGCACGGGCTCGGTGGCTGCAGTGCGGGCTTGGTGGCTGTGGCACGGGATGGGTGGCTGCAGTGCAGGCCTGGTGGCTGTGGCGCGGGCTCGGTGGCTGCAGCACGGGCTCGGTGGCTGCGGCGCGGGCCCGGTGGCTGCGGCGCGGGCTTGGTGGCTGCAGCACGGGCTGGGTGCATGGGGGAGACACTGTGCCCCGTTCCCACTCCAGCAGGGCAGGGCTGCTTCGATGTCCTTGCTGAGGGCTTGCGTAGGTGCCCTTACAGAAGATGTCCTTTCTCCCCGTCCTAGTTTGCTGAGTGATCTGTTTCTTTTCAAGATAGGGTCCTCACTATGTAAGCCAGGCTGGTCTCGAACTTGTGATTCTCCTGCATCTGCCTCTGTTTCCCAAGTGTTGGTACTGCAGATGTATATGTATACTACCACACTGGGCTCTACATCTATTTTGAGATAATCATAGTTTTTCTTTTTCCTTTGCTGGATGGTGAGCTATAGACTGCTTGACCTTCATCCCTGCAACAAACCCTATTTGGTCAAAGTGTACTCTTTTTCTTTTGGTGTATCATTAGATTGAATTTACTAAAGCCTAGGTGTGTGTGTGTGTGTGTGTGTGTGTGTGTGTGTGTGTGTGTGTGTGTGTGTGTGTGTGTGT
>NW_012267223.1:1051316-1064736 GCF_000151885.1 Dipodomys ordii
GTGTGTGTGTGTGTGTGTGTGTGTGTGTGTGTGTGTGTGTGTGTGTGTGTGTGTGTGTGTTCTTGGGCTTGAACTCAGGGCTTGGGTGCTGTCCCAGAGCTTTTTTGTTCAAACTAATGCTCTACCGCAGGTGGGCTCGCTGCTTTCCTTTCTCCCTGGCAGACACTGCACACTGCAGGTGGTTTCCCTGGAGAGATGGAGGCCTAGGGCTCAGGCACGTGTCTGTCTGTCTGTCTGTCACCCCGCAGCATGGCCCTTCCCCTCATCCCGTCTGGGTCTGGTGAGGCGGAGGGGGCCGCGCCTCCTGTTTCATGGTTTTCCATCCAGAATCACCCCTGCACGACCTTGTGTCCTGTGGAGGCTCGCGTGGGTTCTGCTGTGTGTCCGTGTTTTGGTTTTTCATCATTCTTTGGAGACATGGTCTCACTCTGCTGCCCCACCGGACCTCAGCCTCCCGAAGTGCTGGACTACAGGTGTGTACCACCGCACCAGGCTACATGTAACAGATCTCTGTTCTGGTCTATCAATTGCCTGTTGGTACCCTTTGCTGTGTTGAAACACAGCGGCCTTTCCCTTCTGTGTGGAGAGGCTGAGGAGACGGCCCAGGGCCTCACGCAGGCCAGACTCAGGCTTTCCCGCCGCGCGCCGTCCGGCCCCAACCAGCTTCTCAACGCTGAGAAAGGAAGCAAAGCAGGACACACACTCATCTAGACGTGTGCACACACCTGTCAACACACACCACGAGCCACACGCCTACATGCAGGCAGGCACGCACATGTGTTTACATGTTTATGCTTTGCATAAACTATACACAGATGCGCATGCACCATGCACACCCAGACATACATTTTGCTCACAGACACCCACGTTTCTCCCCCATAGGAGGGGGTGGCATGTTCCGGGTACATTTGAGTCTAAAGACAGCCACCACACAGCTTCTTCCCTCCCCCCATGCAGCGGGGCTGCCCCCTGCCCACCTGAGGGGCAAGGACCCCTCACATGCCCGGCTTCGAGTTCCACTCACATCCCCTCCTGCCCACGCCTCTTCCGGGGCTCTAGATGAGACGCACTGGACACGCTGGATGGGAAATTGCTTCTCCCCTCCTGTGTGGGAGACTTTACATGCCCCCCCCCCGACGGCTCCCGCTCACTTTCTGCCCCCAGAGCTAATTCCTGGCACTGAACGTGCTGGTGGCAACAGTGAGCAAGCTCTGGCCAGCCTGGGGACAGTCCCGTCCTCACCCCCCTCCTCTGGGCTGGTCCCTCCCCACTCCCCACAGTCCTCCCCTGGGGTGCTCCACAGAGAACACGGGGGCGGGGCCTGCGGGCGGCCGCAGACCCTGGAACCAGCCTAGGGGACCGCCATAGAGCGCTGCGCTCAAGGCAGCAGGCACACAGGTGCAGAGTCGCCTGACCCTCCCCTAGCAAAAGAAGGCAGGCCAGCTGAGCTGGGCCTCCCTGGGGCCAGTGAGGCCGGAGCCCCCCCCTGTCTCAGCCCATGGCCCCAGCCAGGGAGGGATGCCGGGCTCCCCTCCTCCTTCTGCCTCTGCTCACGGGAGCTGCTTTGCAAACCCTGCCCCCCACCACATCCAGCCCGGCTCAGGACCCTGTTTCTCACCCCCTAAGCAGCAGGAACCCAAACTCTGATGGCCCTGGAGACATCCAGCAGCTGAGACCGGAATGTCGCGCAGCTCACAGCGCCAACCAGAACCTGCAAGCGGCACCTAACCGTCAGCGGCCTGCTGAAGTGCAGTCCCCAAAGACAGCAGGTTAAATGTCCCTGGCATAGATTTGTGGGGGGGGGAAGTGCCTTCCAGCTGGCCATCCCCACACCCTGACCCCCCCAGCCTGGGGACCCACACTGACGGTGAGATTCAGCCCCTAGCCCTACGCCTGCCACAGGCTGGCTCTGTCTGTAGGGCGCCCCTCTGGGGAGGAGGATCCAGGGAGCAGGGCGCAGGGGCGAGGCGGAGCAGGGGCGAGCTGGCTCAGGGATGTCTCCCATAGTTGCTGTTGCTGTGGTAACGGGTGCCTGGTCCCTGGCCTGGACGCACTGGCAGGGAATGGGGAAACTCCGTTCACTCCCTGCGCCGCGCCGGGGCGGTGGGTTAACTCTTGCTCCCCTGGGACTGCTCTGCCCCCCCCCTTGGGATGACACGATGACCCGAGAAGAGTGTGTCAGCCTCTAAACCCGGCCAGCTTCAAGACTGCACCCCTCCCGCAGGCCCTGCCTGCGTTTCCCCTGGATGACCACACACACACACACACACACGGCTCTGCCAGTCCGTCTGGGACAGGGTGGGGAAGTGGTCAAAGTCTCACTGATGTGGTTCTTTTGTTTTGCCGGTCCTGGGGCTTGAACTCAGGGCCTGGGCACTGTCCCTGATCTACCACTTGAGCCGCAGCGCCACTTTCGGCTTTGGCTTTTTCCCTGTATGTGGTACTGAGGAATGCAACTCAGGGCTTCATGCATAGGAGGTGAGCACTCTACCACCGAGCCACCTTCCCAGCCCCGAAGTCTCTCGAATCTGCCCGGTGCCCAGCCCCGCAGCTCCCCAGAGCACCACCAGGCCCCAGAGGCCCAATTTGCCTGGCAGGTGGCTGCAGGACGCACACGCAGCAACCCCTCCCCCTGCCGCCAGGACAGCCGCGGCTGGCAGAAGCAGCTCACCAAATGGATCCCCGTGGGGCCGCTGGATGGCCTCTCGTATGAGAGGGGTCCAAGTCCTCTGCTGGACACTTGGGTCTAGGAGGCAAGGCCTTCCCTCCTCCTTCCCACATGCCACTGGCTGACCCCCAGCTGCTGCTACGTCCCCCAAAGACCCCCACCCGGCCTTTGGCCCAGGCTCTAATGTCTCCCAGCCTCCTACTGCTCATCCAGGAAAGACGCAGGGCTGCCGGCTCCCTTCCCGTGCTCCCCGGTGTCCCCCCGCCCTCCCCCCCGCAGCTGCCCGGTGTGGCCCAGCTCACCACACTTCGCAGCAGAGCCACCTTGCTGGGGACAAGCCCCAGCTCCAGAGCCTGGATCAAAGCCAGCTGCGTGTCCCCCACGGGAGGTGTGGCCCGGATGGCAGGGCCTGGGGATGACACGCGGACGCGGGGCGCGGCTGTGGGCCTTGGTTTGAACCTGGTCCTTTGGCCGCTGTGCCGCCCGATCATGTGTGCGGCTGAGGCCATGCCCCCAGGCCGCTAGAAGTGGGGAGGGGCAGACAGAACTCCCCTCAACTTGTGGGGGGTGCCCACACTGCCAGCCGTGCCCCCCCAAGACTCTGACACCATCTCCTCTCCCTGGGCTGCCTTCCTCCCCTCTCCCCTGGCAGCTTCTGGCCCAGGACTAGGCAACACTGCAGCTTCCTGAGCCAGCACCCGGGGCCTTACCGGCCCCCTCTGTACCCTGGGATCTGTAAGCACAGGGGCCACCGAGGGTCTGGGGTGGGGGGAGGTCGGGGGAGCTGGGAAGTGAGCAGCCGGCCCTGGCGCCTTCCACAGGCCCCGCCACCCACCAGCCAGCACTTGATCCTCTTTCCTGCTACTTAACCTCGCCCACCAGGGACCGCACACTTGAATTCCTTTTAAATAAACCCTTGAGGGCTCAAGAGAAATCGCTGCCAGCGCCTGCAAAACCCTGGGCCCCCCGAGGACCCCGCGATGGCTTCTTCCCAGCCACTGCTGGGGCTCGGGGCCTGCGGGAGGCCTCCCAGGGGCTTGGTGTGGGAGGGGCACCCCAAAGCCTGGTCCAGGCCCCACGGCTTCATTCGCAGGCCTCCTTCTGTGGCCAAGCAAGTGAAATCCCGGCTAAGCAGCCCAGGTCCAAAATGTCTTCCTGTCTAGTAGTACTTCCTGTCTAGTAGTTCACCTTCCTCTCCCCAAAACGGCCTGTGGCTCTTGATTGGGCGGACTGGCAGGTGGTCGGGGAGCGCCCGTACCTACCAGAGAATGCACCTCTGCAGGCCAGATGGCAGCTAAGGCCGGCAGCCCCTCCTCCCACTAGCAGCTGAAGGAACTCCAGGCCATGATCACATTCGAACATCCCACACTCAAGAAATCATGGGCAAGCACCGCAACTTTGCATCGATCATCTGAAACTCAAATCTGACAGCTTTCATTGCATGGCATCAAGTGACTAAGGTTTGGGTTGGGGACTGGGGTTGGGATGGGTTGGGGATGGGTTTGGGGTCTGGGGATGGGTTGGGGTTGGGGATGGGTTTGGAGTTTGGGGATGGGTTGGGATTGGGGATGGGTTTGGAGTTTGGGGATGGGTTGGGATTGGGGATGGGTTTGGGGGTTGGGGATTGGGTTGGTTAAATCCCTAGAAGGAAGATGGAACATAATAAAAGTTCAGTGAAGGGGCTGGGAAGGTGGCTCAGAGGTAGAGCGCTTTCCTCACATGTATGAGGCCCTAGGTTCGATTCCTCAGCACCACATAAGCAGAAAAAAAAAAGCTGGAAGTGGTGCTGTGGCTCAAGTGGTAGAGTGCTAGCCTTGAGCTGAAGAGCTGAGGGACAGCGCCCAGGCCCAGAATTCAGGCCCCATGACCAGACCAAAATAATAAATAAATAAAAAAGTTCAGTGAAAAGCAAAACACAGATTTATAAATATACTATCACTGTTCTTTATTTTTTAATTTAATTTGTATTCACATAGAAAATACTCAGATATGCATTCTAATAAAGCTGAGATAGAGGGCTGGGAGGGTGGCTCAGTGGTAGAGCGCTTGCCTTGCATGCATGAGGCCCTGGGTTCCATTCCCAGCACCAAAAGCCGGAAGTGGCGCTGTGGCTCAAGTGGTAGAGTGCTAGCCTTGAGCTGAAGAGCTGAGGGACAGCACCCAGGCCCAGAGTTCAAGCCCCACGACCGGACCAAAAAAAAAAAAAAAAAGCTGAGATAGTGGGGAGATGGTGGGCACGGGATGGGAAAGGGGCCTCCACAGACTGTCTGCACCGCTCTCCTCTCCTTCTCTCTCTCCCTTTCTTTGTCTCTCTTTTTTTTTGCTTTCATCTTTCCAATAAACATGCATTACCTGGTGATAGAAAACACACTCTGCAACAATCACTGATGTGGAGAATCCTTTGAAACGGCTGGCACCCTCCAAGAGCCTCAGCCACCTCCTGTAGTCATGTGCCGTGTGGTGCCGTGCGGTGCCCAGCCGTGGACTCTGCCTCCTCCACCCTTCCCTCCACGCTGGCTGAGCCTGGGCCCTGGGTGTGTGTGTGTGTGTGCTGGTCTCAGGGGCCTACCCCCTTCCCGGCCCCCCACCCCAGGCCCCTCTGTGTAAGTCCTTGAATCCCATCTACAATGGACATCAAGCTGCGTGGTGGTCTCAGGGGCCTACCCCCTTCCCGGCCCCCCACCCCAGGCCCCTCTGTGTAAGTCCTTGAATCCCATCTACAATGGACATCAAGCTGCTTCTAAGGCTTGATGAGAGGGTGACGGAAGACCAGACTCAGAGGGCGGGCAGGGCCGGGAGGTGCCCCGGCAGTGATTGTGCAGAGCCAGGAAGAGGCCAGCTGTCCAGCAGAGTGACTCCTATGGATTGATTGGGTCCAGGTCAGGGCTACTGACACCCTGGGAACCACACACACAAGTCTGGGCTTTTGCTGTACACGTGTGTGCACATGTGCATGCATATACACGTGTGTGCATATACACATGCATCCCTACATGTGCATGCACACACAGTCCCTGTGACTGGAAGCTAAGTGTACAATCACGAAAAGAAAAAGAGGAAAAGAGGACCGGCGGGCGGGCCTGCAGGACAGCGGGCCGCAGGCAGCGGAGCGACCTCGGCCTCTCTGGTCAGTTGCGTGTGGTGCCCGTGCGCCAGCTGCGCTCCCTCCACACTCGCTCGCAGCTCTGTGGGCAGCTTGGGACCTCAAACAGGTGGGGAGAGGGGAGGGGCGCTGGGCCACTTCCAGCCCATCCTGAAGAATGTCCCGGCTCTCTGCCCCTGGACAGCAGCCAGGCCCAGCCCTGGCCTGAAGCCTGCTTCCTTTCCTAGTGGCAGATACGGGCCCCTCCCAAGAGGATGTGCAGCCTTTGCTGCCCCCGCCCCGCCCCAAACAAAGACCTTTCTTGATGTCCCACAGACACCGTATGGTCCTGCCCCCCACGCCCCAGGGGGAGCCGCTGGCCCATCACTTTATAGTTTTGTTTTGTTTTTGGTAGTCATGGGGCTTGAACTCTGGGCCTGGGCGCTGTCCCTCAGCTCTTCAGCTCAAGGCGAGCGCTCTACCACTTGAGCCACAGCACCACTTCCAGTTTCTGGTGGTTCATTGGAGATCAGAGTCTCACAGAATTTCCTTGCCCGGGCTGGCTTTGAACCACGATCCTCAGATCTCAGCCTCCTGAGTAGCTGGGATGACAGGCGTGAGCCACCGGCACCCGCCTCAGCTCACCTTAGAACTCGAGTGTCATCCTGTCTCCTCCCCCTCTGTCCCCCTCCCCTGAAGGACCATCTCGGCCCCAGACCACCACTGCCCTGCACCTTGATGTCCTCTCATTCCAACTCCCATCTATCCTCTATGTCCCTACCACCCTGAACGCGCCCGATCTCACCGGAGGGACTCTCCTGTGCACACCTTTGCCTGCCCAGCTGCTCTGATCGATCCCATCCCCACTCTCCTCCTCTCCCCTCCCCTCCTCTCCTCCCCCCTCTCCTCCCTCCTCTGCCTGCCTTTAGCTCTTTAGATCATAACTCTGTGAGTGTGTGTGCCCTCTGCCCCCCAAACCTGTGGCCAGCTGAGCCGGCCCTCTCTGAGTCTTCACCTCTGCCATCCTTTTCCTAAAACCTGGTCTCGAAGTGGCTTCAGAGCCCGTCTTCCTGGCCTGGGGCCATCTCTTCCAGCTCCTGGAGAGCTATTCCCCGTAGTTCAGCCCCACCTGACACTGATCCGATCTAAAGCTTCAGTGGCTTCTAAATCGCTAAATCACAGTGATGATAATCGACAGGAAGCGCCCGGCCCCCGGGGAGGCCGGCGGGCTCTGCCGAGGAACTGGAGCTCTGGACCCGCCCAAGGCCGCAGTTCAGATGGTCCCAGGTGCAGCCGATGCCCCTGCCGGCTGCGCAGGCCGCTTCACTTCGTCCCGGCCTGCGTGACCCCTCCACCGCCCGCCTGTGCCCCGCGTCGGCCTCTCACCCCTGACCTCCCACCATAGTGACTCAGGTGCTTCAGTGGGCTGAAGCTCTATCTGCCTGTTCTTGTCCACCGCACCCTCGGCTGCCAGACTAATCTCTCCCAAGCACGGCGTCGGGACAGAGCCCCAACGGCATCATTTGTCACGTGATTGGGGTCTGGTGAGCTTGAATTAATCCTTTGGAATTCTGACCAGTATCCCTTAAAATGTGTGTTGCTGCGTGAGCATGCTCTGGGAGCCGGCAGGCCGAGCCGGTTTCAGCACCAGCCCGGGCAGTGGGGACTAGAGGCCATCTCTGCTTGCTCACAGCTGGAGCTGAGGGGAAGGGGCTGCAAGTGTCCTGGGACTGCTGTGACAGATGGCCGCCAGCCACCTCTCCCCTCATGCCACTTCTTGTCTGTGTCCCAACACTGGGCCTTGAACTCAGAGTCTTGCACTGGTTGGGCATCAGTGGAGGGGGGTAGGGGCCATGCCCTGGCCATTTCTGCTTCAGATTTTTCATTTCTTGGTTTGTTTACCTTATTTTTGTGCCAGCACTGAGGCTTAAACTCTGGGCCGGGTGCTGTGCTGTCTCTTGGCTTTGCTGCTCAAGGCTGGCACTCCACCACTTGCACCACAGCTTTACTTCTGGCTTTTTGGTGGTTAATTGGAGATAAGAGTCTCATAGACTTTCCTGCCCTGATTGCCTTCACACTGAACTCAGATCTCGGCCTCCTGAGTAGCTAGGGTGACAGGCGTGAGCCATCGGCACCCAGCTTAGTATGATTTCATTTTAACTTGACCACATCTGCAAAGATTCCCATCTCCAAATAAGGGCACATTCTGTGGCTCCAGGTAAGCATGAGTTTGGGGTGCTATCAACCAATCCGAGGGTCCACCCCAGAACAGGATCACTAGAGTGAGGCTTACAGGAGAAACCTAAAAGTTTCCCCATAAAGCAGAGGACACTGGGGCCAAGGTACAAGACTGCCTGGATTAGAACCCGTGGAGGAGGAGCAGCAGCAGCAGACACCAAAAGAGGCAAGGTGACCTGGGGGCGGGGTCCTGGGCTGGAGGCGGAGGTCAGCCCTGCCCAGTATATGGCCCCCCTCCCGGCCCCAGCCGGGAGCCTGAGGGGATTCCCAGCTCTTCACACTGAGCGTCTGGGAGCACCAAGATGCCCCAGGCTGGACACCAGCCCCTGGACCAACACGGGCTGATTGGTCCCCGTCATTACCCTCTACAGCCCCCAGCATCCACGTCAATGATAAGCCAAGCCCAGGCCGTTGGGAGCTGACACAGACACATCGGGTGGGCCTGGGCCTGCTGACAGCAGCGCTTCCCTGCTGCTGTAACCAAAGCCCTGATCAGGGACTGAACGACACCCCTACACTGCCAAAGGAAGGCTGAGCGTGGCCAGGCCGGCAGCCAGCCAGGCCCAGAGGCAGATCTGCTGGGGAGATGCTGCTCCTCAGGTTCAAGGCTCTGCAGCAGCTCCTGTAAGCTGACGGCATTGTCAGTAAAAGGTCCCGGGTCCAGCGTCAACCTGAGGGCCCGCTGGGGCCTGGGAAGGGCACCTCTGGTCCACTTTCCTTCCTTTACTTGTCTGTGTGTGTGTGTGTGTGTGCGCGCACGTGTGCACACACGCGCATCCGTGTGCATGCGCACGCTCCAGTACTAAAACTTGAACTCGGGGCTTTCTGCTCTCACTTGGCTTTTCCCCTCAAGGCTGGAGCTCTACCACTTGAGCCACACCTCCACTTCTGGCATTGCGGTAGCTAACTGGAGATTAGAGTCTCACAGATGTTCCTGTCCAGGGTAACTTCAAACCCAGATCTTCAGACCTCAGGCTCCTCAGTAGCTGGGATTATAAACATGAGCCACAGCTCCCAGATGGCTTCATTTTCTACGTCCTTCTGGTTGACCTGAGGCCAGGGGAGCAGAAGGCAACTCCATCTGCTCTCCACAAGAAGTTCCACCACACACACACACACCCCTGGCCAGGCCTGAGGCCAGGCCTGCAACAAATGACTGCATGCTCACTCACAGGGGTGCTGACTCGGTTGGCCCCTGGGCCTGAGGGACCTGGTGAATCTCACAGGAACCTGCCTCATCCTGAATTTAGAAGGCCTCACCTCTCACCCGTCAGTCCAGTCCGGAGCTGCACAGGCTAAGCAAGGAAAATGCCTGGCTAATGTTTGTAATGACCGACCAAATGTTGAAATGAAAATATGTGCCTACGCGGGGATAAATACCGCACAGAAACCCATCCTCCAGTTTCGCTGTGCTTGGTGTAATACGGCTACCAGAATTCTTAAAATCACACAGGGAGGGAGGGTGGGCACTGATGGCTCCCACCTGAAAACCTAGCTACTCAGGAACCGGAATCTGAGGAGCGCTGTAGGAAGCTGGTTCAGACAGTCAAACCTGAGAGACTCTTATCGCCAAGGAACCAGCAAAAAGCCAGGGGTGGAGCTTAGAGTGTTAACCTTGAGCAATAAAGCTAAGGGATGGTGCCTAGGACCTGAGTTCAAGCCCGAGTACCAGTACCAAAATGGGGAGGGGGAGAGAAAGAAAAGAAGGAAAAAGGGAGGGAGGGAGGGAGGAAAGGACCCTAGTCTGGCTACAAAGGATTTAAGGGTGGGGTGCTTGTGGCTGGAGCAAGGCTCACAGCTCAAGGGTGGCAGGAAAGGAAGCCAGAGGTGACAGGGACAGGTCACACAGGTCCTTCAAGAAGCCGAGAAGCTGGGGGGTGGTGAGTGGAGAAGGCCTTGTTTCCAGCTTGCCGATGAATAGACGCAGGCCTGGCACCACATGGAGAAGCCAAGGAAGCCTGTGTCCATCTGTCAGCACAGAGGAACCGCCAGCTGGGGTGGACATGCCCAGCTCCTCCCTGCTCCCACATCTGGGGCCAGACACCCACCCCACCTCCCCACCCCGCCCCCGCCCCGCTGGAGGAAGCTGGCTTGCTGGGGCTGGGTGGCCAAAGCTGAGACATCCCCAGGGAGGCAGAGGCCACAGTAGTGGGGTGTCGAGCCAGGGTCCACAGGGACCCCCAGAACAACCCACGCGGGTTTCATGTCCTGCCAGTTTGAAATTACTCATACAATGGTTCCCCCCCCCGCCCCCCGTCTCTCTACAGAGTGGACGCAGCTTCTTGGACTTGTCTGGGGCTGGCTGTGGGGTGGGAAAGTCCAGCAGGGTAGTGTCCACCTCCCACAGTGTCCTGTGGATAAAGGCTGATCGGTGACAGAGAGGGAGGAGGGGACCCCTGCACTTCAGGCTCCGGCCTCCTTGGTAGGGGGTTGGTTGGCAGCTCTGGTCGGTTCCTTGAGCCTCATGTGCATTTTTTTCTGCTACTCCCCAGCTAGGACCCTGCAGCCCTCTGGGCTGGGCAAGGAGGCCCGCAGCCTGACTGCTTGAGTCCCACAACAATGGTGTTCAATACGCTATCGACCGGCAGCCCCTCCGCGCCAGCCCGGCTACCTCAAGGCAAAGCATGTCTCCACACCCTTGCGGCCAGAGACTGAAAAGGGAACAGGGCCAGGCATAGCAGAAGTGGGGAAACCCATCTCTGCCACGCCCCTCCTCCGATTTATAGTGAGATGCCCCCTTGAGTCCCCCATGCCCTCCCATGCCCCACATCCCCTTATGCCCCCCATAGCCCAGTTCTGGGAACAATAGAGCGCCTGTTAGCTAGGATCTGGGGTCTCCCCGAGTAGAATGCTGGCATTAGCCTCTGTAGGACCAGAGAATCTGCGTTTAGAGGGAAATCTGGAGTGTACTGCTACTAATCAAGCTTCTAATGAGCGACATGACAAACGACAGTGGCCTAATCAATGTTGCTGGAAATGAGCATGCGCAGCTCCCAACGCCCACAAGCCGAGGCCCACCACAGCCAGGCACAGCCCCGCCTTCTTCTGGAGAGCAGGGCAGGCCCAGAGCAGGGAAGCTCTGTCACAGGACACACACAGGTGTCGCAGCAGAAGCCGGCCTTTCTTCACAATCCCTTCTATGTGCAAAACTCAGAAGCCAGCACGGAATAACCAAGGGCCAGGCGCCGGTGGCTCACGCCTGTCATCCTGGCCACTCAGGAGGCTGAGATCTGAGGATTGCTGTTGAAGGCCTGCATGGGCAGCAAAGTCCCTGAGACTCTGGTCTCCAAGAAGCCAGCAAAAAGCTGGAAGTGGAGCTGTGGCTCAAGTGGGAGGGAGCCAACCTTGAGGGGAAAAAAAATGTGAAGGCACAACGTCTTGGGTGCAAGACCCAGTGCAGAGCACGAAGAAAAAAGAAAGGAAAGAACGCGAGAGTCCAGCTACCCTGCCCTTCCCTTCTGTGTCCATCTGTCCAGTGCCCAGTGAGGCCTATTTGGGGAAAGGAGGTGGAAGGGGGCTTGTTGGGACGGAAGCTCCACCTCAGCCCAGGGAAGGAGCCGTGCTCCTGCAGCTCAGCGTCCTCGACAGCCACAGCTGGCTTTCTCAGAATCCCAAGGAAGACTTCTCTACCACGGGCCCCTCCAGCTTTTCTGTGTATGGCTTTTCTTCCACAACGCACTGCCATGTCTCCTGAATCTGAGAAAACACCAGTTTCAAGCAAGGAGACAGAGGCAGGGGCCGGGGGGCGGGGAGACTTGAATCCATTTCTGAACCTTCCAATCGGCATAAGTCAGAGAGTACAGAATCAGCCCATTACGATCATTACTGTCAAATCACAGGCAATCAACTCAATGACACAGGCCAGATGGACATCCAGGAGGAAGTCGGATCGCCAGAGCATGTGCAGAGCCATGAGAGAAGAGAAGAGCAGCAGGCCTTGTGTTTGCTTCCCGCTTCTCTCTGTGGCTTTCACAGCCTGAGGTTGTCATAACGTCAGACGGAAGCTAGAATTCTGCAGGGAACATGACCTGAAGATGCCCAGGTACCAGGCCACCCAGACAGGTGTAAGCTATGCCCCCAGGGTCATCAGCCCAGGGCCAAGAGCTGATACAATGAAGAAGGCTGGTCTCCCCTGAGACCTCCCTCTGAGGCTTTCTGCAGAATCAGAGCTGCATTCTGACATCACAGGCTCCGGGAATTTTGGCCTTCATGATTAATTTCCGCCATTAAAAAAAAAATTGGGCTAGGAAGGTGGCTTAGTGGTAGAGTGCTTGCCTAGCATGCATGAAGCGCTGGGTTCCATTCCTCAGTACCACATACACAGAAAAATCCAGAAGTGGTGCTATGGCTCAAGTGGTAGAGTGCCAGCCTTGAACAAAAGAAGCTCAGGGATAGTGCCCAGTCCCTGAGTTCAAGTCCCAGGACTGGCAAAAAAAAAAATTAACTGGGTACTAGTGACTCATGCCTATAATCCTAGGTACTCAGAAGGCTGAGATCTGAGGATCATGGTTTGATGCCAGCCTGGGCAGGAAAGTTCATGAGACTCATATCCAATTCACTACCAAAAAGCTGGAAGTGGAGCTGTGGCTTAAGTGATAGAGCACTAGGCTTGAACAAAAGAAGCTCAGGGACAGTGTCCAGGCCCTGAGTTCAAGCCCCAGGACTGGCATAAAAAAAAAACACAACATATTTGTAATACTAACTACTCAGAAGGCTGAGATCTGAGGATCGAAGTTCAAAGCTTGCCTGGGCAGGAAAGTCTGTGAGACTCTTATCTCCAATGAACCACCAGAAAACCCGAAGTGGTGCTGTGGCTCATGTGGTAGAGCACTAGCCTTGGGCTGAAGAGCTGAGGACATACCGAGGCCCAGAGTTCAAGCCCCATGACCAACAGTAAATAAATAAATAATAATAAAAATACAGGGTCTTGCTTAGGTGCCTGAGCTGGCCTTGAACCTGAGATCATCCTCTCCTGCCTTAGCCTCCTGAATACATGGGATTACAACACATTTGGTTTTTGTTTTTTGCTTTTTGCCAGTCCTGGGGCTTGAACTCAAGGCCTAGCTCTATCCCTGAGCCTCTCTGTGCTCTAGGCTAAAGCTCTATCACTTGAGCCACACCACTTCCGGCTCTTTCTGTGTATATGGTACTGAATCCAGGGCTTCATGCATGGTAGGCAAGCGCTCTACTACTAAGCCACCTTCCCAACCCCCTTGTCTTGTCTTCATATAAGAAGTTAGACCACGCCGGGTGCCGGTGGCTCACATCTGTAATCCTAGCTACTCAGGAGGCTGAGATCTGAGGATCGAGGTTCAAAGCCAGCCCGGGCAGCAAAGACCGTGAGACTCCTATCTCCAATAAACCACCAGAAAACCGGAAGTGGCGCTGTAGCTCAAGTGGTAGAGCGCTCGCCTTGAGCTGAAGAGCTGAGG
>NW_012267223.1:1066076-1066371 GCF_000151885.1 Dipodomys ordii
GGGCCGAGCCCGCAGGTGAGGCCCGCCCGTCCTCCGCCGCCAACGCAGGACACGGCCTCGGGGGGAGGGGGGGGACACTGGGGAGGGGACCCGTGGGGCGGGGCCCAGTATCCCGAGGGCGGGGCCAGCGCTGGACTGGGTGACCACGTCCACGACCTCGTCATCACGGGCGGGGGTGGGGCCCCGCACCCGGACCCGGAGGGACGGAGTTGCGCCGGGGCCAGGCCCGGCTCCGGAAGTGTCCGAAGCTTGTCCCGACACCGCGGCTCCGAGCTTTCGGGGGGTGCCCGAGGCG
>NW_012267223.1:1067523-1069598 GCF_000151885.1 Dipodomys ordii
CGGGACCCGGAGCCTCGGCCCCGCGCCGCCCTGTGGGTGGGATCTGGGGGCGTCTGGGGCCTCGCCGGGCGCAGGAAAGCCGACCCTTGGCAGAGCGCTGGGACAAAGAGCAGAAACGGGGGGTGGGAACGCGGCGGTGGAGGGGCGCCCTGCGAAACAAAGCCCTTCCGAGAGGGGGACCCCGGGGGGGTGCGGCGCGGCTCCTGCACACCCTCCCCGGGGCGCGCAACATGGTGTCCCTAATGCCCGCGTCGAAGCCAGCGACGCCTTCCGGCTAAGGACCAGGGAGCGTAGGGGGGCTCCCCAGAGCCGGCAGACCCGTGGTCATTCCTGGAAAAGTCCCTCTCGGCTGTGTGGAAGCCGCCGGGAGGCCGCTGGTGCGGGAAGGCCCGGGGCTGGGCTCCGCGGGCGGCGACGGCGGTGCCCGCACCGCCCGCGCCCATTCCCGGAGAAGGCGCCTTTAAGAAATCGTTGGTTCCCCCTCGTTCCCGGACCCGACTCCCAGAAACCAACCACCCTCCTCCGGCCCTCCGCTGTCAGAAAGTTCCGGACTTCTTCGGGGTCCGCCCCAGCCGCCTCCCCTCCACACCCGAGCCGGGGGCTGGGCTGGGCGCGCGCGGACGGCGTGCCACTCCCGGGGCCTCTCCAGGCCCCCGGCGGGGCCCCGGGCCCCGGCGGCGTTCGGAGAGCTGCCGTCCGGCCCGTGGGGCCCAGGTGGGACCCCACTCTGTCCGGGACACAGCTGCTCTCGGCAGGGTTCCCCACGGGGCTCTGGGGCCCGGGGCCCCAACGCCAGGTTTGGGGATCCCGGGTTTGAAGACAGTGTCCCCCAGAGCCCTTCGCAGGGGCCAAGACTAGGGGTTCGGGATGGCCGGGGAGGGGGGACGAGGGGTCGGCAAGGCTGTCTGGGGCGAGGCGCCCACTGCCCCGGCCCCGCTTCCGCCTCGCCCCCTCGCGGGAGTCCACGCCCAAGCCCCTGCCCTGCGGACGCCGGGGAAGTGGGTCGAGGTGGGCGCCCGAGGGGCGGAGATTCCCGCCTGCCCGCCCTCCGGAGGCCCCGACGACCCCGCAGCCCGTGCGTCTGTCCTCAGCTGGGGCGCCGCGGGCTTGGGGTGGCTAGCGGCTCCCCGGCTTCGAGGGGCTTCTAGGAGGCCGCCCCCAACCTCCCCGCGTCCAGGAAGCCCGGGGGTCACTCGCCACGAGGCTCCAGAGAGGACGCAGCGTTCGGGCGGGCGCGAGCCCCGCGGCTCTGATCCTGTCGCCCCCCCAGGGTCCCCGAGCCCCGCCAGGCCAGCGGCGGCCCTGCGACCCGGGCCGGCGCGGAAGCCGAGCCGCACGCGGCGGAAACACCCCGAGCACGCGGCTTTTCCAGGGGATTTTCAGTCGCAGGGACCTGCGGGGTGTCGGGAAGTGGAGGCTGCTCCCGGGCCTGGGGTCCCCCCGGACCTCGGGACTGGCGGCGGGGGTGGACCGCGTCAGCCTCCCCCCCCCTCGGGACTGGGCTCCCGCAGCGGCTGGACTGGCCGAGGGACGGTCCATGGGCAGAGGGCAAGCGTCAGGGAAAAGCCGCTCAGGAGGCCACGGACGGGGCTTTTCCTGCCTCCCTCCCCAGGCCTCGCGGGGGGCAGGGGGGCAGGACCAGCTCTGGTCCATCTCCTCCTGCGCCCACTTCTTGGGGAGTCCCGGGGCCTGCGCCCCAAACTCCTTTCACCGGGGAGGGGAAGCCCCGCCGGGGCTGCTGGGTGGAGAGGTCAGGGCCGGACCGCGGGGAGATTTCGCCGCGTGCAGACTCGCCCTGGAGTCCTGGGAGCACTGCACCCCAACGGGCTCTGGGGCTTCGCTGCCGCCTCTCCTCCCCCTGGTGTCCTCTAGCCTGGGCACGGTGCCCCCCGGGATCCCGGGACCCCGAGTGGAAGCAGGGGGGCGGAGACCCCGTCCTTTCCCAGCCCCTCGCTCCACTCGGCCTCCACTGCTTGCCCGTTGTCTTCTCTGTGGACAGTCGGCCAAGGGATTGCGTAATCTGCCGGGGTCCTGCAGAAGCCCCAAGCTGGCGCCCCGGCCACGCTCCGGGCCGG
>NW_012267223.1:1070820-1075432 GCF_000151885.1 Dipodomys ordii
TGTGTGTGTGTGTGTGTAGGTGATCAGGTGTGATGGAGTGCAGTGTGGACAGTGTGTGTGTGTGTGTGTATAGGTGATCAGGTGTGATGGAGTGCAGTGTGGACAGTGTGTGTGTGTGTGTGTGTGTGTGTGGGACCGGCACATGCAGGTTGCCAACTCCATGGCGTCCTGGGGACAGGGTGGGTTGAAGGTTCGGGTGTGAGGGCTGTGGTGTGAGCAGCAGGGGCTGGGCAGGGATGCGGGGTGCTGTGGGGCAGACATAGATTGTGTGGGGCAGTGTGGGGGCGGAGCACTGTGAGGAGTGCAGAGGAGGTTGGGGGGAGGAGAGGAGAGGAGGGGGAGGAAGGAAAAGTTGGGGAGGGAGGAGAGGAAGGGGAGTGGGGTGGCGGGGAGCGGCCGGGGCGGAGGGAGGAGGAGGGGGTGGGGAGGTCGGTGGCAGGCACTGGGAAGCCGAACCGCCGCCGCCGCCGCCGAGCCCGAGCCCGGCGCCCTCTGTGGGGCTCGGCTCTCCGGGAAATGCCAGCACTAATTTATGCACTAAAAGGAGCCCGGGGAGCCGGGGAGCCGCGGGGCCGAGCCGGGGAGGCCGGCGGAGGGAGGGCGGGCGCAGGCACTGACTGATGTGCAGAAAATGGCTCCTTTCCCCTTTCCCTCCTCCGAACGGCTCCATATTGCAAAACCAAAAAAAAAAAAGAGGGAGAGGGAGAGAGGGAGACCGGGAGAGACGCGGACGGGGACGGCGGGGACGGCCGCCAGCGTCGGCCTCCGCGGGCGGGGGGCCCGGCCCGGGCCTGTCACCGCGGCGCGGGGCTGGCCAATTTTTTTCTTTAATTCGAAATGCGAAGGCACCGGATGGAGCAGGCGCAGGCACCCGCGCGCACGCACGCACACACGCGCGCACACAGGCACAGTGCTGCGTTGCTGACGATTTGGGGGTGGCCTGCCCGTGACAGCGGTCTCCTAGGCCGCGAGGGGGTGCGGGGGGGCCCCCTCTGAGCTGCCGGTGATCGGATTAGGGGTCAAATGCAGACCGGCTGGAACCTCAGGCCAGACTCGGGTTGGGGAGAAGAGGAGGAAGAGGAGGGGGGGCCAGCTGGACCCCACATTTCGGCTGTTTTGCGCGCCGGGTTCCTAGGACGCCGAGTGGCTTAGGAACACGTCGCGGTGACACGCTTAAAAATTCTTGACAACTGCAAAATAAACTGCTAGTTTCATTTTCCTCACCCCTCCCCTTTCTTCCTGCCCGGTGTGTTTATTTTGGCTGGGGCGTGGGGAAGGGGGGGCAGACAGGGTAGGAGGACCATGTTAGGCCTGCAGAAATCTAGCCCCCCCCCCAACCTCCACACCCACAGCTGAAGAGCTTTTTTTTTTCTGGCTTATGGAGACAGCAGTGCTTATGTCACTCTCCACCTGGAGGCCACAGAGCTGGCTCCTTCTTTTTTTTTTTTTTTCTTTTTTACACCGTGTCCCCCTGCCTTTTCCTTGCAAGATATAACACGTGGGAACCGGAGGAGAATATCCTGGATCCCCGGCTGCTGATTGCCTTCCAGAACAGGTGAGCGTCCCCAAGCTGCGGCTGCCGGTCAGCGCCACCGTATATGGGAATGGGAATGTGGGCGACGCCGAGGGAGCTAAGGGGAGAGAGGGCGGTGGAGGGGGCGGCGAGCCTGGACGCGCAGGGCTGCGGCCTCCGCTGCTCTAACCAACGTCCTTGGCGGTTGCTGCAGTGGAGAGTGGGGGCGGGGCAGGGCTGGGGAAGGCCAGGCTTGTGTTGGGGAGGGTAGGGGAGTGTGTGGGGGCGACTGCGGGAAGGAAGGGAGCCTGTGGGTGGGCCTGCAGCTTCCCAGAGAGAACCCCTGGCCGCACCTGGTTCCCCGCTGAGGTTTGGGACCCCGCCCCCAAAGCCTAGGTGTTGCTTTCTGCAACCAGCCACTGGCCAGCTTGGCACTGGTGCCTCACAGGGCAGCTCGAAGGAGCTGGCATTGTGAAACGGAACTGAACTTAACCTGTTGGCGGCTGGAGAAAAGTTGGCCGGGCCTCAGGGCCGCACCCTCACCCCTCAGGAAGCTGGGGGTGTCTGGGAGTAGATGCTGACTGAAGTCCATGCTCTCCCACCCCCCCACTGGGCTATTTGGTGGGTCAAGAGGCCCCATCAGAGCAGGAAAAACTGGGCCCAAGGCCTTGGGGTGGGCAGTGCCCGGTGTTGGTGGGGTGGACTGGGGGTGAGGGGGGCGGGGGGGGGGGGGGGGCTCATCCTGTGCACTGATGCCTGTCACCAGCAGCCGCTGCAGCTGGCTTGGCCGCCGCTGGCTGTGGTTCTCTGTTTCGGGAGGATGAAGGGGGGGGAAGGGTGTGGAGGGAGGAGCCTCGGGGGCGCTGGTAGCTGGGCCACCCCATGCCTTGCTTCCCTCCTCCCTCTTTTATTTTGCATTATTTCCTGTGGCACTTGTGCCCTAAAACGTTCAACTCTCTACCTCCGAGCAAGCGAGTGTCTGGCTGGAAAGTTGCTCTCCCGTGGGAGGGGGGGGCGCCCTGCCGGGCAGGAATCCTGCGCCGGCTCCACCTGGGAGTCAGCGGCTGATGCCATGATGCTTAATGGGTCCCCGAAGAATTAGAACTCGGGCTGTTGCAATGCCATGCAACTTTGGAGTCAGGCTCCTGCCTGGCCCCAGAGTGAGGCAGAACTCCCCTGAGCTGGCCCAGGGGACTCCAAGCCCTGGAAGATGGGTTTGTGACCCGGGCTTGCCCTGCAACGTTGGCTCACTCCGGAGAGGCAGCCCCTTCTCCCATGGCGGGCCAGCCAGGGTCTAGAACCACTGGGCTCTTTGGCTGGCCCCAAGGCCGACACCTAGTAGCTGTCAGTGGTGGCTGGTGCCTTCGCCCAGGGGGTGTCTTAATCATTTGGAAATCCGGGCTGTGTCCGTCTGGTCCCAGGCGAGGAGGCGGTGCTTCCCTGAGCCGTCCCTGCCCTGCTCACTGGCTGAGTTGGTGTGGTGCCAGGCCAGTTCGCCCAGAACCGGGCTAGACCCTGGCCTTGCAGCCGGCCTCTGCAGCCGCCCCAGCCCCTAATTGGCTCATTTGCTGCTGTATAAACAAGAACGCAGCCCCTCCCCCTGTTTAGGCCTGGCCTGTAAGAAAACTGTCCACCCTTCTGCTGCCTGGGGTTATCTGAGTCTGGACGGGGCCGTTAGCCTCCTGGGCTTCTGACCTGGTGGGTCTAGCTGGGTGCACTCCTCCCCCCTTGGGCTGCCTATATTCCCTGGACACTCCCCCCCCACCATGTCCCTTCCATATTGGCACAGTCACTAGCCCGAGGTTGCAGCCCAGCCCCACACTTCAGGTCCAAGCACCACCGGGTGCAGCGTGTCCTGGATCAGAGAAAGAGTATCAGGGGTGGAGTGCCCCCACCACCCGGTGAGGTCTGGTGTCAGCACAAAACGGGGTGCTGCTGGGGATTCCTGCAGTGGAGGCAACCTTCAGCCCCCCAGTGGCGAATCCCTTGGCATCCTGCGGATCTGGGGGTGAGCCGGGCTCGGGACGCGGAAGCCGGGATGGGAGGCCGTGGGCGCTAACCCGCAGGCCCTCTGTGCCCTCCTCAGAGAAAGGCAGGAGCAGCTGATGGGATATCGGAAGCGAGGGCCCAAGCCCAAGCCGCTGGTGGTGCAGGTGAACGCAGGCCCCTCCCACTCCTGGGCTGCTTGGGGGCGTGGAGGGTGGTGGGAGGTCCTCTGGGGCACTACAAGTCCCTGTCCCCCAAGGCTTCCCACGCATGCCTCCCACGATGGACGGGGGGGGGGGGTTGGAGACCAGGGGCACTCCCCTGCTCCGCGCATGCCCAGGGCCGACCTCTCCCCTCCCTCCCGCACATGCCTAGGTACCCACCTTTGCCCGACGGTCCAACGTGCTCACGGGGCTCCAAGACTCCTCGGCTGACAACCGTGCCAAGCTAGAGCTGGGCGCGCAGGGCAAGGGGCACCAGTATGAGCTCAACAGCAAGAAGCACCACCAGTACCAGCCTCACAGCAAGGAGCGGTCGGGCAAGCCCCCGCCGCCCGGCAAGAGCGGCGGCAAGCACTACTATCAGCTGAACAGCAAGAAGCACCACCCCTACCAGCCGGACCCCAAGATGTACGACCTGCAGTACCAGGGAGGCCACAAGGAGGCGCCCAGCCCCACCTGCCTGGACCTGGGCGCCAAGAGCCACCCGCCGGACAAGTGGGCGCACGGCGCGGCGGCCAAGGGCTACCTGGGGGCCGTGAAGCCCCTGTCCGGAGGGGCCGCGGGCAAGGGCTCGGAGAAGGGCCTCCCCAACGGGCTGCCGCCCGCCCCCAAGGAGGCCGTGGCGGGCAATGGGATCGGGGGCAAGATGAAGATCGTGCGGAACAAGAACAAGAACGGGCGCATTGTGATCGTGATGAGCAAGTACATGGAGAACGGCATGCAGGCGGCCAAGATCAAGTCGGGCGAGGAGGGCGAGGCGCGCGCCCCCGGCCACAAGAAGCGCGCCCCCGACGAGCGGCACCCCCCGGCCGACAGGACCTTCAAAAAGGCGCCGGTCGGGGCGGAGGAGAAGAAGGCGGAGGCCCCCGGCAAGAGGCGGGGCGAGGAGGAG
>NW_012267223.1:1076372-1077998 GCF_000151885.1 Dipodomys ordii
CCCGCGGGCCCCCCCCCCCGACCTGGCCGCCCGGCCCCGGCCCAGAGTTATAGTATTATATTTTAACTGTGCTAACTGTCAAGTGCTGACTTCTCCCGTTTGTACGTGGTGTTATTCTTGAAATGTATTGTTTGAGCTCAAAAGGCCCGGACATCCCCCCCTCCCCTCCCCCCACCTCCTCGGGCTGAGATTATAAATATATATATATATTTATTTGTAGGTATTTATATATTGAAATATAAAAGCCTAGATTTATGGAGTTTCCTCTAGATCATATTATATTCCATATCAGACGAACTATTTTCTGTTGCTCCTCCCTCCCTTCTTCATTCAGTATTTCGGTTGCTTTCATTCCCTCCCCTCCGGGAACTCAAATTCCAGGAACCTTGGTATATTTTTTGATACTGTACACATGGATGTGTTGTTTCTATGTGCAAAAAAAAAAGTTTGTTAAAAGGCTAAAGGAACTCTCTAGAACATGCTGCTACTAGAAATGTCTAAACTATAAGCTTCCAATTATTACCTGCTTGAATGTAAATATTAAACAGAGATGTTGAAGGTGCGCCGGTCACTGCCTGAGATCTCGGTGGACAGGAGGGGCGGAGGGGGCAGGGGAGAGGAGGCTGGACTCCCTTCTTTTACCTTAGCTCTCACAGGGAGGCCTGCTTCCCGCTCCTGCGTGTTGGTGTAGCTCACCACTGGGAAGGGAAGTTCCTGCAGAGCCGGCCATGCCAGAACCACCTCCAGCCCAGGGTATTCCGGAAGTCAGTGCAGACCGGATGGCAACCCCTGGCATGGGGGGGGCTCCAAGATATGGGTTGGGCTAGCCCCCTTTCCATACACCCACCTGCAGCTACTGGCCTCTATCGGGGCGCCAGGCCGTGGAGGAGCTCCAGCAGTTCCTCCTGGCCCTGCCTGTAGGGGAGGCCACTGCCACCCTCTGCAGCGTCCCTGGCTGGCATCCTCAGCCCCGCCCCACCCCACCGAGGCTCTTTCTCTGCCAGGCTGTCTCCCCGGAAACCACGGGGCCAGAGGCCCCTACTGGCAGCGAAGAGGGGTGGGGGGGGGCTCTTCGTGTAACTTGGGCGGGGATGACAACAGATCTGCAGTCCCGTTGACTCTCGCTGCCTGTGCCCTTGGGAGTGGCAAGGCTGAAGCACTTGGTGTCTCCCAGGAGGGGAGGAAGGGGTTAAAGGCCCTGGGGGAGGGTGTGGCTCTCAGGATCAGGAAGCCAGGACCCCGGAATGCAATGAGCGCAATGAGCGGGCATTCTACCGTCCTCCCAGCCCGGGTGCCCAGCACGGTTGGGATTTGCGTGCTTGGTGGGCCCTGCTGGCCGCCCAGGATCAGGGGTGGGGTCTTTGGGGTGCCCAAAGCAGATGGAGGCAACGTGATTTAAAGTGGGGGGCGTGAGGGTAAGCAGAGGGGCAGGGCTGGGGTGGGCGGGAGCCTGGGTGCACCCTGAGTGGCCAGTGTTGGCTCGGGGCCACGGGTGGCCGGGGGCGGGGGAGGGAAGGGAAGAGCTTTTTTAAAAAACTAGACAGTCCTTGGGAGTTTCTAGCCCTGGCCTTTGTGGGCCATCCCGCCCACTGCCCCTACGCAGCCCCTCCTCCCTCCTCCTCCTCC
>NW_012267223.1:1078070-1093147 GCF_000151885.1 Dipodomys ordii
CCTCCTCCTCCTCCTCCTCCTCCTCCTCCTCCTCCTCCGGGCCTTGAATGCCCTTTGCCACCCTGTGAGTGGAGGAGCTGATCTCGCTGCTGGCAACCCGCCTGCTCAGCACTAGAATTGGGCCTGTCCTTCACTGGCTGGCGCACAAAAGCTCATGCCAGGCAGGAACCAGCCCCGGCTCTTCTAGTTGGGGAAAACTGAACCCCCACCCCCCACCCCGGATGTTAGACAACCCCCCCTGTCCGGGTGTGCAGTTGGTGATTTGACAGCAATCCTGGCACCTGGGGGGCATCTCTGTCCCGCTGGGGCCTGGGGACGGGGCAGGGGGAAGGGGGGAGGTAGAGGCCCACCCTCGTGGGGGGGGGTAGGGATTGGCAGCAATCCACTGGCACCACTGGACAGGTTTGGTCTGCGGGTGGCAGGGGCTCTTGAAGGCTGTGGTCTGCCTTGGGTGCACTGGCCAGGCCCTGGGGTGCAGTGGGGAGGGGTCCCAGGCAGTGTCTGGAGCCTGAGTCCGAGGCCACCGGTGGAGTGGAGCCACACGAGTCCAGTCCCAGGAGCGGCTGTGTGCCAGTGTCCGTTGCTCCTTCCTGTCACCCGCTGAGCTGCTCAGCTCTGCCAGGTGCCACCCAGCAGATATCCTCACAGGGATGAAGCCGTCCTTGGAGTGAGTCTGAGGTGGTGCCCAGAGCAAGTGGCCACAGCCTGGTCCTGAACTGAACCTAGGGCGGAGCTGAGTGCTCCACCAAGGGGCGGGCCTCCCCAGGACTCCGCCCCCCTTGGCACCCGCCTGAGAGGACACATCCAAGGCACAGAGGGTTAGGGGCCTGGCCCTGGAACAAGAATTCTTCCCCCAAGGGCCTTGGAGGTGGGAGAGTTCGGACGTCCTGCCTGCCCAGATGTAGGCCAGGTATGACCAGCACTTCAGAAATTCAGGGAGGAGAAGGAAGGCAGGGAGCAGAGGTCAACCCTGCACTCCAGAAACGCCTCTTCCCTTTGCAGTTCTTTTTTTTTTCTTTCTTTTGTTTTTTATTAATTTATTTTATTTGTGAACATACTGTACAGAGGGGTTACAATTACATGGGCAGGATAATGCGTACATTTCTTACCAAGCATTGCAACCTCCTCCTTTGTTTATCCTTCACATCCCTTCCCAGCCTCTCCCCTCCCCTCCCAGTCCCAATCCTCCCCCCTCCCCCGCCCCTTTGCAGTTCTTTCTCCGAATAAGCCTTTTGCTCTGACGGGTAGAGGCAGGAGCTGGCCCAGTGCTGAGGGTGTGGCCCTTGTGCACAGACCCTCCTGCCCTGCCTGGCCCAGGATGCTCACCTCCCCAACTCACCTTCTCAAGAGCCAGGTTCAGACCTCCAGTGTGGAGGGAGTAGCGGTCTTTGAAGACCGTACATAGGTGATACGGGGAGTGGAATCCACCCGCTCAGGGGCTCCGAGGTTGCCACACACAGCATATGGAAATCTAGAATGCTCAGGCCCACTTGAATATCAGATACACGTCTTGTCTTTTTCAGACGTGAAAATATACTATGAAAAAGAGCGGAAGGATCCAGCGTGTGGGTGAGACTGAAATTGGGCTAGGCGCCCTGGATTTGGTCCGGTAATGATTTCAGTCCCGAAGAGAGACCGTGGCCAGCCCCTGCCCACATGGACAATTCAGTCCAACCGTAGAGCAAAAGACACAGGAAGCTTGAGAACCACTAATGACTCCGAGCTTGCAGTCCGGTGGTTCAGGAAGGTCACTAATGACAGGGCCCTCACCTGTGATTTCGCTGGGGTGGGGGTGGGAGAGAGTTCTCTGGCCATCGGAGACCTTAGAGAAAGAGGTTGAGGGGAGGCCGGGATTGGACCCTAGATTATTTGGGCCCACTTTAAGCTTCTGAACTGAGGCTCCTCCCCAACTCCAACCCACCCCCACACAGCAAAGTTCTAGAACATATAATGGAGATAGAAGAGATGTGGTTACAGTGCCCACATCCTTCACCAAAAACCTTTACCTTCCTGCGCTTGTTTCTTGGTCACCTTGAAAGCCAAAAGGCTTGGGCACTTCTGGAAACCCCCATAAGTAAACACACAGCTTGCTTCTGGGTCAGGGAACAAGAAACATCCCAGGTCAGAAGCAAAGGGCTTCCAAGGGCTTCTGGCCTGCAGCCTTTATTGGCTGAACCAAAGGAGGAGAGGAGCCGCCTTGCTCACCTCCAGCCCACCTTCCCCAGCCGTGTCCCTCTTGCGGGGCTCTACCTCAGTCCCCATCCTGCGACCTCAGCTTTACCCAGGATGGCTGGGAGTGACACTGGAACCGGAGGCAGCTTGGGTGGGCACAGACCAGCAAGCCCCACACCAAGCCAGACTCTCTGCTGTCTAGAAGCCACTCAGTCTGTGATCGGGGCTGGGCGACTTCTCTTCAGAGGAGGTGAAGACTGTGAAGAGGAAATTGTATTGAAGGCTGTTATTCTTGGATACAAGTGTCTACTTCCTGTAGCCACCAGTTCAGAAAGACACCCCTCCCCCACCCCTCCGCAGCGCCTCTTCCCTTTGCAGTTAATAATCACAGTTCATATTGATTGCGTGCTTATTATATGCCCTGCACTTTAGGGGGATTATCTCACGTTCATTCTTTCATCTCCGTGGGGAGGGGGGTTGTCTCTCACTGACCTTCTTTGACAGGTGGCAGTGTGAAGACTTGGTAGCTAATGTCCCCACGTTGAAGAGCTAGCGAGTGGGGGAAGAGACGGGAGGCAGTTCGAACACACTCCCTGGGGGTGTGTGGGGCCTTCAGAGGCCGGCTCTGGCCCTGGCCTCTTCTGAATTTGCTCTAGATTGTTCCAGCATGGGGACCCACCCTTCAGAGCACTCTCCACCCCACCCCCCAGCTCACGGTCAGCCAGTTGCATGCACAGCCCTCACGTGTACACTTGCGTGCGTGTCCGGTCCTGCGTGTGCACACGCGTGTGTGGCCAGGCTTTCCCGACCAAGCTCCTTCCTGAGCTGCAAGCTGTTATCCTCACCCACAAGCATGGATGCCCAGGGCTCCCCACGGCCCCCTCCACCCCTCCTATGTATGCTGGGCTCAGCTGCTGGGGGGGGGGGGGCGGAGGGTGGCTGCCCTGCCTGCCCTTGCTCTTACCCAGGTGATCCGTGAGCGTTTCAGAAGACTTGGGGTAATTATGTATTATTGAATTTAGGGAAGGAGGCCTTACGGATAATCCTGGAAGAAGTTCCAGGAAGACGGAGGTTTCGATTCTCTGTTTAGCCGAGTGGTCTGTGGTGCTTCCTCCGGATGGCGGGGTCCCAGCTCTCCACCCAGTGCAGATTTAATGGATAGCCAGAGTGGTGAGATGCGGGCCCTGTGCACCCCCAAACACAAACACGCACATATACTCTTGATGGGGCTTTCATTTTCCATGTTTTTTTTTCTTTTGGTGGTACTGGGGGTTTGAACTCATGTTTGCCAGGCAGGCACTGTACTGCACACACACACACACACACACACACATACTCTCTCTCTCTGTCTCTCTCTCTCTCTGTCTCTCTCTCATTCGCGAGTTTGGTCTTTATGCGGTGGAGCTGGAGCCTGACGCACGGTGAGAGCCCCCTCCCTGCGGGCTGTGCGTGTTTCTCTTCACCGATCGTCTGAAGTTTTTCAAATCTGGATTGAGACAGGAGGCTGCATATGTGAAGGCTGTACCAAGTGCACGTATGTGTGTGTGTGTGTGCACATGTGGTGTGTGTGCATGTGCCCATGAGCGCACACACATATTTAGGGCCACCTGTCTTCTCCCTCGCATGGTGAAGGTGAACGCTGCCAGCAACTGGGCCCCGGGGCCTTTGAACCTGCACCAGGTGTCTCGCGAACCTCCCTGGATTTCCTCCCTCTCCAGTTTCAGCTGAGAAATTCTTCACTAATTCCACCGTATCTGGTTTCTCATTGTTCTCTGCATTTCAGACGGCCCCTTGGGGTGGGCTTCGGAAAGGGGTGTTTAATGTTCTCAGTCTTCTAGGGGGACCCTGGCCCGATAGCCCCTCTCACTGCCAGGGTGGACAACCTCCCGAAGAGGCTGCCCTGCCGCCCCGTGTGAGCCCACGCACTGGGGAGAGGAGCAAAGGCCCACCCCACGGCGGGAGAGGGGGTTGGGGTCCTCTTCTCACACCCCCAAAGCAGGTCCCAAGCCAGGGAGAACAGAACAATGAACTGAGGCTCCTTTGGAATAGGACACTGGACTCAAATGAAGGTCTGAAAGTAAGTGGGGTGTCATCCATTCTGCCTGCCCTTAGGGTTTGCGGATGAAAGCCAACGGTGGTGGAGGGAAGAAGGCCTGGGCTGTGGAAAGCAGGTAGGAGACCTCTCTTGGCCCCCAGGCCTCTAGAAGCAGGCAGGGCTATACGATCATGAGGCAGTTAGGAGTGAGGAGGGAAGAGATGGGCAAGCAGAGCCCCTGGTATGGCGCGGAGGCAAGCAGGGGCCTCGGAGGGCCTTCTCTGCTTTGTTTCTGGCATTCACCCCTCCCACCAGCTCTGAGAAGGGGAGAGGAAAGTCTGAGGGCTGGGTGGGGGGGCTTGAGGCCAGCTGTTTTCCCCCTCAGCCTCCCATGCATCTTCCCACTGGCTCCTCTCCTGGCACTGGAAATTATTTATGTTTGCAAATTGCTTTTGACTCACTTGAGTTATTCCTCTCGCTTGCCAACAGGTCTGGGGATGGGAGTTACGGAGCTGCAAGCTGAAAATCCAAGGAGACAGCTGAGGGAGCAGCGGAGTGGAAGGCAGGAGCTCCGGGGACGGCGTCTCCTCTCCGCCACTGCTTCCACCTCCCGGCCCGCAGGTGCCTGTCCGCAAAGCCCAACCGGCGTGGCTCGTGAGCACACTGGGATTCCCTGGCTCTCACGGCCTCTGGGCCCGTGTCACCAGGACAGGACAGCACAGAGCAGCACATGCCCACCTTCTGGGTAACGCTGAAGGGAGCTGCACAGCCAGAGGCCGGAGATGCAGCCACGCAGCCTGGCCCACAGAAAGCCCTAGCGGCGTGCCTACCCTGCCCCCCTTTGTCTTTTGCTCCACACTGGTCCCTCACGAAGTCTCGTTCCACAGATGAAAACAAATGTCTGCAGAGGAGCCCGAAGGCTGGAACCCCCCCACCCCCTCCTGGGGGAGCCCGAAGGCTGGAACCCCCCACCCCCTCCTGGGGGAGCCCGAAGGCTGGAACCCCCCACCCCCTCCTGGGACTGGTCTGGAAGGAGAATGCACCTGGGGCTTCATGGATTCACTGTCTTCACCATCGGGAACAGCTCCGTGGACGGTGGGTGGAGCCATAGGCCGTGAATCGTGGGGCTCCCCAAAACTCAGAGAGGGGCCTTGAAGCTTCTATTCCAAGGCTCTCACTCAATCGATGGGAAAACTGAGCTCCTGAAAGACCAGACTCCACATCAAGAGGAACTATCAGTTCTATCCAGAGATCACTCTCCAAGCCAAAGAAGGTACCTGGGTCCCCTCGAGGGGCTGAGTTTACCCATTTCCCCTCTATAACATTGGCAATGTTAGGCTGGGCGCTGGTGGCTCAGGCCCGTCATCCTAGCTACTTGGGAGACTGAGATCTGAGGATCAAGGTTCAAAGTCAGCCCGGGAGCAGAAACATCCATGATACTTTTATCTGCAATTAACCGTGAGAAAACCGGAAGTGGCGCTGTGGCTCAAGTGGTAGAGCGCTCGCCTTGAGCTGAAGAGCACAGGGACGGACAGCGCCCAGGCCCAGAGTTCAAGCCCCACGACTGACCCCCCAAAAAATAATAAATTGGCGGTGTTAATCTGAGTGATGACAACACAATTCCAAGCCCAGAGCCATGGCGGTGATTGAGCGACCGCATGCAGCTGCCCAAGTGCCGTCCACCATCTGGCTCCTGTTCTCTGGACTGTGGCTTGGGCCTCATCCAGAGCGGATGTGAGGGGCTTTCCTCCAAGCCAGTGACCAAAATGAGGATGAAGGCTGCTCCCAGGCCTGGCTCTCCAAGGTGGAGAAGAACCTGCTGATCTCAGAGCTTTGAGTCCATCTGCCTCTGGGGGAAGACAGCGTTTGCTAGCTGTGGCCATACCGTGATGAACCTCAGCCCCTGGTCTAGAGGGGGACTTTGGGGTCTGTGTCTCCTGCGATGGACAGGGCTGTGGGGGGGCAGACAGCAGACAGAAGGCCTCTCCGGAAGACCACCTCTCTCCCAAAGCCCACCCCTTCCTCTGAGCCTGCGGTCAGGTCCTAACAGAAGAGACCCCTATCTTGAATTGACATGATCCCCCCCACCCCAGACCTCATCCTCAGAGGGCCTCTCTCCATCCGTCCTCTTCATTCCTCCTAGGAAAGAACCCCAATCAGGGTGTTTCTAGGGTGGTGGCCGGCTGGGGCACTAAGCCAGCAGCTTTTAACCTTCATACTTTGGAAAGAGACTAGAGAAAGGGTGAGGAAGTTGGGGGAGCAAAGCAAATGGAGAGAAGGGGGGGGAAAGAAAGAAGCTGGGAGGGAGGCAGGGACAGGTGGCAAAAACCAGGACCCAGTGTGGCCCTAGTCCTAGCAGAAGCAAAGAGACAAAAGCAGTTGAGGGAAAAGATCAGAGAGCAAGTCAGGCAGGATGGGAGATCCCACGCCACACCAAGGCCTGGGGAGACCAAGGACTCAAAACACACCTCGTCAGCCAGGTCTTGGTGGATGAGTCATGCTTATAATCCTAGCTACTTAGGAGGCAGAGATTTGGTTTTCTTTGTTTTGTTTCATTTACTCTGTGCTAGCCCTGCATCTGGGCGCTGTCCCTGGGCTCTTTTGTTCAAGGCTAGTGCTCTACCACTTCAATTACAGCTCCACTGTCTGGGTTGCAGATTATGAAGCCAGCCTGGTCAGGAAAGTCCAGGAGACTCCTATCTCCAATGAACCAATGTGTGACTCAATTGGTAGAGTACCAACGTGGAGCAAAAAGAAAGTTCAGGGACAGCACCCAGGCCCTGAGTACAAGCCCCAGCACAGACACACCCCCCACACCAAGTTGGAAGGGATTATCTCCTGGAATGCACACATCCTCCTAGGAGGAACACATCATCATCATCATCATCATCATCACCATCGCAGTGAGATTCCCACCTGAAAGGCAGAGGCTACTACCGACCAGGAAGAAATATCGACGGTGGAGTCTTCAAATGTCAGGGCTGAGCAGCCCCAGGGCGGTGGCAGAGGCCCTGCCTGGTATAAGCAGACGCGAGGAGACAGGATGCTGAGTGCTGCTCACCATTCTGGTTTGGCTTTTGGAACAGGAAAAATAAAAATGAGTCACAAAGAGAATTATTGAGGAAACTGACAAAATGTGTAAGGGCTTGGGTGAGACAAGAGTGCGCTGGGAGGAAAGCAGCTGTCCTGAGCAGGAGAACGCCCCTCCCCGTTCCTCCTGCCCGAGGCATGTAGACACAGAAGGGCACAAAATATCCAAGTTGTCCTCAAACAGTTCAGGGGGGAAAAAAAGTCAAAACATGCAAACCGTAGGTATCTAGATAACGGGTGCGTGTGGGGGTCCGGGAAGGGGGGGTTCCAGGAGGGGCCGCTCTGCCTCTTGCTGACTTCTCGCCACTGGGCTGGGCTCAGCATTCCTCTCAGACCAAGGGTGGAAGCGGAAGTGGCGGAAAGACCCAGGATTTAGCCAACGCCGCAGACCTGCCGTGTGGGCCAGCCACTCTGTCCTCACCAGCTCTGTGTCCTGGGGCTCTGGCCTCCAAAGCTGCCCTCGTTTGGCTCATTCCTGTCAGGTAGTCTTCAATTGTTGACTCAGGGAATGCCCCTGACCAGAGACTGGAACACCTTAACCTGCAATCATTCCTTCCCAGTCTACCTCCCTTCCACGCCACCCCCACCACACACGCACCACACACACGCACACACACGCACGCACCCACCACACACGCACCCACCACACACGCACACACACACACCCACCCACACACACGCACACACACCACACACGCACACACACACACGCACCACACACGCACCCACCACACACACACCCACCACACACACACACTCACCCACCACACACACACACCACACACACGCACCCACCACACACACACACACACACACACTCACACACACACACGCACACACACACACCACACACGCACACACACACCACACACACACTCACACACACACGCACACACACACACACACACACACAGAACAGAAACACCCGGAGGGCAGATCCTCCATCTCCGTCATCCATCCATCAGTCCTCAGCAACTAGAACTTGAGCAACTCCAGAGCTGTTTGTTGATGGAAGGAATGTCAAGAAGGAGGGGGAGAGGGAGAATGGAAGGAGGGAGGGGAAAAAGGGAGGGAGAGAAGGAGGAACTTAATAGAAGAGAACTAGGGGGCGGAAATGTGGCCCAGTGGTGGAGTGCTTGCCTAGCACCCATGAAGCCCTGGGTCCCATTCCTCAGCACCACACACACAGAAAAAGGCAGAAGTGGTGCTGTGGCTCAAGTGGTAGAGTGTTAGTCTTGAGCTGAAGAGCTGAGGGACAGTGCCACAGAGTTCAAGCCCCGTGACAAACAAAAAGAAGGGGTGGGGGGAAGAAGAGGAGGAGGAAGAAGAGAAGGAGGGGGGGAGGAGGGGAAGGAGGACTAGGAAGGAAGTTTGAGAAGGAAGGAGGCTCTCCCAGCAGAGCCCCTGGGCAGCGCCAGCCCAGTACAGTGGGGGGAGAATGTCAGGTGTTATTTGGATCAAGTCCAGCTCAGCCCCATCCTGGGGCTGGTGGCAGACAGCATATTCCCGCTTGGTAATTCTGTCCTTCATCTGGCTTCCCTGTCAACTTAATTTCATCTAAGAAGGACAGATTAGAAGGGGTGCATTGTTCTACCGTGATGAGGTCAAGTGTGGGTTTAGCTCTCAAGCAACAGCTTGTACCCCACAAATATACACCCCTGGTGAACAGAGCTGGAAACCGAAACAGCCCTAAGAGCCTATGGCTTACCTTCTCCAGGCTGATCGGGGCCTTGCTGGAAGTGCTTCTCATTCTCCCACGAACCTCCCTGTAATGGGAAAGAGATAAGATCCGTGGAAACAGCGGCTCAGGCCTGTGAGGCAGCTGAGCGATGACAGGAGGAGGGAGGGAGGCCTCTGGTAGTTCGGGTCACCACGGTGGCTCCTGCTTTGGTAGCAACACCTTGAAAACACTGAGCCGACCGTGACCTGGAAGCTGGTGCTGGGCAGGATGGCAGGGCACCAAGCTTGCTGGCAGGGACCTTTCGGATAGAACTGGTCGGTCCCTTCTCCAACGTAACCCAGCCCAAGAGAAGAGCCTGGTTGAGGAGGATGGAGGAGAAAGCCGTCAGGGTCTCATCCGCAGAGGCCCGCATCCTGACCTTGGCTCCTGTCTATCTTCCCTCGGGTCGTGGTTCAGAGATCTGAATCCGGGCACACACACGCATTTACGTGTATGCGCTCGTGTGCACGCACGCGCACAGACACACCAGCCAATTTAGCTGATCAGATCTGGGCTCTACAAGTAGGAGCCATCTTGACACTGAAAATGTGGGAGGCGGTCTCCTGATCTGTTCGGGGCCTCTCAGCTGGGCAGGGATGAAATCACCTGGGGGTCAGCCCCGGCGGGCTCCCCGCAGACAAGCCATCTTGGTGTGGCCATGTCCCCCTTCCGTGGCGGGTGTGGGACTGCCCACAAAGGGAGCTTGTGACCTGGTGCCCCAGTTCCTGTCCTCCAGATGAGACCTACAAGCACTGCTTCCCCGAGGGGCCTCGCTAGCTAGGAGGCGTGGAGGACTCGCCTCTCTTGGCTTCTGGAAACTTCCGTTCCAGGCCTCTGGAAACCCACTGTGGAACAGCTGTCCTGGTCTTCTCTGCTCAGCACTGGAGAGGATGATTCTCACTGTCCAGCGTCCCCTGCAGCCACACAGCTGGGGGGAGGAGCCCTAGCTTCCACCAAGCCAGTGGGGGCGTGTCCAGAATTATAGACCCGCCCATGGCTCAGGAAGGGCCCGCCTGCCCGGAGCCCTGGCCCGGCTCACAGCACCAGTGTCCTGTGAACACAGCTGGCTCTAACGCTTCTTACTGAATACAATGATGCATTTTTTTTTCACCTCATGCTCCAACTAAGCTCTGCCCAGTGTCTGGGAGACCTGGACGGAGGCTGATCCAATGAATGGATGGATGGATGAGTTCTGGGGATGAGGCCTGAGGCCTGAGTACCACCACTGCCTCAGCCAAGAGTGGGACTGGAGGGAATGGCTGTCACCACCTGCAGCTGACCAGGCTCCCAGCAGAGGCCTCCCGGGCCCAGGCCTGCGCAGGCCCTTCCTAGACATCGCTTTCCACTTGCATGCCCTGTGGGTCTGGGTCACTCTTTTAGTGTCTGTCTGTCTGTCTGTCTCTCTCCTGTCTCCCTGTGAGTACGTCTATCTCTCTCTTGCAGTCTGTTTCTCCTCCCTCACCACCACCCCCGGCTTTATCCCTTTACCCTTCATCCACTTATGAAATACGAACTTTTGACACAGATTGTAGGGTGCTGTGCTTCCTCCCCGCCCCCTCCCACTTCTCATAGTTTTCCTCATCAGCTTGAATTTAGGGGATACCAGAAGCAACAGCAGCCCGGCATCCACACCCCGGATTCACGCTCCCTTCCCCCTGCTCACAGAGCAGCACCCACCGTGGGGCAGGCCTGGAGGGCTCCCTCTCCCTAACCCTCGTGATAACTTGAAGTCCTGGCCACACTAGTGAGGCCCCCTTGCACACCCGAGTGAAGGAACTAGTGCCTGGGCCCAGGGGTGGGTCCTCGGGCATCTGAATGGGAAATGTGTGGGGGCCGGGAAGTGTGTGTGTCATTCAAGTCTGCTTCCTGGCTGAGCAGGAAGTCCCCTCCAACACCAACCTACCAGAGTCCTTCCAGGACTCCAGGACCACCATAAGGAAGGAGCTGGAAAAAGCCTTGGGGTGGATGCGGGATACTCACTACCTGCCCCCTCTCCAGCGGCATGTATGGAGCCCAGAGCCCCTGCTCTTCCCTGAGGCCAGCGGTAATATCCACGCTCAGGGCAGACAAGTGAGGGAAGGCCTGCAAGGTTGGGAATGGAACTGCTCTGGGCCTGGCTGAGGCCCAAGCTCCCTGGCTTCTCCCAGACCAGCCTGCCAGTCAGCTTGGCTACATCAGGGAAGTGTCAGGCCACAGAGTCTGCTTAGCAGAACTAGCTGCTGACTCCCCCTCCTCGCTTCTGAGAGTGTTTGGGGGCTGGGGGTGCATGCCCAGGGCCTCAGGCACACACTAAGAATACACTCTGCTGGTGCCGATCCCCTGAGCTCCTTTTTTTTTTGAGGCCCACTGGCCTTGACCTTGGGATCCTCCCACCTCAGCCTCCTCGGGGCTGAGACAGCAAGTGCGCGCGCACACACACACACACACACACACACACACACACACACACGTCATCATGTCCCTCTTGGCACCACCCTCTCACCAAAACTGCCAGCCGTTACCACCAGCTTCAATTCGCCGCTCCTCTATCTCCAGGGTGAGTCCAGCCACACTGGGTTGGGTGGAGCAGCCAGCCCTACCAATCCCTAGCCAGGAGGCCAAAGTGGTCAGCCAACCTCCATCTGGCTTTTCCATGACCCTGAGTCCCTAGTTAACTCCTACGGTGGGCGGATCTCCACAGTGCCCAGGGCTTCCCCAGGGAGGCACTGCCCAGGCTGCAAATGACCCCAGGTTAGAAGTCCCACGAGGGCCAAAGCCAAGGCTGTTTTGCTCAGAAAACACCCCTGATGCCAAGCTGGGCTGGGCACAGAGATGCCCAGGATATCTCTTGGATGGGGGTGGAGGAGGGGGGCAGAGGCAGTAGCTCATGCCTAGGCATGGGCTTCCTTTGTGCTAGCAACACAGGGCACTGCCAGCCAGGTACCTTCTGGGCCTCAGAGCAGGGCCGCACAGGGCTCCAGGCAGGCTTCCCCACAGCCACCAGGACACACACGGAGGACCCGAGGGGCAGGGACCCGGCCGCGGAGGTGAAGCCCTCTTCCCACCACCATGTGGGTGGCACAGCCCCCTCTCAGTGCCAGGCCTTTGGCGTTGTTTTATGGAGTCCTCCGTACCCTTATTGTCCAGTTAAGTCCTGAAGAAACTAGAGACCCAGCTGGGATGGCTTTTGGACCCAGGTGTGGGCCATGCTTGCATTCAACTTGTTCCCTGAAGACACGGAAGCTGAGCTGGGAAGGTAGCTCAGCGGTAGAGTGCTTGTCTAGCATGCATGAAGCCCTGGGTTCGATTCCTCACTACCACAGACACAGAAAAAGCCAGAAGAGGTGCTGTGGCTCAAGCTAGCCTTGAGCAAAAGAAGCTCAGGCACAGTGCCCAGGCCCTGAGTTCAAGCCCCAGGACTAGCAAAAAAGAAAAAAAATGATGTGGAATGTTAGCAGTGGAGACTCCAGGTGTCATTCAGAGTGCCTCCTAGCTACGCAGGATTTCCTAAGATCCAATGGATCTGAAAGTCCCGAGGGCAGGCCGTCTGTTTCTCCCAGCTCAGGGCAGCCCTTAGCCACTTGGAATGCAAATACCCTGTAACTCCCTTCTTGGGGAGTCTTGGGGCACCCCAAGCTCGACCCCCCACCCTGAGTCAAGCTGCCAGGGGTGTTTTCCACCTGAGCAGTCCCCTGCCCTGCTCTCCTACTCACCCCTCCCCTGACTCATTTGGAAGATACACTGACCTCTGTCTGCCAAGCACTGGGTGAAAGAGCGAGCCCTGGCTTTTCCTGTTCGCCCCATCCTCCCCTTTTCCTCTCTTCTCTTTCCTATTTAAAGCCTTTTAACCTGTCCTAGAGGAAATCAGCAAGCCACCACGCCCGCCTGAACCTCCTCCCCCCGTGGCTAGACACGCTGGCCGTCTCCACAGACATTGTCTCCTCTTCCCCTTGCCCACATTAAGGAAAAGGGGACCCCTAAAAATTAATAGGAAGCCCACCACAGGGAAGCCTGGGATCCCCCGCCCTTCCAGAAGGACCCTGCCAGCGCTGACTGCTCCCCCTCTGGCCCCCTCTCCCCGCAGACAGGGGAGGGGGTTCTGCGGCACAGTGTGAAGGACCGCACCTGGACGGATGGACTTGGTAAAGCAGCCCCCCGTGTTCTCGGACCCTCTGATGGAGCCCGGGAGCCGGGGAGGTGCTCCTTCACTGGGCATCCCTCTGCTGCGTTCCCACCGCCCGCCCCGCACTGCCTGGCCACTTCCCTACCCCCCCCACTCCCCCCACCCGGTGGCATCCTGTCGTGGCCCGCCGGCCTGCACACCCGACGTCGCTGGAGGGGGTCTGAGTGAGGCAGCCGGTCCTCGAGAGGATGCCCACGGCAGGGTCTGTCCTCGTCCCTCTGGACATGGAGACACAGCTGTGGGTTTTTTTTTCCTTTTTCCGAGCGCAAGTTAGCGAGAGGGAAGGATTTCACTGCGACACGTTCTCGCCGATACACACAATGAATGCGCTGCCCACCCCTGCTCCCCTGCTCTCCAGCGCGGCGGTGTGGCTTGCTGAGCCCCCAAAACACGTGCTGCACTGGGGCCCTGCTGGGGCTGGGGCGCCATCGCCAGGCGCTTCCGGCCACTGGGTCCCCCCCAGGGCCGTCCGGGCTCCTGGAGACACCGTGACCCCACACAGCCTCCGGGGAGCCTGGCCGGCTTCCCGTGTCATCCTGGGCTCCGTCCTACCCAGACTCTAAGTGCCCTGGGGCAGGTGGTGCCTGCGCCCACGCTGTCCCGGTGTGGACTGTGCATGGAGGTGCTCTGGTCCTGGTTTTGCACCTCAGGGGGGAGAGGGGACCCCCTCACCCGGCGCCCCGAGGTCCCCCGTGTGGGGCAGACGCATGGCATTGACACCAGCCCGGGCACATCCATTCTGCACCGGGCAGCCCGGGCCCCCCAGCGCCGGCCCGCCCCACCCCACCCCACCCCACCCCGGAGCCTGGCCCGGTCGCTTGGGAAATACTCTAAGTGGTCAGACTGGTTTCCAGAGCTGGGCTTAGAACCCACGGGTGGGCGATGGTGGGGAGGCGTGAATCCCGAGGGTGGCAGCGAATCGGCCAGGGGGGGGGCGCCTTGGTTTTTCGGACCCTCGTGGGGGAGGTGCAGGGGACCGTAGCCCAGTTTCAGGTGCGGTGGGCACCAGCACTGCCCGGTCCCCACCCCCATCCTGAGGCTGGCCAAGAACTGGCAGAGGCACAGGCAGAAGCGCTCGGCCTGGGCTTAGATCTCCGGGAAGGAGGGGGCGAAAGAACCGGTTTTGCCCCAACCTGCAGCGTGACCTTAGGCCAGTCACGTGCAACCACGCTCCAGCCTCAGTTTCCTCCTCTGCCATCCACCGACCCAAGCAGGTGGACACTCCTGGAGACTCAGGGGTGTGGGGCACCGGGCCACAGAGCCAATGTGGGTCTGCGTGCCACCTGGGGCTACCCCTGGCGCTGGGAGGGTCCCCCAGAAACCACGCCGGGCGGGTGTCCTCTCACCGCACCGCCAGGCACTTGGAGCCAAGAAAATGGAGTCTCGGGGAGCAAAATGCTCCGCCAAGTAGTCGCCGGGCGTGCGGCGGGCAGGGGCGAGGCTCCCGGAGGCTCTGGGTGGAGGAAGGGCCGTCCGGCCCGCGCACCCCTTCCCTGGTTCTAGATCTCGGGCTCCCGCGCAGGGGCGTCGAGGGAAGGGGCCGCGGGGCCGGACGCCCTCCCGGAGACGAGCGCAGGCTCGCCTGGAGCCACCGCTGGGCGGGGAGGTGGGGACGCAGTGCGGAGAGGGACCGCGGGGGGTTGCGGTTTTCTTTGTGGTCCGGGGTGGGAAGGAGGACCGGAGACCGTGAAGTTGGGGATGGCTCTGGGACTGGGGACCCGCCCCACCCCATCGGAAGAGTAAAGGAACCCAGGGCTACCGAAATGCCCGGTCCTTGTCTCCGCTGGGGTCCCCTCTCCCCGCAACCCGGGTGGGCCGCAGCGGGGGTGCGTGTCCAGCCAGCCCGTGCTGGAAAGGAAGGGGGGGATCCCCGGCGGCGGGGGCTGCGCGCGCGAACG
>NW_012267223.1:1093811-1096379 GCF_000151885.1 Dipodomys ordii
CGAGGGCGCAGCGCCCGGGTGGGTGCTGACCTCGGTGGCCGCGCGCACCCCACCCGGCCGGAGACCCCCCCACACCACACACACACACTAGAGAGGGGCTGGCCGGCCCGGTCTCCCCGCCTAGGGAGAAGACACAACACTGAACGAGCCGTGTGCGTGCCGGCTACCGAGCGACCCAAGCCCGGAACTCGGCCGAGAAGATCCGGGTGGATCCTCGGGCGGGCGCCATGAGCGGCCGCCGCGGCGGCTCAGCAGGTGCCCGGCGTCCACCGTTCCTCCTCGGGCGGGGACCGCTCCGGACCTGCGCCCCGGCCGGGAGGCGCCTGCGGCCGCTCTGCACCCCCCCCCGCCGCAGCACCCGGGCCGGGGGCAGGGGGGGCGGGACTCAGGGAGGGGCACGCGGTTCCGGCTCGGCGCGGGGGGTGGGAGGGCGCCGGGGCGACCCCGCAGGCCTGCGGGGTAGGAGAGAAAACCGCCCCCGGAGTGGCCGGGCTGGGGTCGCCGAGGAATAAACGAAAAGTGCGAAGGGACGGCCCGTGGGGGGGCGGCGCTCGAGGGTCGGGACCTCTGGGGCCGGGGTCGTCCCCCCGGAGCCCCCTCGGTCCCCCAGCCCGAAGGGGCCCCGGCCCGGGCGGGCCGCGGCGACGTGTGCCCGGAGTTTGGGGCTTGCTTTCCCGTCTGCGGGTTCGCCTCTTACCCTGCCCGCCGCCGACCGCGTGCGGGACTTTTAACGATTTCGTGAACCCGGTCGGGGAAATTCAAATTCCGGGAGTAGGAGGGTGGGGGCCCGGGCCTGGGCGCCCCCAGGTCAGGCGGGGGGGGCTAGATTCGGGAGCGGCCCGTGCGGTGCGGTTTGGGGCAGAGGATGGGCACGCTCTAGGAGCCCGGCCCCGGCCCGCGGTCCGCACCTCCCTCCCCAGGGCAGAAACGCACGGACACCTGAGGACGGACCCGGGCTTGGTAGAAAGTCCTCGCCCACTGGGCGTGGCAGGCACCGGACAGCGGTGAGCAGCTGTGTGCGGGGGGCACCTAGAGACTGGACCGGGCGTCCACGCGCTCCCGGGGTTCAAAGCCCGCGTGCTCGGCCGAGGCCCGACGCTGGAAGCGCCTCTGGCGAGCCCACCGCCCCGGACCCACCCACCCCGCTGCCCTCAGTGGGCAGAGCCCCGAGGCCGCGGAGCTGGCCAAGGTCAGGGCGGGACCCGCGCTGGCCCCGCAGGCCGCGGCGCTCCCTTCAGCAGACACCTGGCGGAGGAGGTCGCCCCACCGGACCCCAGCGCCAGGGTCCTCCCCAATTTCGCACCCTCCTTCCCGGGCAGTGCCCGCTTCCACGCCACCTTTCTCTGCGAGGTGACAGGTTAGGGAATTCAAGCCTGGAGAGAGGAGGGCGGGGAAAGGATGCCGGGGACTGGGGGGGGGAGGTCACGGGGGTCATCGCGCCCCGTGCCCAGCCCCCATCCACCCCGAGCTGGCTCTCCCAGCCAGCCCCCCACCTGCGCCAGGTCTCAGGTAAAGGCCGCCCAGCAGGGGGCATCGCCGGGCGCTGGCGGGAGGCGGCGACCCCAGAGCCGAGCTCGGTCTCAGGCAGGCCAGGTCCCCCGGGCGCCACAGCGCCCATTGTCTTAGCTGTCACCTTTGGGTTCCCCGGGACTGAAGTGTGTCCCTGAGGGGGGCTGGTGGCTCCAGCGCCCAGGCGTGTCGTGACTGGCGACTGCCCCGGGAGGCGCCAGCCGGACACCTGTGCGCGCTTGCGGCGTGCGCGCGCCTCAGCGCACGGAGGAGGGGGCGAGGGCCCCGCTATCTGCGGTGCCTTCTCGGCCTGAGTTTGAGGGGATTGGGAGCCTCCTGCCCAGAGGAATAGCGACGCATCCTCCCCCCCCCTCCGTGGGTGGGCCCAGCACTGGGCACCTGACCTGCACCCCGCACCGGTGCATAGAAGAGCATTTTGTTCTCCGACGCATGGCTTATTTTTTATTCCCCCCTCAACAATCCGCAGGTTTTTAAAGTAACCTTTAAACGAGACATCGATTTATCATTATCGTGATTGCCTCCGGAAAGCCAGCCCGGAGGGACGCCCTGGGAGATGCTAATTTGGTGGTACCTAGGCTGCGCGGTGCCGCACTGCCCCGCAAGCGCTTTTCTTCCGCAGCTAATTGCTCTGATTATTGGGGGAGGAGGGGTAGGTGAGTGCACTGGGTGGGGGTGAGGGGAGTGCGACCGATCCCGCAGCCCCGTGTGTGCGTAAGTGCGTGCGTGCGTGCGTGGGCCTGATGCTGCGGCAGCTACTGCGGCAAAGGCGGCGGGCAGGGCGCGCGCGCGCACACACAGACATGCGCGCGCACCCGCCGCGCGCGCGCGCACCCCACACACGCACACACTAGCTCTCCTCCCCGCATCCGGGCTTTCCTGCTACTCGGAGCTGCACGCCGGGTGTGGGGAGGGGGAGCGTGGGGTGGGAATTTACGAGGAGGAGGAGGAGGGGGCGAGGAGACAGGGAATGGCCATCGGAGGAAAAATGACAGTCGGGAAGGGGAAGGGGCCGGCCACGGCAAGGAAATTTGGGGAGAG
>NW_012267223.1:1097204-1101843 GCF_000151885.1 Dipodomys ordii
CCTGGCCTCCCGAGCTGGCCCGCCGCTGCCCACCGGGCCGGCTGGAGGTGCCCCCGGGGTCCCCGCCCCGGAGGGAGCCGCTCCGGGCCACTCTCCCTGCTGTGCGGGGCGGCCTGGCTGATGGCTCCGACCAGGGGTCCCACCGGCTGCCCAGCGCACGCTCCCTCTCCAGTTCTGGCTGCTCTTCCCTCTTAGAGGAAGAAGTTTAGGCCACCCGGCAGAGGGGGGTCTGGCCGGATACAGTGGCTCCGAGCCGGGATGTCCAGGCCCCCTGGGTTCTGGTTGGAGGGTCCTCTGCTAGGTTGGACGGGCTCAGTCCTCCCCCACCTCCCCCCAGTCCAGGCAGAGCAGGTGTGTGGGCCCACGGAGCTCCCCTCGAAGTGCACCGGGAAGCACAGTGGGCAGAGACCCTTCCTAGTCCCCCAGCTCTCCGGGCCCTGCTGGGTGAGTGGCTGGCTGGGCAGCAGCCTTGTGTATCGGGACCAGCGGCCCTGGGACACACCAGTAGCCCGGCAAGTGGCCTTCTCTAAGCAGTCCTCACGGTAGCCGCATCCACTTAGCCTCTGCACCCTCCGTGTCTGGAGAGCCTCCCCCCTCCAAGGAGGCCATTTCCAGTAGCATGATGCCACCTATAGCATGTACCTGGAATTAGTCTGAACTGCCTCACACTGCCAGCCGGCGACGGGGAGCTGGGAGGAAGATCTCACAGAGGACGCTGCCTTGTTGGGTTTGGGTGACAGAGGCAGGCTGCTCACCCCAGGCTACCTCCTGAACTTTGCCTCTTGTCTTGCGGGCTGCGCTGGCTGTGAGATAGCTCGGTGCTTGGCATTACTGGGGAAACAGAGCAGGACCTGGGGCAGCCAGACACCAGAAGCTGCTTTCCTTCAGGGGATCCGCATGCCTCGCAGCCAGGTGCAAGCTTCAGCGTTCTGGGAGCCGCCCTAGGCTTGGGTACCAGTGGTCAGCAGCCAACAAGTATTTTCTCCACGCGTTGCAATCCCGGTGAACCCACCTTGATCCAGCACACCAGCAAGTCCGCCGCCCCAAATGAACGTGTTCACTGAAAATGCTCACCAAGATCTGGACGAGGAGTGGCTGGTTCAAGGCAACTCAGGGAACCAACCGGGCTCAGGACGAAACGAGGCTGAGAGAATGCAGCATCTCAGACCCGCAGCCCAGGCAAGCTACTGCGCCACTGTGGCAGGCTGGCTGGGGGGGGGGAGTCCCGTGGTGGACTCAAGGGGACTGCCAGGTTGACTGCTTCCATACTTGAAATGGATGCTGCTGTTGATCCACTGAGCCAGTCCCTTTCCCTGGCCAGACTACTGCGGAGCTGGGACAGCATGAGGCAGTGACACCTCCGTCCCCACGGCCACCCCCCCCAGTCCCCATCAGTGGCTGCTCCGGACCAGTGACACCTTTCCAAGCCCCTCACCAATGAAATCCACAGACTTAGTCCAGCCCTATGCTGCGATTTAATATGGTCATCGGTAAGTTACTTAATGCTCTGTTTCTTCGTCTTTAATGTGGTTAATAAACCTCAAGAGAGCTGTGTTGAGGAATAAAAGCAAGAGTCCGTGAACCCATGAAGCAGCCAGCCGCAGCCTGGGAGCAGGTAGCCCTCACCCAGAAGATGGCTCTAGCACAGTCCGCTCCAGTACGCCCTCTTGTGCCAGGAGGGGTGGTGCCACATGCTGGGGAGAAAAGCAATCGCGACCCATTGCGCAAACTTCAGGCTTCCGTGTGCAATCCTAGGCGTGTGAGACGTGACAGCAGGCAAGGGTCACCAAGTGCTTTCCAAAGCCTGGACATCCCAATCAACGTCCCGGAACACGTCGCTATCACCTGTGGAGACCAGATTAGTTGCGTACTTCCTAGACAGACATTGAGGTGCTGAGAAGGAGCGCTGGTCCAGGAAAACCCGGGAACAAAGCGAGCGTGGGTGGGACCTGGCGCTCACCAGTGCATGCCCCATGGCTCACTTGGTGGCTGGGCACCGGCACCAGCCTCCTTCCCACCCTCCCTTAGTTCTCTCCACTCCCACCTGTCTCCACCCTCTTCTGGCCAGTCTGGCTTTGCTCCTAGGGACAGCCCAGACCTGGAACGCCCCTGCGAGCTAATCCAAGGAGCACGTTTGTGAGCAGCTTCAGGCTGCTTCCCTCCCCGGACCTTGGACTGGGGAAGAAGCTTTGCAGCTCTGAGGCACGGAGCCTTGGATGGGAGGGTGGATGATGTGAATGGGGTGGCGGAGTCCTGTGTTCCTGGATCTGGAACTGGGGGTGTCGGTCACCACCGCAGGGTAGAGAAGGACCCCATGTAGGAAGTAGGGGTGCAGGTCTCAGAGCTTCCCTGGTTCTGTGGAAGTGCCACCATTAGGAGGAGCCGGCAGCTTCCAGTGGGACTTGGGCTCTGGGGCCAGGCTCTGTCCCACTCCATACCCACTTCAGTGTCTTCCTCTTCTCTCTTCCCCTCCTCAGTTTCCAGTGATCTCTTCCCATCCCATGGTGGGGGTGGGTACCTCTAACACCTAGCCCAGCGCCTGCCTCTGCCAGTCCTGGTCCACTCCCTCCCTTTCAGGTGGACACCGTTGCGACCCAGTCTGTATGAAGTATGGCACCAGCTGGATTCGGGGATTTACTCTCCAGAGTTCCCGAGGGAACCTTGCTGCCCTCACCTCATGCCCCCAACCCAGCCCCTCCCTCAGCCCCGGGCGCTCTTTAGCTGCCCACAGCCCCCTCCGCGGGCTGCTTTCCGCTCTGCTCTTCTTTCTCCTAGGGCTCGGTCTCCGGGATCCGGCCTGGGGACACAGGAGGCAGCCGCTCTAGTCCTCGCCCACCCCAGGCTGCATGGTACAGGATAGGTCCAGCGCCCCCTCAGCTTGGGGCAGAGTCGGGGAGGACAGTTCCTGGACAGACTGACCACCAGGTCCTCCTAGAGCAGCTAAAGCAGGTTACTGGAGACCCTTCTACAGACCTGTGAAGTTTCTCCCAACGCCCTGGAGGACTTCCACTGGCTGGCCACTTTCTCTACCCTTAGTCCATGATGTGCACCGCGCCAAAAGGGAGACCCGGGACTGAAATGTGAAGTTCTCCTGGGTTTTCTGCCTAGGAAAAGACTTGAGGTGGCTGCAGTCTTGAGTATTCTGAGATGTCTTCTTCCAGGAAGGTGTGATCTATCTACACTCCGCTCCCCGCCCCCTTCGGTCACACACACACACGGAGTCCACTAGAAAAAGGTAGTAATACTTATGGATTGGGTTACATCAAGACAAGGATATATATATATATATATATACACACACACACACATTACATATATATACACACACACACATGGGGGGAGAGGGAGGGAGGAAGGAAGGGAGAGAGGAAGAGAGAAGGAAGGAGAGAGAGGGAAAGAGTTATGGCAGAGATAGCTTCCAAAATGAAGAAGAAGAGGAGGGCAGCAAGCAAGACCTGGTGTGTGCATCCCATCATCAGACAGCCCTCCCTACGCCCCACCAGACCTTTGCATGCTCCTCCGAGGTCTTCCTCCTCCCCACCCCACCCCCTGCCACTCTCTCCCACAGCCAGTCCTGCCTCCTGCACTCCTAACGTTAAAAAGGAACTTATTAATTATCTCAGGAGTGGAGTGGAGCACGCCTGTAATCCCAACTCTGACACTGGAGGATTGAGGTCTACCCAGCAAGACTCTGCCTCACAAAATCAAACAGGACAGGGCAAAGAAAGAAAAGAAAAGGAAGGAAGGAAAAAAAATACAAGTATCTAGGGCTCGTTGGTTGCAAGCTGGAGCTTCAGGAGTGTTCCTTAAACTTGCATTTCTTCAGGAGAGAGTTGTTCCAGAGCAGTGCACAGAGAGAGGCAGGGTAGGTCTCTAGCCTTTTGCACTAAACTGCGGGAGGGGACGAGGTGGCTTTGGAGGGGACAGATTCTGTAGCAAAAATCCCCCCAGGAGTCCAGGACCTCTGAAAGTGGCCCCACTTTTCTTTCTTACAATTCTGGTCCAAATTCATTTACCATATTTGTGGATTTCCCCCTCCCTCTGCTCTTCACATTAAAAAAAAAAAAGAAAGATCAAGAAGTTGGTCATGTGTAAAAGATGGTTCCTCCTAGATTGCCCCCTCGCCACCCACCTAACAGCCTCGGACGCTGCTTCAAATCCCACGACTTCGGTTGCTGGGTGGCACAGAGCTCCTGGAAGGTACAACCCCGGGGCCAGGGAGGGCCGCCAACACCACCTTGGTCCCTCTCAGACTTTGGGTCTGTCCCTCCTCACTTTGCCAAGTGCAGGTCAGCCTCCAAAACCCCGGACACATTCGCGGCTGGCCCGGGGCGCCCCTATCCCAGCGGGCCGGCCCCCATCCCAGCGGGCCCGCCCCCATCCCAGCGGGTGCGCCTGAGGAGTCCTGAAGTGGCTGCTCCCTTCTATGGAGGGGCAAAAAAAAAGTAGTTCAACTCTCAAGAATGACACTGGGAAAGCAGAGAAACTCAAGGTGAACAGCACTTGAACTGCTTTAAATTGCCTCTCTCCCGGGTCAGGGAAGGAGGAAGGAGAGAGAAAGTGAGAGAGAGAGAGAGGGAGAGAGGGGGGGAAGGAGGGAGGAGAGAGGGAGGGAGAGGGGAGGGAGGGAGGGAGAGGG
>NW_012267223.1:1102748-1105765 GCF_000151885.1 Dipodomys ordii
GCTCCCGGGGGCCGCGCCCGGGCTGGAGGCGCCCCTGCCCGGACGAGTCCCCTCTCCCGCCACTGCCGGCCTCCGAGCCCGTCCCGCGGGAGTATCTACAGTTCACGCTTTAAAATGGGGTCTTGGCCTCTGCACACGTCCCGCTCAGCCAGCCAGGGGACCCCGCTGGTGAACATGCTGATATTTCTTGCCGGCGCTCACCGCCTGTAAGCCTGGCTACTCGGTAGTCTGAGGATTACGGTTCAAAGCCAGCCTCGGCAGGAAAGTCCCTGAGAGCTTTATCTCCAACTAACCACGCAAGCCAGAAGTGGAGCTGTGGCTCCAGCCTTGAGTGCTCCCAGCACCCCTTTCAACCGTCCAGCCACAAGTTTTTCAGCTTCCAGCTCTGCTAGAGGGCAGCGTCTGTCTCTGAATTGTCACCGGCAGCCACGAAGCCCCTGTTGTGGGGTGTGTGGGGACCCGTGGCTGGGATTTCCCAGGTGGACCCCTGCAGTGGGCACTGGGCAAGTTGCTGCGTGGCTTCACCCGCCAAGCGGGGACAGTAGAGCTGGTCTTAGCTGAGTGTGTGTGCCTGCACTCATCAATGGGCTGGAATCCGGAGGATATCCTCCGCCCTGGAGGGCGCCTGGGGCACTTGGCTTGGCTCCTCAGGTCAAAGGGGCAAATGTCAAGGTCATTCGGCTTCCATCACGGGCAGTCCTGTCGGAGACCTCTGTGGTGTGCCAGCCAGCGCTGCACAGCCCGCACTGCTCCTTCCTGTCCTTACCAAAGAGGACATGGGACCAGAAGGAAGAACCTGTCCCTCTTCCTCTGGTAACAGCTGGAAGCTGACACCACCAGCAGAAACCCAGGCAGCCTTTCTTCTAGTCCTAGGCCAACCTGTCCTGGTCAGGCCTTTGAGCCTTCGCCCAGGGCATCAGGCCATCTCTGCCTGGCTGAGCACGTGCCTCACTCCAGGGAGGCAGAGCTCACCGCTGCCGCCGGCCCCAGAACCTCGGGCCCCAGGATCACTTCACAGCTCTGCCAGGACGTGAAGGATAGGGTTCCAAATCCGCTAGTGTCAGGGGCCAAGACCGGGCAGGTCCCGGGGCCTGCCAAGCCACAGACCTACAAGTCTACAGAGTTAGCCGCGGCCTGGCCTCAGCCTCAAGCTGGAAGACGCGCTGGGGCTTGCAGCCGGCCAGCAGCCTGGGAGCCCAGCGCCCTGCTCGCGCCTGCCTGGCCCATCCCAGACGGCTCCAGGGGTCAGACTTCCCCCCCTCCCCCAAGGCTGCATCCTTGGGAAGCAAAACCTAAGAGGGCTCCAGACAGCTTCTGAACTTGAAGAGTTCTAGACTCAAGAGTCTGGGCTCTGAGTCCCGTCCAACACCTTCTGGAGCCTGGGACCAGAGAGGGGTCTGAGGTCTTCCAGCAGCACGTTGGGGGTCTTCACAGATAAGGACTGTCCTGAGTCCGTGTCTGGGTGACCAGAACCCAACAATAGCTCTGGGGCTCAGGAGCAGGTGTCCCAGGCCAGTGGGTACCCATGTTGCCATAAAGAAAGAAACAAAACAGCTCATCTCAGGAGAGAAGAGACTGCTAAGAGAATCTCCAACAATTTCCTTCATAAAAATGTGATTTGCTTTCCACTTTCACTCCCCCACCCCGCCCCCGCCCCAACTCAAGCACTGTCTCCAAAGACACTCAAATTGCAGCCATATGGGCAAAAGTAATAGGAAGCAGTTACCTTATTTACTGCAGAGACCGCGCACGCAAACCTGGCAGCCTGCAACCCCAGATCCACTGGGGACAGAAATGTGATGAAGGGCAGTGGGTTCTTGTTCTTTGAAACTTTGTTTACTTTTTGGAGGTTTTAAAAAAATAAGCCACGATCTAACTTGGAAAGAGGAAAGCCATACTAGAGAAGGTTGGAGGATGGAGTCTCAGGAAGGGGAGTTCAGTAGGCAAAGTGGACAGCTAGTTTTCTTCCATTGGTCCCTGGGACTGTGGCACTAGTTTACCAGCCCCAAAGGGCAGGCGCAGACCCACCCCCCACACCAGTGCCCTCTACTGGTGTCCATAAGCATCATGCCATGCTCACCCCACAGACCCCAGCTCCCAGTCCTAGGAGACTTACAGACTTAGAAACTATTCCTCAGACAGCCCTTCCCCCTGCGCCCTCAAAGGTCCAGGAATGAAGCCTTTCGGTTTTCCCATCCTCTGCATCTCTGGTCTGTCCTGGGCCTGCCCACTGACAGGGCTTGCTTCCACCCTCTGGAGGTGACCCCGCACCACTAGACTGAGGCTCACTCCGACTTCTCTTTTACTTCTGAGTTGAACTCGAAAGTGATCAAAAAAGTAAAGCAATTTCAGACACCTTCCAGTTTTGTTCAGAGGAAGTTGGATAGAATCGCCACTAGACATAAAGAAGATGGGGGGAAAGTGTGTGTGTGTGTGTGTGTGTGTGTGTGTGAGAGAGAGAGAGAGAGAGAGAGAGAGAGAGAGAGAGAGAGAGAGAGAGGACTGAAGACCCGGCGAGAGGAGAGGGAGGGCTGTTCTAGATAAAGTCAGGGCTGGCTTTGCCCACATCAAGTTTCAGAGGTACTGAGGCAAAGAGGGGAAACTTGAGACAGAGAAGGGAAAGGGAGGAGGGAGGAAGGAAAGAAAGAAAGGAGAGAGGGAGGAACAGGAAGGAAGGAAGGAACGAGGAAGGAAGGAAAGAAGGAACAAGGAAGGAAGGGAGGGAAGAAGGAAGGAAGGAACAGGGAGGAAGGAAAGAAGGAACAGGAAGGAAGGAAGGAAGGAAGGAAGGAAGGAAGGAAGGAAGGAAGGAGGGAAGGAAGGAAGGAAGGATGGATCAGGGAGGAAGGCAGGCAGGCAGGCAGAGGGAGGAAGGAGAACCAGGTTTTCCCATTCTTAAACTGGAATTCTCCACCCCTGCCTGCAGAGCGGCGGCGCGCCCGTCGCGGCCAGGTTCGAGAAGGCTCTCAGAAGGGAAGCTGCCCCTTTTCTTTTCCGGGGGCGGCCGCGGGCCGGGG
>NW_012267223.1:1106335-1107904 GCF_000151885.1 Dipodomys ordii
CCGCCCCTCCCCGCCGTTCCCCGCACGCGCGCGGGCCGGGCACCCGCGTGAGACCCTCTCGCCCAGCCCGCACCCGCCCGCACTCTCCCCCCACTTGTGCGCCGCCAGCTCTTGCCCGGCGTGCCCGTCCGCTGGGGGAGAGCTACCGCTGGATGCCGGGCCTGGCAAGCCCCGAACCCCCAAACCAGCCAAGCGCCCGCCTCTGCCCTAACGGTGGTCTTGACCCTGGCGCACTCGGGCAGGGCGGGGCTGGGAGAGCTGGCAGGGGCGGGCAGCGGCTGGGGCGGCAGGGGCAGCGCGGACAGTGGCAGGGACAATAGGAGCAGTGGCTGGGCAGCAGGAGCAGCGGCTGGGGCAGCAGGGGCAGTGGCTGGGCAGCAGGGGCAGCGGCGGGGCAGCAGGGGCAGCGGCTGGGCAGTAGGGGCAGCGGCTGGGCAGCAGGGGCAGTGGCTAGGCAGTAGGGGCAGCGACTGGACAGCAGGGGCAGTGGCTAGGCAGTAGGGGCAGCGACTGGACAGCAGGGGCAGCGGCTGGACAGCAGGGGCAGTGAGGCAGCAGGGGCAGCAGCTGGAGCAGTGGCTGGGCAGCAGTGGCAGTGACTGGGCAGCAGGGGCAGTGGCTGGGGCAGCAGGGGCAGCAGCTGGAGCAGTGGCTGGGCAGCAGAGGAAGCGGCTGGGCAGTAGGGGCAGCAGCTGGAGCAGTGGCTGGGCAGCAGGAGCAGTGGCTGGGCAGCAGGGGCAGCGGCTGGGCAGCAGGAGCAGTGGCTGGGCAGCAGGGGCAGTGGCTGGGCAGCAGGGGTAGTGGCTGGAGCAGCAGGGGCAGTGGCGGGGCAGCAGGGGCAGCGGCTGGGCAGCAGGGGCAGCGGCTGGACAGCAGGGGCAGCGGCTGGAGTAGTGGCTGGGCAGCAGGGGCAGCGGCTGGAGTAGTGGCTGGGCAGCAGGGGCAGTGGCTGGGCAGCAGGGGCAGCGGCTGGAGTAGTGGCTGGGCAGCAGGGGCAGTGGCTGGGCAGCAGGGGCAGCGGCTGGGCAGCAGGAGCAGCGGCTGGAGTAGTGGCTGGGCAGCAGGGGCAGCGGCTGGAGTAGTGGCTGGGCAGCAGGGGCAGCGGCTGGGGTGGTGGCGGGGTGGGAGGAGGCGCGACCTCTCCTGCGGGATCGCGGTCGGGAGCAGCTGGGCCTGCACCGGGTCTGCGCTCGGCCTCGGCGCTGTCCGGTCCGCCCGCTCGCGGGGTCCATCCGGTGGGCGAAGGCCCGGTCGCGCGGCAGATCCGGGCAGGAGCAGTGATTTGTTAGCGAGGTGGGACCCGCGACAGTGGGGGTGGGAGGGAGGCGTTTCCATGGAGACCGCGGGCCGGGCGTAGTGGGGGGGGCAGCGAGGGCGCTCGGCGGGTCTCGGGGTTCGGGCGGGCGCGGCTGGACGCTCCAGTACCGGAGCACCGGGCATTGTGCGCCGCGAGCGGCGGGGAGGGGTCTGGACACCGCCGCGGGGGTCCCGGCGAGAGCCGAGGGGGACGCGGAGCGCCGCGGGGACAACTTGGCGGCAGGGGAGGGGGCCCGGGAGAGGAGGCAGGGC
>NW_012267223.1:1114433-1114899 GCF_000151885.1 Dipodomys ordii
TCCGCCGGCGGCCCCCACCTCCGCGCGCTCAGTCTCTTGAGTCAATTTGGGCTCCGCCCCCTGGCGATTGGAACGCGGGTCACGTAGCAACGCGGGGGAGGCAGGGCGAGGGGCGTGGCCTAGAGCCTGTCCAATCCGCGCCCGAGGAGCCGGTCCCGGCGGCTCGGCTTTAGCAACGTCGTTAGCAACACGTGGGGCGGGAGGAAGCGCGGGGCGGGGGAGGAGGGAGCGGAGCGCAGCCGCGAGGGCGGGGGCCGCGGGAGGGAGCGGGCGCGGGGCGGGCGGAGAGCTGACGTCAGCGGGAGAGTATTATGGGCTGTCGCGCGCTGGCTGCTGCTTTTCTGCTCCTGGAAGCGGCCGAGGGGGAAGCGGCGAGTCAACATGGAGCTCTCGGCGGTGGGGGAGCGGGTGTTCGCGGCCGAAGCCCTGCTGAAGCGGCGCATCCGGAAAGTAGGTGCCCGGGGCG
>NW_012267223.1:1115116-1132522 GCF_000151885.1 Dipodomys ordii
GCGGCGGCGGCGGCGGGGTCCGGGGCGTGCGTTTTCGCCTCATTTCTGTGTCTTCGTCGTGCCTCCCTCCCTGCACACGCGCGCGCGCGCACACGCACACACGCGTGTTCTCCTTTGCATCCGCAGGGCCGCATGGAATACCTCGTGAAGTGGAAGGGCTGGTCGCAGAAGTAAGTAGGTTACGGGCAGCCCTCCACCCCGCGCTGGGGACTCCGGAGGTCTCTTTCTTCCTCTTTTCCCTTGGACGTTGAGATGCCATGCGAGGCCCGTAGAAAAGTTACACGCACAGACACACGCGCGTGCACACGCACGCCCCCTGCTCTCGAGAATGACGCCCCCTTCCCTCTCCCCGACCCCCTCTAGATACAGCACCTGGGAGCCAGAAGAAAACATCCTCGATGCCCGGCTGCTCGCAGCCTTTGAGGAAAGGTACCGACCCCGGCAGGGTGGGGGGAGTGGGGCGGCCTCAGGGGCCTGGACTGGAGCCCCACTCACACCCCCGCCCCTCTCCCTCTCTCCAGGGAACGAGAGATGGAACTCTATGGCCCCAAAAAACGAGGACCCAAACCTAAAACCTTCCTTCTCAAGGTAGAGTGGCAGTGTCCAATGGCCGACAGCGATATTGTCCAGTCACTTCATGCAAAGCGGACCCTGAGGGTTTGTGAGCCAATGGGGGTGTCCACACTCGCGGCCTGTTTGTATTCTAGGAGGGAGTCCCCTGACAGCTTGTCAGGAAGTCAGTGGAGGCCCCCAGGAGTGTTTGGGTGGTGGAGCTTAGACATTCCCGAATGCCTTTATGCTCTCCCTGGGCCGTCCCAAAAGGATCTACAATGGAATATCCTAGTGTGCTGGCTGCAAATGGCTTCAGGACAAATCCCCTTTCCCCTCCCCCAGACTGCACACCGCGAAGCCCCACCCCCTCCCCACCCATATAGAACTTCCCAAGCTGCTGGGTGAAGCTGGGAGGTCAAGGCTGGAGGAGGGGTGGGGGGGCGGGGCCCTGCTTCATCCTTGACGCCTCCTCTCGCTGGCTCTCTTTCTGCAGGCCCAGGCCAAGGCAAAAGCCAAAACCTACGAGTTCAGAAGTGACTCTGCACGGGGAATCAGGATCCCCTACCCAGGTCGCTCCCCGCAGGACTTGGCATCCGCTTCCCGGGGCCGAGAGGGCCTTCGGAACATGGGTCTGTCTCCTCCAGGGAGCAGCAGCAGCACCAGCAGCACCTGCCGCGCAGAACCCCCAAGGGACCGGGACCGGGATCGTGACAGAGAGCGAGAGAGGGAACGGGAGCGAGAGCGAGAGCGGGAGCGGGAGCGGGAACGGAGCGCCAGCCGCATGGATGACAAACCCAGCTCTCCAGGGGACAGCTCTAAGAAACGAGGCCCCAAACCCCGCAAGGAGCTTCTAGACTCTTCGCAGAGGCCCTTGGGAGAGTCCAGTGATGGCCTCGGAGAATACCTGAAGGGCAGGAAGCTGGATGACATGCCTTCCGGGACCGGGAAGTTCCCAGCTGGCCACAGTGTGATCCAGCTGGCTAGAAGGCAGGACTCGGACCTGCTGCAATGTGGTCTGACCAGCCCTGGCGCAGCGGAGGCAGTGGGCAAGTTGGCTGTGGACACCTTCCCAGCCAGGGTCATAAAGCACAGGGCTGCCTTTCTGGAGGCCAAAGGCCAGGGCGCCCTTGATCCTGGTGGGCCACGGGTTCGGCATGGGTCAGGCACCCCAGGCTCGGTGGGGAGCTTGTATCGGGACATGGGGGCTCAGGGGGGAAGGCCCTCCCTCATCGCCAGAATCCCAGTGGCCAGAATCTTGGGGGACCCAGAGGAAGAGTCCTGGAGCCCCTCCCTGACTAACCTGGAGAAGGTGGTGGTCACCGACGTGACCTCAAACTTTCTGACCGTCACCATTAAGGAAAGTAGCACGGACCAAGGCTTCTTTAAAGAGAAAAGATGAACTGCCGGTGGGGGTCAGGGCGAGAGCAGGCGAGAGTGAGTGCAAACTTGCCGAGTGCTTTTATTTTATTTTTTTTTTTATTTCTGGCTGGGATGTGGCCGTTGCCTGGTCCTGTCCCTGATTTCACACCCCTCTGCCCCTTTCCGCCCTCCTTCCTCCCTCTCAGTTTCGGTTGGAAAATTATCTCTAGAGTTATATTTTCTATTAGATGTAAATATGTTATTTAAGAAAAATATCTAAATATATATATATTTCAGCTCTTAAAGTTGTTTTATTTAAAAGAGGAGAAAGAGAGACATTGTGGTTTAGTAGGGGCAGACAGTCTGAACCAGGACAGGAGGGGTTCCTGTCCCCCAGGGCACTTGGCAAGTTGTGGGCCCAAGCAGGGGCTGCTGAGTGTCTGGGGGGTCCCAGGCTGCCCACCTGACCCCCATCCCAGCTCCACATTCCCAGTGCCAGACTCCTGGCACCAAAGCAGGCCCGGATTTTTCTCTCTTCCCATTGGCCAGCTAGACCAACAAAACATTGGCTTCCCAATCAGCAAAAAGGGGGCGGGTCAGCCCAGTTTTTTTTTCTTCTATTTTTGAAGATTAAGAAGTCTATTAAGGGGGGGGAAAGGTATGAACTTGAGTAACTCTTTTGTGTGTGTGTTGTTGAGGGTAAAATGTCTCGGGTACGTGGGGAGCTGCTCTCCCCCTCCCCCAGGATCATACCAGAAAATGCACTTTACGGGAGACGTGTGCGGGAGACATGTGTGCGGTACACATGCGGATCCCGTGTATTTGTCTTGGGGACAAAAATCTCCCCGTTCCCTCCATTCCTTTCCTTAATTCCACAGAGAGAAAAGAAACCCAGCGAATCTGTTTACATTCCCGAAATGCCAGGATAAATTGGGAGGATTGCGTGTCAGTGCCCAGGCCTCCAGACAGTTGCTTTACAAGAAAAGTGTTCGGGCGGACTTGTCCTTTGCGCCAGGAGAGATGGCCACCCCGCCTCCGGGGAAGACTCGGTGCAGCCTCCCATCCCTCCTCGGGGAGGGCGGGCAGCTCAGGAAAGGATTCTGGCCCCAGGCCAGGCCACCCAGCAGGGTGCACACCCTGCGCCGGACGCTGCCCCGGGCGGCCCTCCCCGAGGGCCTGGCTGGGCCGGGCCGGGGTCGCAGCCCCTACCCGATTCTTGTCTTGGTGGTGGGGCAAGAGGAAGCGGGAGCCGCGTCTGGGTTTCCATCCAGGAATGTACATCTCGACTTTTTGCTTTTCCTTTTTTTCCCACCCCCTTCCTAAAAGCAAAAGCTGTAATTTATAGACCTTTTCGAGCCCAGTGCTCTGTACATGAACTCCGCACCCAGACGCCGCCAGAGGAGGGAGGAGGAGCGGGAGTTGGCCTCGGGAGTTGGCGGTGGTGAGCGGCAGAGGCAGGAGGCAGGCCGTGCTGTGCCGGACCGGGCCCAGAGACCCCTCTCTCGCTCGCTCGCTCCAGCCCCTCCGGGACTCAAAAGCACAAATGTATCCCTCAACCCCCCTCCGCCCCTTCCAGCTCCAACCCGACCACTATTTCACCCTCCCCACCCTTAAAGGGCCAGCAAAGATCGAAGGGTTTTAAGGCTTCTGCTGGGAGGGGTTCGTGGCCGGAGCAGGAGCAAGCACAAACTGGGGGCAAGCCTATTGGTAGTTAGGATTGGGCTGGGGGAGCTTGGAGGTGGAGAGTGGCCGGCAGGGACGCCCGCCTGTCCTCCACACTGGGCTCCAGCTTCTCAGCCTGTCCGCTTCAGACATTCTTGCCTTTAAAGAGAAAGGAAAGGAAACCGGGGTAGGACTTGATTTCAGTGTTGATGATCAGATTGCAGATTGCGCCTGAAGAGAGGCCCCGGTGGCATGGAGGGTTTTTTTTTTTTTTTACCTGATTTTACATTTGTAAAACTGATACTTTAGACTTTGTATAAAGAAGTGCGGTTGGCTGTGTGTCTGTTTAAGTGTTGACATATTTTCAGACGAAACTGCTTTGAAGGGGTGTGTCTGTCTAAGTAGTTGGTAGTTCCCAGCTTTGCATCTTTACCTGGCTGTCACCTGCCTTTCTCTTCCAAACTTCCTGGCTACCCCCCCTCCCCGCTCCCGACGCCCTCCCTCGGGCACCGCTTGGCTCTGAGCCACTCCATGCTGCCGCTCGCTTGTCCTGCCAGCTGCCCTTGGCTGGAGTGTTCACCTCCTGTGCTGGCTCACTCTACAGCGTGCTGACCTGGGGGCCGGGCAGGGGCCGGGAGTCAGCACTGGCCCGCAGGGGGCTTGTGGCTTGTGTGTGTGTTGATTTCTCAGATTTGTGTTCATCACAGATTGGTTTTAGGCTCTGCCTCCGCTTGAGAGAGAAGCTTGGGTACCTATCCTCTTCTGTCTTGAATGTCTGTATCCAGTACCCATTTTTAAGTGTTTAAATATATACTTTGTAAATAGACACATGTCTTGCTTTTATTGTTTTTATTTATTTTCCCAGAGCATCAGGGAGGAGGCTGTGGGGAGGGGAGCACAGGGACTGTTTTCTCATTACCCCTCTCCCCTCCCAGCCCTGCACCTAGGTCAGGACAGTCCCTCTCCCCCCAAGCCCCCAGCTAGCACAGCCCCACCGAAGGCCCAGCGGGGGGCCTGGCAGGGAGGAGGGGGGGATTTTTCTCCTTGTGTGCTGGCATGCAGCTGGTGGCTTTTCCCACCTACTGGCTGAACTTTGGGCAGAAGTCAGGGAACCCCAGGGAAGGAAGGGCTCCCTGCCCCAGTACGCCCCACCTCTAGTCCAGATATCTTGTCTTTCAAGGCCCAGGCAGTGCCTAGGAGCCTTGTTCCCTGTTCTTCCTGGCCTGTCCCCCAAGGCTGTGGTGGGATCCCTGCCCTACACCCATGCAGCCTCATCAGCGCTCCCCCAAATGCAGAGCCTGGCGCCTATTGATTGCGGAATTGAATTCACGGTATTGCTAGGCAACTGCCTGCCTGGAGCCGGCGCACAGTGAGCTGATGTGATTAGTGAACCTGGAGCCGCAGCCGCGCCGCAGCCCTCCCCCCCAGCCCCCGCTCCAACCCCCCTTAGCCCCCTGCTCCTCTGGATGGGCAGATACCCCATGGCTGGGCGGAGGGCCGAGCGTAAGGTGCTGGGCGTGTGTGCGGGGTGGTGGTTCTTGGCCCTTTTGTAGCAGTGGGGGCAGGGTTGTGAAGCCCACAAAGGAGAGCCGCCCTGAGGTACCCAAAATGACCATGGCCTTGCACCCCAGTCCACCCCCAGAGTCCCCCTTGGACAGACACTGCCCGGCCTCCAAGGAGCCTCCACCCCGTGCACCTGCAGACCCCTGCCCTGGGAGGAAAGGAGCCATCCCTGCCCCTGAGGTCCAGGCAGGCAGCTAGGTGTCCTCCAGTCAGTAGCCAGCAGAGCAGGCTGCCAGCACCTGCCAGCGCCTCTAGCTGCCAGCAGGCACTGGGGGGCTCAGGAGGAGGGTGGGGCTGGCTGCAGGGGTCCCGTCCTCTGGAGGGCTTCCTCCCCAATCCTCTGGGGGGTAGGTGAGGCCTAGGGAGATGGGAGGCGACCTGCTGGTCATTCCGCTTAGCTGACCATCACCAGCTTTGGGTTTGACCAGGAGTTCTTGGGTGGGTTTGCATTTCCCAGGCAGATGGTCCCCAAAAGGGAAGATGGGTGTGGGGGTTGGGGACCAAGGTGTGAGGGTCTTACCCGCAGTCCCCAGGGCAGGCCTGTTGGGTTGGGTTAGCTGTGGCCACACCAAGGCTGTGGGTGCTCACGGTCCTGCAAAGTCTCTGATGGGGGCCATTTTTTGTCTGCTTGGTGCCCTTTGCTGTGACTCTCAGGAACCATCTGGCACACACGCACACACACACACACACACACACACACACACACACACACACACACACACACACACACACACACACACACACACACACACCAGTGCACAAACAGCCAGGCTGTTCCAGAGTGGAAGAAAGCCTGACTCTGGACAGAGGTGGCGGGCTGGGGCTGGGCTTTCCTCGCAGGCTTCCGAGACCCAGAGGCTGTGAGCCACAGTGCTGTGAGCTGGGTACTCCTGAGGAGCTAGCCGGCTGCTCCCATCCAGGATGTACAAGCTCTGCAACTGCTGTGGGCCTGGCAGCCCAGTGCCACGGTCGGACCCGCCCCCCTCCCCGCCCCCTCTTAAGCTCCGGTGGCCGGGACTTCACGAGAGGCGCGCGCCCTCTAGAGGCCAGGCCTCGACCCCTGTCCCAGGCGCCACCCCTCCCCCCAGGCAAGGCAGGGCTCCTTGGTACCAGGCAGGGGCAGAGAAAGCCCCATCTTCCTGTGATCACCTTCTCTGCGTCTGACTCTGGGGCCTGTAGGTGTCCAGTCACCCAGCTCCTGTCCCCCGAGCCCTGCTACACCAGTGGCACCCATGCGCTGTCTGTCGGGGGGTAGGTCAGACTGGCTCAGGGCCTGGGTTTGGCCTAGTCAGTCCCTCGCAGCCCTGAGCATTCTTCTGGGAAGGTGGTAGAGAAGGCGATCAGATCAGCAAGGATCCGATCAGCAAGGCAGAAGCTAACAAAGGCCCCGTGGGCCAGGCTCCACACTCCTCCGCCTGCAGTCCCTGTAGAAATGGGCTGGCTGCCGGGGCTGAGCTTGGAGGAGAACCTGTTCCTTCCTGGCCTCCCACAAACCCCTTTCTGCAGTTCTTAAAACCAGAGGACAGGGTTCCTGAGTTTGCTCCTGCCCATCTTCTCCAGAACAGGACAGAGCCTGGAAAGGCAACAAAAGAGGTCTCGCCAGCAGCAGCCAGACAAGAATCGGCAGGCCTCTCTGAGCCAGAACAGGGCTGTTTCCATCTGCACTGGGGACCCCTCCTGAACCAGAACTTCTAGGCCATGGTCCAAGTCAGCCTTTCATCCAGGGGCCAACGTCCAGGCCCAAGTTCTCTCATTACTTCAAAGGAAGCTCCGTTCTCCCCGGAGGCTGACATGTATGAATAAATTCATGCAGAGGGTAGCACAAACCTTAAAGGACCAGGGAAGGTTTATCCAACAGCAAATCATCTCTTTATTATGAGTTGTGGGTTAGGAGACATTGCGGGGGGCGGCAAAGGCTCCCTGGAAGCTCACCGCTGGGTCTGCCCTTTCAGTGTCCCATGGGGTCCAGTGGGTGCCTTTTGGATGCTGTGGGGGAGGGGGAAGATTCTGATTTCCTTTGATGCTTCTTCTGGAATTTACTGTGTACTGTAGCAGCTCTGATTACCCATTGGACACCAGCCGTACTTGGCCACCCCCCCCCGCCCCCACCTAGTTTTATTTTATTTATGTTTTTCTTTTCCGGTAATCCAGGGTTTCTCAAACTCAGCCCAACTGACATCCTGGGAGAGATGGGTTTTCTTGTGGGGGCCACTGTGCAGATCCACGGCTGACATTCCTAATCTCTTAGTGCCAGCTTTTACCCACCTCACCCTCACTCTGACCATGCTGTCTCCACCTGGACAAATATTTTGATGGTGGACGGCTAGCACAGGACAGTGTGTGTGTTGGTAATTGGGCTTGAACTCGGGGCCTCATCCCCCCCACCCCCCACAGTAGTTAGGAATTAGAGGGGTGAGCCCCCTGCACCTGGCTCTCATGTCCTTGCTTGGCTTATTTTGCTCCAGGCTGGCATTCTACCACTTGAGCCACATCTCTATTTTGGCTTTTTTTCTCTCTTCTGTCGGTCAAGGGGTTTCAACTCCAGGCCTGGGCACTGTCCCTGAGTTCTTTTTGCTCAAGGCTAGTGCTTTACCACTTGGAGCCACAGCACCATTTCCAGTTTTCTGGTGGTTAACCAGAGATAAAGTTTCACAGACTTTTCTACCCAAGCTGGCCTTGAACCTCGATCCTCAGATCTCAGCCTCCTGAGTAGCTAGGATTACTGGCATGAGCCTCCAGTGCCTGGCTCAGTTCTGGCTTTTTGCTGTAATATTAACTGCAGGTAAATCTCAAGACTTTTCTGCTCAGATTGGCTTTTTTTTTTTGTCGGTGGTCGTGGGGCTTGAACTCTGGGCCTGGGCGCTGTCCCTCAGCTCTCCAGCTCAAGGCGAGCACTCTACCACTTGAGCTACAGCGCCACTTCCGGTTTTCTGGTGGTTTATTAGAGATAAATCCTGCCCGGGCTGGCTTTGAACCGCGATCCTTAGATCTCAGCCTCCTGAGTAGCTAGGATTACAGGTGTGAGCCACCAGCGCCCGGCTTCAGATTGGCTTTCTTGTTTTTGGGTCCAGTTGTGGGGCCTGAACTCTGGGCCTGGGCGCTGTCCCTCAGCTCTTCAGCTCAAGGCTAGCACTCTACCACTTGAGCCACAGCGCCACTTCTGGCTTTTTTCTTTTTGCTTATGTGGAGCTGAGGAATCGAACCCAGGGCCTCATGCATGCAAGGCAAGCGCTCTACCCCTGAGCCACCTTCCCAGCCCCCCCAGATTGGCTTTCAACAGTGATCCTCAAGCCTCAGACTCCTGAATAGCTGGGATTACTCTTTCATCCTAGAGCTCGCTTTCAAGGTCATCTTGCACCCGCAGAGGCCATCTTCCCCAGCCCCAATGATTCAAGCTATGGCCAGATAACTAATTTTTCCCCCAAAACAAGGGACGTGAGGCCCATTCGTTTCCAGGCATCCCTCCCGATGAACATGTCGTCAAAAGCTTAAAAAAATATTTATTGATATACAGAATGAACAATAAGAACCTTCCAGCACCACTGCCCAATGCCTGTCTCCCCGGAAAATAAGTTAACATTGGTCTAAAACGTTCAGCAGCCTACGCCAGTGCTGGCTTTCGGAAGACACGAGAAGACCCTGGCAAGGCGGGGTTGTGCCTGGGAAACCCCACCGTCTCCCGCACTCCAGGCCCTGCCCAACCACGGGCTTCCTGGGGCAGGTGTCTCCGTGAACTGGTCCGGCTACTCAACAAAAACTCCTGTTTTCCCAGGGTAATAATATACCCACCCTTGTTCTCTAAGGCAAACAAACAGCCATGGTTTAAAGCAGTTGGAAGTGGCATACATGAGTGGTTTGGCATTTTTAATTAAAACACACAAATCCAGCCAGTGATTGGCATTGGATCAAAGGTCTGGTCCGTCCCCCCCACCCCCCACTTTGCCCCAAGATCTGAGGCCCAGAGCTTCCTAGTCGGGTCAGAATTTGGAGTGTAACTCAAAGAAAGAACATTCTTTTTGGTACCAAAAATACATACAAAAATACCCCAAGCTCTGTAAGAAGTCAGGCTGGTCTCTCGGAGACAGCGCACCCAGGGCCCTCAGAAACAAAGGACCAAGACTCAAGCGGACATGACTCCCATGCCCGCTCCATACACAGATGGCAAATAAAAATAGAAAAAGGACTATTTATTGGTAAACATAAAGACAACCCCAAGCACCCATACGCTTCTCCAATGGGGCTCACACATGCTCTTTGTAACACAAATTGCTGGAGCCACAAGCACCAAGAAAGACACACAACACAGCAAGAAGGCAAAGTGGCTGGGAGAGTAAGGTATTCACAGATTCAAACTTTGGGATTGAATTAGCTGGTAAAAAAGAAAGGCACCGAGTCAGGGTTTGGAGACCTGGCAGCTGCGGACAGGGCCAACAACCCACAGCCAGGGACCAACCCCCACCACTTCTCCCACAGCTCACAGGACCCCAGGGTCCCCAAAGAGCTTAGAGGAGCCAGGAGGATGGCACATGCCTGGTAGTCAAGGTGAGAGCAGGCTGGCAGCCCCTCCAGAGGGACACGGGGAAGACCCCGTCTAGTGTCAGGAAGGGTAGGCCACCATCTTTGCCCCTCCTTCCCCAGCCCCCGAGCCCGTGGGGTGGGCACACCGGGTGGCAGGCATGGTCCCCCACGCTGGACCAAGGCGGCCCTTAGACGTAGGCGTGGACCGGTCTCCAAAGGCACATGGTTGAAGTCAGTCTGGCTGCACAAAGGCCACCTCTATTTGGTGTGGGAGTCGGGGGACACCGCAGCCGGTGTGGTTCGGGCTACAATTAACTTCCCACAAGGCAACTGGAGCGGAGTGCCCCCCCCCATCTACCATGGATGCTGACCACCCAAAGCCTAGGGCTCCAACCCCTCCCTCATTTTTGGCATCACAAAGACCCCTGGAGTCTGCACCTGTTTCTGGCTCACCCCCCCCCCCCCAGACATTGGCCAGAAACGTGACCAGGACAGGGAGCAGGCAGCTCTGGACACAGTGACCTGCGGTGCCTGGTCGAGGTAGCCACAGGGGCATCTAGGAGTGTCCCCCCAAGGCTAAGGCTCGCAGAGGTGGACTTCCTGGGCCCCCGCCGGGGGTGGCTGCTCATTATTCCACACCCCCAGTGGCACAAGGGTACAGCTTAACCGGGGAGAACGCGGGACCCCCAAAGGCGGGGGTGGGATTGTCAGGGACACTGATACCCAAAGAATGGCCCATTGGCCAGGCAGGGTAGGCAGCCCAACTACCGCCCACACCCGCCCAGCGGCCCGAGGCCCAGGGCGGCAGCAGGGCCCGTCAGGCAACGCAATAAGCACCTGTGTGTAGCGCAGCCAGGAGCTGGCCTGTTCCTCACAAGACCAATTCCAGCCACACAGAGCACCTCCAGGCCCCTCCAGCCCGGCCCGGGTGGCTGGCGAGCCCCGGCAGGGTGGCGTTGGAGGGGATTGGTCTTCACGGGGGCTCCTGCCCAACAGCAGAGGCTGCAGTGACAGCCGAGTCGAGCAGGATGCCCCTTCTCCGCCCGCCACCGCTGCCCGCCACCGAAACCACCTCCCTCCCGCAGGCCTCCACCGTCCTTTGACAGAAGCGACACCTCAGTCTCTTCTAGAAACTGGTGCCAGGCAGAGATGTTAGAGCACCCTTCACTGTCCCTTCGGGGGACATCGGCTGGACTAGAAGCCGGTCACAGGGCCCCACATCTGGGATGGTGGGGTGGGCCTCGCCAGAGCAGCGCTGAGGAGCCCAAGAGGACTCGGAGCGAAGTGGGGGCCAAGAGGTAGAATCGCCAGGGAGGCCCGGGCCTGCACGGTGAGGAGACAGCTCCCGGGCCCGTGGCCTGGCGGTGTGGCGCTCAGTAATGCCTCAGGTTGAAGAAGCCCACGCTGGTGGGGGACTCCTTCACGGTGACGGTGACGAGGTTGGCGGTGACATCGGTGACAAAGACGTGCTCGATGAGGCTGCGGGCGGGCTTCCAGTCCTGGCTGGTCTGCACCGACACCGACAGGCTCTGCCCGGCCCCTGGCAGGGAGGACGAGTCTGGGTCCGAGTCGGAGCTGCTGTTCTCTTCGCCCGTGCTCATCTCGGAAGCCGCCGAGGCCTTGCGGGCGTCTCCTGGGGCCGCGGTGCCCTCCTGCCCGCCGGGGACGGCACTGCCCTTCCCGGTGTCCCTCTTGCCCGAAGGGGTGGGCAGAGTGGCCGCCCTGGAGGCCAGCTTCTCACCCTTGCCGCCATCTGTGGGCGTGGCGGTCCCGCTGGCAGCCGTGCCAAGGCCCTTCCCGGCGGGGGCGGAGCCTGACTTGGCGGCCGGGGCGTGGCGGGTGAGCAGGCCCGCCCCCGGGCTGCCGTTCCTGACGCTCTGTAAGTCCAAGACCTGCAGGCTCAGCTCCTGGGTGGGTGCAGGCTGGGCGCCCGGGCCCCCCGCAGGGGCCTTGCTGCCGCTGTGGGTGTAGGGGGCGCCCCCTGCCCCGCTTCCCTTCTGCTCGGCAGCCCCGCTGCCGGGGGTCTTTGGGACTTTGCTTCCCGGGAGGCTCAGCCCCAGCTCCCCTTTCTGCGTCCTCACCTTCAGGTCTAGTCCTAGGCCACACTTGCTGGCGGCCTGGGCTTTGAGTGCCAGCCGGTTGGCAGCCTGGGCCTGGCTGTGGCTCATGCGGTTCATGTAGTGGACGATGGAGCTCTGCCAGCTGATGCTGCCACGGTTGGGGCTGCCAGCCATGCCCTTCATCAGGCTGGCCAGGTTCTCTGGGGTGGCCACGGTGCTGGGACCACCGCACGCCTCTTTGGCATGGGCCTTGAGAGCGGCCAGGCCCGCCACAGGGGCACTGAGCGGCGGGGGGAGCTTGCTGGCCGGGGCCCCCAGGTCCTTGCGGGCTGTCTTCAGCACCTTGGCCAGGCTCACGGGCCTCCGGGCCGCCTTCTGCTCGGGCGGCAGCGGCTTCCGTCCACGCTTCTTCCGGACCGGGTCCTTCAGCTCGGGCTTGGCCACTAGGATCTGGGCTTTCTTCTGAGGCACGGGGTGCGTCTCGCGGCCACGGGGGCCCCTCTTGGCATCTAAGTCGCTGTCATCATCTTCGTCTGAGGAAGAGGAGGACGAGGTGGACGAGGAGGAAGAGCTGCTGGATTTGGATTTTGAGGGAGCATCGGGTTCCTGAGATGACAAAGGGGAAAGGAGTCAGCCTTCGCCGCCTGGCCCCAGTCCCTGTCCCCACACAACTGTGGCTGGGGACCGTGCAGCCGATCCCCTGACTGGTGGAGTCCCACGGGGAGCAGCTGCTCACCAGGCTGTTCCAGCAAGGACTTAACAGGGGTACCGGGAATGCAGAATTAAAGACAAATACAGCCTGGTGCCAGCGGCTCATTCCTATTGTTTTAGCTGCTCAGAAAGACTGAGATCCAGAGAATCAAAGCCAGCAGGGGTAGAAAAATCTGCCCCATTCTTTTCCTGCCCAGGCTGGCTTTGAGCAGTGAGCCTCAGATTTCAGCCTCTTGAGTAGCAAGGATGACAGCTAGAAGACAGCACCAATAGGCCATGAGTCAAATAAAGCCAGGGTAGGGAGGAAAAAAAAGATCACCATTGTGGGCGCCGGGCTAGTTCTAGGTGCCCGCACAGGGAAGCCAGTGTACACCACACACCTTGGGGGGTTCCGGTCATACCAGGCAGCACGCAGAGCTCCATCTTTAACCAAGTGAGTTTTGTCAATACCCGGGGTTTGAACACTGCCTCACACTTGCTAGGCAGACACTGTACCACTTGAGTCACACCCCCAGCCCTTTCTGTCAGTCGTGGGGCTTGAACTCTGGGCCTGGGCGCTGTCCCTCAGCTCAAGGCTAGTGCTCTACCACTTGAGCTACAGTGCCACTTGCGGCTTTTTCTGCTTATGTGGTGTTGAGGAATCGAACCCAGGGCCTCATGCATGCGAGGCCAGCGCTCTACCACTGAGCCACCTTCCCAGCCCCCCCCCCCCCCAGCCCCTTCTGCGCTGATTCTCTGAGCTAGGGTCTCCATGTCTGGACCAAGCTGGACTGCTCTCTTGTTGTCTGCATTTCCCCATGTGTCTGGTGTGAGATGTAGTCTTACACTTTTGGGCCTTGGCCGGTCCCAAAGTAGCTGTCTGTGATCACAGGCCTCAGCCAGTGCACCAGGCTGGAGTGGCCTTGCTTCATTCTGCTCACTCCCCAGTCCAAGCCCCCGAAGCCCCCTGTGAGCGGGACCATTGCCCTTCTCCCCTGGGAGTGTCACCCAGCACTAGGGAAGCACAGCCTCCCGTCAGCATCCCATGCTGCCCGTCAGGTCAGAACGCTGCCAAGGTGCTTTAGGGAGTCAGGGCCAGCACCAGTCCCCACAGCACCACTGCCCAGTTCTAGCAGGTTGCCAATCCCATCAAATCCACAGCCAGGCACCGGTGGCTCACGCCTGTCATCCTCGCTCCTCAGGAGGCTGAGATCTGAGGATCCCTGTTCAAAGCCAGCCTGGGCAGGAACGTCTGTGAGACTCTTATCTCCAGTTAATCACCCGGCACCACCCCCCTCCTGCCACAAAAAGCTGGAAGAGCTATGGCTCAAATGGTAGAGCACTAGCATTGAGCAAATGCTCAGCGACAGCGCCCAGGGTCTTGAGTTCAAGCCCCAGGATGGGCACTGGCACACACACACTCCAAACAACAACAACAACAAACAAAAACCCCACTAAACCTGGAGGGCCTGACCCCCAGGTGCTCCAGCCCTGCCACCGCATACCAACCCTGCGGAAAGGAGGGCTCTGGTGACAGGTAGGCCGTGGGCAGGGAATTTCCTCCTGGCAGAGGTCTCTGGGGTGACCGGACATATGGGGATGATGCCCCTGGCCCTTTTCCACTAGGCCTGAGCTGTCACCTAAGAGCTGCCCCTCCCCCTCGGCCCTGCCTGTTGTTCTGGGGGGAACAGGACATTCTCAAGGCGGCCAGAGCCCACCGACGCCCCCCCACCCGCCTCATCTTGTGGCCGCCGTCCTGCTTATCGACATGTATGAGCACCTGCTGCGTGCACACTTCCTATTCTCCTCTGGTCCCTGAAGAGCTGCTGGGGTTAAGAGGAAGTCCCGGTCAGCAGTGAAGCTGGACACCAGGAAAGAGTAAGGAAAGGACATCACCTGAATGGGAAGACCTCAGGGTGGGAGGAGGGGCAGGGACTCAGGGAGGCACCCTGGAGGGCTGCCTTTCTTCTGAGTCATTGGCATTGGGCCTTGTACTCTTGCTTAGCTTTTTTGCTCAAGGCCCCTCTACTATTTCCTGTTTTTGTTACTGGTGAATTGGAGAGAAAAGTCTCACCGACATACTTGCCCAGGTTGGCCTCCAACAACAATCCTCAGATGAGTGCTAGGATTACAGGTGTGCACCTCACGCCCCTGTGACCTGAGGGCCCGTGGGGTCAGCCAGGCACCCACCTTGAGCTTGGAGCGGCGACTGCAGGATGACATCGCCGTGTGCTTCCTCGGCCTGCCTCTGGGCCTCTTGCCCCTCTTCCGGTTCTGTACCTCCTTCTCGTGCTCCCTGAAGACATGTCAGCCCATCAGCATGGAGAAGCCCTGTGAGCCCCCCTTGCCAGCACCAGGACCCTCCCGGCCTGGCCCCAAGCCACCTCCCGCTGCTGCCACAGGCTCCTACTGCGAGGCAGCTTTGCAGCAAAAAAACGAGTCCTGTCAATCAAACACCAAGGGGCAGAGGTCCAGACCCGATTTGCCCCAACGCAGGTCGCTCAGGTTTACACCATGAAAGCGAAGCTGAGACAGGCTCTGCTTCTCTCTTGGCGCTACTTAACGCGGGTGCCGCGTCCTGTGGGAACCCCGGAAGTGGCTCTTGGGGATGAACACAGCCCAGCATCTCCTTTCAATAGGGGGCCTTCGGCAGAACACTGCTCTGCCCCTGGCCAGGTCCCCAGCCCAGGACCCCTGGGGATCCCCCCTCTCCCAGCCTGGCTTCTGTCCCCAGAGCCAGCAGGCTCACGGCGTTCCTGGTATCCTCTAACACTTTTCTGCTCCTATCTGTTGCTCTCGATGAAAGTAATGGAGATGCCGTAGGGCCAAGCTGCCAGCATCTCCAGCCAGCCGTGCGGGAAAGCCTGCCTGGCTGAAGGCCACCTCTTAACCCACCTGACCATCACCCCCGGGGAAAGCTCACATTCCAGAGCAGCCCTGACCTTGACCCCAACTCCCTAAAGGACGTGGAGGTGTGGTGTCCAGCTTCCTTGCAGGCCGCCACACCCCTCCCCTGCCAAGCAAGCGAGTGCCAGCTCCCAGGGCACAGACGGTTCTTTCTCTTTGGGGTGCATGCAAGGTCGAGGACACCCACCTTTCCTGCCATGATGCACTACAGACCATTCTGGCATCCCACACGGCCACCTCTTGGCTGTCAGTTCTTATCAGCAGTAACCAAGGCCCGGCCAAGGACCTACAGCTTCCCAAGTCAGGAAGTGTTTTGTTGTATCTTGTCTCTAAGTACTGGTGATAGGACCTAGGACTCGGCCCACGAACAGTCCAAAGCTCAACCCCTGAGCTACATTACTCCCAGCCCTAGTACATTAGGGTTATTTTGAGACAAGGTCTGGCTCACGCTGCCTAAGCTGGTTTCTAACTCTTCGGGTTGGGCGGCCTTTCCTTCTCAGCTTCCTGAGTAGCTGTGACTATGGGTGTGTGCGCCAGGACACCGGGCCTGAGGCTCCCTCCTTCAATACAGAGAAATGTACCAGCTCCCGGGAAGGCCTGCAAGCTGCAGGTCCACAGGACCAAAGTTGTGAAGTAAACGGAAAGCATGAGGGTGGTGCCAGATCACACATCGGCCCACCAACTGTCACCTGGGTAAAACTATCACCCCACTCCACATCCCACCGCAGTGAGAAAAACCAAACACGGCCTGAGCTACGGAACAAGAGTGCCGATTGACCCCAGCTGTGAAGGCTGCTGAGTAGCCCATTCCCTTCCCAAGAGGAAGGTGACCACAAGCCGCCACCCACACCTTGGCTCTGTTCACAGACTCCCACACCCAGATAGGCCAGGCAGGCCTCTCACCCGCCTGGTCCCCAAGACACACGGTAAAGGCCCCACTGCGGACCAGGACTCCCAACTCAAAGCAGAAGCCACAGAAGCAAAGCCAGCCCGAGCCCCACGGCCTCAGTGCTGACTCAGCAGCCCAAAGCAAAATAAAACGCTGTGGCCATCACAGAGGGGACTCTGGGGAGGGGGGGGGGGTCGGTCAGCCCTCCTCCCTCCTGCCCAGGAACACTGCACAGGGGCGAGGCAGACCTTCCTTTCCCTGCAAGCCACTCCACAGAGAAGGCCAAGAGACACCACGACCTCTGCAAGAAGCAATGAATGGAGAAGGTTCACCTTCCCCAGGTCTGGCTGGAGCGGGGCTGTGGCTCCAGGGATAAGGCGCCAGCCTCGAGTGAAAAAACTAAAGGGCAGTGCTCAGGCCCTGAGGTCAAGCCCCAGAACCAGAAAAAAGAAAAAAAACAGACCAAAGCCAGTTTCTGGGGACTCCTGGATGCAGTGCTTGGAGGGAGGGTGGGAGGAGGCCGACAGTCATGAAGATGGCACCAGAGGCTGGGGGACACTTGCTATGAACCTCTGACCCCAGCCCACCAGAGGGGCAGTGGCCCCCTGCACCGTGCGGCAGCCACTGTCCCCTCAACCTGCCCCCTTCCTGTTGACGTTAGCGTTCTCACTTCTTCTGGAAGGCCAAAAGCAGCCTCGGGTCCAAGATGTTCTCCTCGGGCTCCCAGCTGTTATGTCTGCAAAAGCAAAGAGGCTGGGTGACGAGGCCGCAGAGGGGTGACAGCGGCGGCCCTGACAGCTCCCCGCCCCGCTCCCCTCTGAGGGCCCTGGGAGGTCCGAACCCCGCTCCCGGAGGCCCCCACCGTGCGCTCAGACCCCAGGGGTCTGGGCCACCTCAAGCCCCCAATTAAAGCCGGCCGCCAGAGGCCTCCCTGCCTGCCCCGGGAGGAAGTCAAACCCCCATAAAGCACCAACTTGCGCGGAGAGGGAATCCCCAAAGCCCGGTCCGGAGCCAGGGCGGGAAGTGGGGGGCGGCTCAGGACGCGGGGAGGGGGGTGAGGGGCGCAGAACAATGCGGCTGGAGCCCCAGAAGGCGGGTGCGGGGCAGCCCCCGGGCCGGGGAGGCCGATCCCCTCCCCCAGGAGAGGAGGCGCGGGTCCCCCAGCGCCCGCGGCGGCTCGGGTTACCGCGGGGAGGACGCGGGAGC
>NW_012267223.1:1133767-1141096 GCF_000151885.1 Dipodomys ordii
GGGCGCGCGCCCACTTGGCCCGCGTCGAAGGCGGCCGGTGCGGTGGACAGCCAGGGGTCTGGGCCGGCTTCCCCGGGGACGCACGCGGGGCACCTGGGCTGGAGCCACCCCGCAGCCCGGTGGGACTGGAGTCTGTGATCGCGACCTCTGAACTCTGAACGCACCCAGCGAGGGTCTTGGAGGAGGAACCTGCTTTTTTTTTTTCTTTTGGGTCTTAACGGAAAGGCCTGTGGTCGCGAACAAAAGGAAGTTGGGGACCATCTTGCTATTTTGGGGGGCTCTCTAGTTGATTTTGCCTTCATTGGGTAAAAGCAGGAAAAAGGGTATTTTGCTCCAGAAGAAGTGAGGTTTGCTTCAAGCAGCCCTCGTTTTTACCTTTATTTTCTGGGGGGAGAAAAAAGTGCAGAGAAATGTCCTGCGTCTCTCGCCGGCTCTTTTGGCGCGCGTTGGTCAGCTGGGCAGCCGGGTGAGGGCATGATTACTGGCATCCCACGAATAGCAGGGTTGGTTTCAACTCACGCTTCTCTGCATGGCATTGCCAGCTTCCTTTCCCGATACCCACGATGCCAAGATACTTCATGTTTTCAAACACACACACAAAACCTTTAAAAACGGAAGGTTTTTTTTTTTCTTCCTCTAAGAAATAATCGAGGACTTGATCCTAGCACACTGGAAAAAGAAATCAGTCTGTCTGACTTCAGACAGCCAATTGAGGAAATTCGTATTTAGAGAACTCATCGGGAGAAACAAATACTACGGATTCAAAATGCAGGGGAATGAGACAAGGGGTCTGATTCAGCCTTCGTGAAGAGGGGCTCAAATAGCAGTAGGAAGGTGGAGAAATAACCAGAGCTAATTCCAGTGGTAGATTGTGTAAATGTCGGGGCTGAAATGGATTCTGCTTTTGACTCACATTGTGAGAGTTGATAGGGTAAGTTAGAGCTACTCATTCCACAAACCTATCTCGATGGCATTTATGGCCAGGAAGGTCACTGCTAGATCCACAGCACCTCCTCCTGGCGGGGCTTGCATAAGTGCTCCACACCCCAATTCATACCCTCCCCCAGAATCCACACAATGGCTGTGTACATCTGTGGCTTCTTGGTGTTGCTAGTGCTGCTGACTGAGGAATTTTAAATTTGGTTTGATTTTAAGCAACTTGAATGTACATAGCTGCTTGAGAGTCGTGCAAAGAACAGGAAAGGGCACGGGACCATAGTGCAAGGTGTGTGTGTGTGTATGTGTGTGTCTGTGTGTTGGAGCACTAGGAATGGAGCCCAAAGCCTTGTACACACTGGGTAGGCATACTCAGGCTATCTTAGGTGAAAGTAGTATTGCTCTGTAAGTTACTCCTAGAACACAGTTTGCCTCCACTCCCATTTAAGTTTAATGATACATTTGAGTATTTAAGCCAGGTGTAAATAAATGGAGGGTAGACAGGGATACAGGGGTATATTTAGCAAACACCTCTGTGACGGTGCTTTCTGTGCAAGCCACAGTTTGGATGAGGAGTCTTAAGCTGTTAGTGGCTGGAATGTGGAATGCTGGGGATGTGTGTTCTCCCACGGGGCTTGGGGAGGGATGTTTAGGTGCTCATGTTCCTCTGAAGTCCCTGAAAGAGGCAGGGGCGGAGGTCAAGCCGGTGACCCCAGGACAGACAGCAAAGTGGCCGGAAGGAGCAAGCAGATACAGATTGATAGCTGTAGTGCCAGTCCTGGGGCTTGAACTTGAGGCCAGGGCATTGTTCCTTGGCTCTTTCACTCAAGGCTAGTATTCTACTGCTTGAGCCACAACAACTCCCAATTTCAGATTTTTTTTTTTTCTGGTTAATTGGAGGTAAAAATCAGATAGACTTTCCTGCTCCTGTTGCTTTAAACAGCAAACCTCAGAGCTCAGCCTCGAGTAGCTGGGGTTACAGGTGTGAGCCACTGGTGCCCGGCTGGCGTACAGTATTTACGTTTTTATGTAATAGTTGGGTCTCCCCCCTCCCTCTCCCCTGTCTCCCTGCCATTTTCGCAAGGCTGCGATGTGAGGGGTGAATTGTGTCAGGTTTTGCTGTTTCTGTATATACAACGGGTAAATGTTTTAAATACTCAGCGCACAATGTTTACGTATCAGAATTCAAATAAAAATAAGCACTGTTGCCACACTTGATGAAGTTCATGAGCTTTTAATTTGTCTGGGAGCCCCTGGGAACCCCTTGCAAATACTGACCCTGACCTCCAGGCTTCACCCCTGGATCCTAACCCAGGAACCCTGGGACCAGCTGCAGGCCTGACTCTTTAGTATGCTTCCTTTTTGTGATGCTGGTCCTGGGGCTTGAACTCAGGAACTGAACGCTGTCCCTGAGTTTTGTTTTGTTGTTGTTGTTCAAGGCTAGGTAGAGCTCTACTGCTTGAGCCACACAGCACCGCTTCTGGCTTTTTGGAGTCTTACAGACCTTCCTGCCCAGGCTGGCGTCGAACCACAATCCTAAGATCTCAGCCTCCTGAGTAGCTAGGGTGGTAGGCGTGAGCCACCAGCACCTGGCTAGGATGTTTTGTAAATGCTTTCAAGCCCTGGTTTTACAGATGACAGGTAGGAATCCAAAAATCGCTTACAGTGCGGGGCGGTGAGCCTGCTCCTACCTTTGCTAGCCTCCGGCAGCTCGTGGGGCGGACAGGTCACTACCCGCTGGGCTCTTCCCTGGGGTGGCAGTGGGGGGCCTGTCTCCTGGTGCTGCGCAGGCCCTGGCCCCGGCCTCAGGCTTCCCCGTGCACGTGGTGCCCCTAAGCCTGGCCAGCGGATCTGGATCCGGGAACTGGGGGTGGAGTGAGGAGCACTGCAGAGGCCTCACCCCTCATGGGTCTCCGCTGCACGAGGGTTTTATTTCAAAGGTGCTGTTTGACGGTTTTGCCGTCAGTCTCAGATTGCACTTTCTTCCCATTAAAATGGTGTACATTTCTCTCTGAACAGTGTTACCCCTCCTTCATTTTCTCCCAGTCTCCCCCCCCTTCCCCCTAGACTTTTTTCAACTGAACCCAGAGACTTCAAGATTGGTCTACCTATTACATTTGGGTCTTTATGACATAGATTCTCAGCAGCCCTATGAGTGGGGAACTTTTTTTCTTCCAAGGCCCTTTGAATATTTATATCATCCCTGGAGGGCCTAGATTTGTCTCATTTCACTTTGAAAAAAAATCTCGTGCTGTCTTGTCTTCAAGTCTTTGCTGTGGTTGTCTTGGAAGAGCCAGAGCTCAGGGGGTCTAGAACTACAGCCCCCAGCCCAGAAGTTCCTGTGCCCTGCCAGACCCGGCTTCCACACAGTGGCCGGCTTTGAGATGAGCTTTTTCTTTTTTTTGAGATGAGCTTTTTCGTCCTAAACACTTTTTGTGCCCAGAGGAGTCATTTTCCCAAAGCTTCTCCTCACCCCACCCCGAACGAGTGTGTCTGTAAGATCTCCTCACCCAGAACCCAGGCTCACTAGTTATTTTAGCCAGTGGACAAGGTCAGAGAGAGAAGACTGCTCTTCTTTTCCTTTATTATTATTATTATTATTTGCCAGTCCCGGGGCTTGAACTCAGGGCCTGGGCACTGTCCCTGAGTTCCTTTTGCCCAAGGCTAGTGCTCTACCACTTGAGCCACAGCGCCACTTCTGGCTTTTTCTGTAATTTCATTGGAGATAAGAGTGTCATGGACTTTCCTTCCCAGGCTGGCTTCAGACTACGATGAGCCGTAGATCTCAGTGTCTTGAGTAGCTAAGATTACAGGGGTGAGCCACTGGCGCCCAGTTTTGGGATGAGATGGAGGAACCTCAGTGTAGTTTTGATCGGTAGCTCCTTTACGGTTAAGGATGGTCAACGGTTTTTCTTCATGTATCTATTAGCTATTTGTACTTCTGAGAACTGTCTAATTCATTTGATTATTTGTTAACGGGGTTCTTTGCTCTTTCACTGTTTAATTTTGTTATTTTGGGCTCTTTGTGGATTCTGCACAGTAATCTTTTATCTGTTGAACAGCTGGCAAAGATTTTCTTTCATTAGATGGGTTTTCTCTTGGTGCTGGGAATTGTTTCTTTTGCTGTACAGAAAAAAAAATTTAATTTGGTGCAGTCCCATTTGTCCAATCTTGCTCTTATTTTTGGGAACATTGGAGTCCTATTCAGAAAATAATTACCTATGCTTCTGCTTGTGTCCTTCATTTTCCTTTCTGTTTTCCTGGATAGGTTTCAGAGTTTCAGATGTGACATTTGGAGTCCAGGTTTACACAGGGTGAGAGGTGGAGGCTTTGGGGTCTCCTTTCATCTTTTTTTTTTTTTTTTGGTTGGTCGTGGGGCTTGAACTCGGGGCCTGGGTGCTGTCCCTTAGCTCTTCAGCTCAAGGCAAGCAATCTACCACTTGAGCCACAGTGCCACTTCTGGTTTTCTGGTAGTTCATTGGAAGTAAGAGTCTCAAGGAGTTTCCTGCCTGGGCTGGCTTTGAACCACGATCCTCAAATCTCAGCCTCCTGAGTAGCTAGGATGACAGGCCTGAGCCACTAGCACCCAGCTACTTCAATTTTTATTCCACAATTCGTAAAGCCTCTGACTGTATTACAAAAGGCCTTTTTTTTCTCTTCTTTTTTCTTTTTGCCTGTCATGGGGCTTGAACTCTGGGTTTGCTCAAATAAGCACTCTACCATTTGAGCCACAGCACCACTTCTGACTTTTTTTTTTTGAGTAGTTTATTGGAGAGAATAATCTCACTGTGATCCTCTCAGCCTCCTGAGTAGCTAGGCTTACAGGCGGGAGCCACCAGCACCTGGCTCTCATTGACTTTTTTTTTTTGTCAGTCATGAGGCTTGAACTCTGGGCCTGGGCGCTGTCCCTCAGCTCTTCAGCTCAAGGCGAGTGCTCTACCACTTGAACCACAGTGCCACTTCCAGTTTTCTGGTGGTTAATCGGAGATAAGAGTCTCATGGACTTTCGTGCCCAAGCTGGCTTTGAACTGTGATCCTCAGATCTCAACCTCCTGAGTAGCTAGGATTACAGGTGTGAACCACCGGCACCCGGCTTCTTTTCAGTCTTCCGTATGTAGTAACATTTCCCTGGCACCTGTTGTAGAAAAGTCTTGTTTTTCTCCAGGGTATGTTTGTTGTTTTTTTCCAATGCAAGTACATGAGAGTAGTTTATTGCAAGCTCCACCCTGGACTCACAACAGATTCTTCCTCTAACAGGGTTTTTATAGGGTTTTTAGGGATTTCTACACATCATTGCAACATTTAACAAATCATATTACACTGCAGGAAAATCATAACATAATTCTAAAAGATGATTAGCGTAACCAGAGATGGGAATTGACCAGGTACTGGGGATTGGCTGGTTCATGGAGTTGATGTTCTTTGAAATGATTGGCTAAAGCAGATGGTCTGAGCCGCGACCGAGTGGTCTTTCACTTGCAGGAACCTCTGGAACTTTAGGTTTTTCCTGTTATCTGCTGATGAGCTGTAGTTAGTGGAATTTACCGTAGAGGATTGTTCCTGGAATTTGGGCCCAAGGGGATCAAGGGGAGTTGCTGACACATTTCCTGGACAAAGTGGAATCCAAACCTAAAATTGCTATATTTCATTCAGGCTTCATACTCTACTCCTAAGCTACAGCCTTCCTTAAATCTCAGTTAAGTTCTGTACCATCTGCCCACTTGGCCTGTAGCTCACAGCTCCTCAGTATCTACCGTGCTTTTAGCTCTCACCTCCCCAAGATCACATGGAGATTCAAAGACTTACCAAGACTTCCAGGTAGATTTCTGGAGCCTTCTCATGTGGTTCTTTTGCAGTACCCTGCCTCACAAATTTCAGCTATCTAAGCAACCATAAGATTGTAATACCGCCAGGCACTGGTGGCTCACGCCTGTAATCCTAGCTACTCAGGAGGCTGAGATCTGAGGATCGAGGTTCAAAGCCAGCCCAGGCAGGAGAGAACGTGAGACTCCTATCTCCAATGAACCACCAGAAAACCGGAAGTGGCACTGTAGCTCAAGTGGTAGAGGGCTCGCCTTGAGCTGAAGAGCTGAGGGACAGCGCCCAGGCCCAGAGTTCAAGCCCCACAACCGACAAAAAAAAAAAAAAAGATTGTAATACCTGCTTTCTCATTGTGTTCTAGAAAAGCAGTTTCCAGAAAGCATGCCAGATCATGGTGTACTCTTCTCTCAGGAATTACAGCTCTATACTACCATTGTCCAATAGCTGAAAAAAAGTTTCTTCATGTATTTTGTCTAGTTTTACATTATTTGTGGTGCTAGGACTTACTTTCTCACATCTAGAACTGTTGGAAAATTCTAGCCATAATCAAATTTTCAGTAATAGAATACACATTTTTTTTCTATTTCTTCTGTTGGCTTTGGTAAGTTTTCTGAGGAAGTTGTCTGATTTATTCAAACTGAAACTTATATTGGTGTGAATTGTTCATAATATCGTCTAATTTCTGTAGACTATATCTCACTACACAGCCTTTGGACTTTGATCCTCCAGCCTCAGCCTCCTGAGTAGCTGCTACAGGTGTGCACATCACCTTGAGAGGTTCCTCTCATCTTTTTCTTTCTTTCTTTTCCTGTCATTTCTGGGGTTTGAAGTCAAGGACTTGGACTTGTTGAGCAAGTACTCTATTACTTGACCCATACCCCCAGTGGGATCTGTAATGACTCCCTCTTCCCTCCTTTATTTTTTTATTCCTGACATTGGCATTATATTCTCTCTCTCCCTTCCTCCCTCTCTCCCTCCTCTCAGTGTTACTAGGAGCTTATTAATTTTAGATTTGTTTCTGTTTTTCTCTTTTACTATTGTACTGCTTTATTCTTTATTTTTATTTTCTATCTTCCCTCATATTTAGCTGCTCTTATTTTAGTTTTTGAGTTAGAACCTTACATGACTGGTTCTGGCTTTTCTTCTTTCCTAATCCTAGGCTTTACATTTCTCCAGGGTATGTTTTAAATCTCTTTGTCAAAAATTAGATGGCTGTAGCTGTGTGGTTTTATTGACAGGTTTTCTGTTCTCTTTCATTGGTCTTTGTGTTAGTTTTTGTTTTTGTTAATCTGTGATGTCATTTGAAGTCAAGTGCTGTGATATCTCCTGCATTGCTCTTATTTTATATATTTATTTATATTTGGCTGGTTCTGGGGCTTGAACTCAGGGCTTGGATACTGTCCCTAAGCTTTTTATTTATTTATTTTTAAATTTTTTATTGTAAAGATACTATACAGAGGGTTACAGTTACATGAGTGAGGTAATGAGTACACTTCCTCTTGAACATTGTTAGCCCTTCCATTGTTTTCCCCCTACCATCCCCTTCCCCGAAGTTCTTTTTTTTTTTTTTTT
>NW_012267223.1:1147093-1159161 GCF_000151885.1 Dipodomys ordii
GTCCCCTGTGAAGTACTCACCCTGGAGCTGGTTGTTTCTGTGTGGTGTAGGTCGTCAGTTGTTGTTGCAATCCGAGTTCAGTTGGGGTGGTTGCGGGCTGGGTTGGGCGGCCCCTGCAGGGTCGTTGAGATTGCGATCTGGCGGGTGGTCTGCCGACAGGTTCCTTTGTCACGCTGCTGGTGCCGGGCGGCTTTGGCGGGATGGAGCCTCTCCGCTCCGGTGGAGAGTGAGGGGTGGGGGTGGGATCCTCGTGGAGAATCCTGGCTGGTAGGTTTCTCTGTTTCTGGCGATCTGCTGTTCTGCTTTTGAGGCTATTCTGAATGGAATGTTTCCCTGGTTTATTTCTACCACTTGATTCCCTGATTTATTGTTGGTGTACAGAAAGGCCACTGATTTTGTGTGATTTTGTATCCTGCTACCTTGCTGAAACTTTATCAGATCCAGGAATTGTGTGTGTGTGTGTGTGTGTGTGTAATCTTTAGAGTCTGAAATTATCAATAATTTGACTCCTTTCCCCTTTTGAATCCTTTTTATTTCTCTTTTTCTCTTTATCCTCCTCCTCTTTCCTCCCTCCTCTTCTTCCTCTTTCTTGCCTTTTTCTCTCGCTAGGAATCTCAATACTTGAATAAGAGTGGGGAGAATGGGCATCCATATCTTGGTCCTGACTTTAGAGAAAATTACTTCAGTCTTCTGCATCTATAAGCTGTTAGCTATAGGCTTGTCAGGTATAGCCTTTATTATTCAGGTATATTGGTTTGATTCTTATTTTTTTCAGAACTTTTGTTATAAGAGGATTTGAATCTTGCCAAAGGATTTTTCTCCATCTATTGAGATGATCATGTTTTTTTTTTTGTCTTTCATTCCATTTGTGCTTTAATTACATGTATTGATTTTCATACATCGAACCATCCTTGCATTCCTGAGATGAAACCAACTTGATCATGATGTTGATCTTTCCAATGTGTTGTGTGTTGTTGAATTCAATTTACAAGTATTTCACTGAGAATTTTTGTGTTTATGTATAGAGATTGGTCTATAATTCTTTCTCTCATCTCTCTCTCTCTCTTTCTCTCTCTCTCTGTCTCTGATTATCTGTCTCTGTGTCCTTTTCTGGTTTCAGGATGAATATAATACTGGCTTTATAGATGAGTTTGATAGCATTCCTTCACTCATGGAAGACTTTAAGGAGTACTTGCATTAGTTCTTCTATAAAGGTTTGATAGAATTTGGCAGTGAATCCATCTGGTCCTGGTTTTTTCCTTGTTGTTGTTGTTGTTGTTGTTGGTGGTGGTGGTGGTGTGTGTGTGTGCCAAATTCTAGGACCTGAACTCAGGGCCCAGGTTCTGTCTCTGAGCTTTTTTGCTCACAGCTAGTGCTCTACCACTTTGAACCACAGCTCCACTTCTGGTTTTGTGCTGTTTAATTGGCGATAAAAGTCTTGGGGGCTGGGAAGGTGGCTCAGTGGTAGAGCGCATGCCTTGCATGCCAGAGGCCCTGGGTTCGATTCCTCAGAACCACATAAGCAAAAAGAAAAAAGCCGGAAGTGGTGCTGTGGCTCAAGTGGTAGAGCGCTGGCCTTGAGCTGAAGAGCTGAGGGACAGCACCCAGCCCCAGGGTTCAGGCCCCATGACCGGACCCAAAAAAACAAAAAAAACCAAAGAGTCTCATGGACTTTCTTGCCAGGACTAGCTTCCAATTGTGATCCTCAGAGCTCAGCCTTCTGAGTAACTACGACTGCAGATACCCAGCCATCTCTTCTTTTGTGTGTGGAATTCTTTTTAAACATCTTCTGCAGTGTCTGTTTATGGTCATGAAAGCTTTTAACTTTTGTTTATCATGAAAGATTCTTATTTCTCCCTCAATTATGAGGAATAGCTTTGCTAGTTGACTGTTATTATCTTTTAGGTTCAGGTTATGCTCTTCTATGTCTTCTATTTGAAATTTGTGTTGAGAAATTTGCTACTCTAATGGGGTTGCCATTGTGTGTGACTTGTGATTGCCCTCTTGCAGTTTTAATATTTGTTTCATATATTTAATGTTTTACCTATAAATGAGTCTGGGTATTTCTCTTCTGATATTGCCTATTTGGTATTCTGTAAGCCTTCTTCACCTAGATGATCCCTCTTTCTCATGATTGGGCAAGTTTTCTGCTATTATCTGTTGTACAGGTTATCTATGTCTCGTCTCCTTTGCTCATGATTTGTAGGTTTGGTTTTTGGTATCTCAGAGGTCTGGTAAGTTCCATTAATATTCTCTTTGTGTTTCTTTTCTTTTGTTTTTTTTTGGGTCCGGTCGTGGGGCCTGAACTCTGGGCTTGGGTGCTGTCCCTCAGGTCTTTAGCTCAAGGCTAGCGCTCTACCACTTGAGCCACAGCACCACTTCCATCTTTTTTCTTTTTGCTTATGTGGTGCTGAGGAATCGAACCCAGAGCCTCATGCATGCAAGGCAAGTGCTCTACCACTGAGCCACCTTCCCAGCCCCTTCTTTGTGTTTCTTTCTCTCTTTTAGTTCTAAGAGAGGGACTTGAACTCGGTACCCGACACTTTCACTGATAGGCTCTACAAACTGAGCCATGCCTTCAACTGGTCATGTTTCCTCAATGTCTTTAGCTGATTGATCTAATTACTCTGCTTTATCTTTGGTCTCTGATACCGCATTTTTAACTTGCTCTGTTCTATATAGCATCTAGACTTTTGACTGAGTTTTTTCCTTTTAGCGATGGAGCTCTTTTCTTCGAAAACGTCAATTTGATTTTTTTCAATGCTTCTATATCTTTATTGAATTCTTGCATATCCTGTATCTTCTTTACTTAATTCTGCTGTTTGTTTGAATTATCTTTGAGCTTAGGTGAATTCATTTAGGTGTTAGACATGCTTCTGTGGCGTTGTTTCTCTTAGAGGTGTTGCCTTGTTTATTCATTAGTTTTGTTCATTTATATATATCAGGCCAATTTTTTTTGGGTCGGTTGTGGGGCTTGAACTCTGGGCCTGGGCGCTGTCCCTCGCTCTTCAGCTCAAGGTGAGCGCTCTACCACTTGAGCCGCAGCGTCACTTCCAGTTTTCTAGTGCTTTATCAGAGATAAGAGTCTCATGGACTTTCCTGCCTGGGCTGGTTTTGAACCGTGATCCTCAGATCTCAGCCTCCTGAGTGGCTAGGATGACAGGCGTGAGCCACCGGTGCCTGGCATGGTGCTAAATCTTTAGGGAGAAGTTTCTGTTTGTGATTTCTCAGAGATTATTTAGGTTTGAGTGGTAGCTGGCTTGTGGTGTGTTTTCCTGTTAGTAGTTTGGAGGAGTGTGGTGTTAACAGCCCTCTGCTCAGGGTGAGCAGGCTTGGCTGTAAAAGCTATGGAAAGTGATAAACCACAGCCTGGTGTTTGTGGTGATTCTTAATGAAGACCAGTCACCACCACGGATGTAGAGTCTTAGATGAACACGAAAGCATCGATGTATCTTCATTGTCTAGGAAAACTGTAGCCATGCTGGGCGGGAGAGGGAGACAGGGGAGTGAGTGCTAAGGCATTATGGCAGGCCTGTGGTTGTAGAGGAAGGAAGACCTGGCAGCGAAGCTTCATAGAAGAAGTTTCTGAGAGTGTGGAATGAGGTAAGTGGAGAAGAGCTAGTTAATGTGGTGAGAGACGGAGGGAGGGTGAATGAGAAATGAAGAAAATTCAGTAGATAAACACATATAAAAATCAAATGTAGGGCTGGGAAGGTGGCTCAGTAGAGTGCTTGCTCTTTCATGCATGAGGCCCTGGGTTCGATTCCTCAGCACCACATAAGCAAAAAGAAAAAAGCCAGAAGTGGCGCTGTGACTCAAGTGGTAGAGCACTGGCCTTGAGCTGAAGAGCTGAGGGACAGCACCCAGGCCCAGAGTTCAGGCCCCACGACTGGACTAAAAAAAAAAAATCAAATATAGGCTGGGCACCGGTAGCTACACCTGTAATGCTAGTTATAGTTACTCACAAGGCTGAGATCTGAGGATCACAGTTCAAAGCCAGCCTGGGCAGGCAAGTCTGTGAGACTCTTAGTGCCAATGAACCAAGCGGTGCTGTGGCTCAAGTGGCAGAGTGCTCGCCTTGAGCTGAAGAGCCAAGGGACAGCGCCCAGGCCCAGAGTTCAAGCCCCATGACTGACAGGAAAAAAAAAAATGACCGAGTAGGCAGGTGTGGTGGGTTAGATCGAATGACTGTAGGGAGAAGAATGAGAGGTACCGCAGAACTAAAAACGGTACACACAGAAAAAAGCAGTGCAGACAAATGAATGAAAAAAAAAAACAGGGCCTTACGTAAAGCAAACGGTGAATTTTTAATTTTCCCTCTTTCTGTCTGGGACGCACACTGCGCACCTGCGCGCACACCTGCGTGCACACCTGCGGGCGGAGGCGCTGGGCCAGGCAGCAGGCAGCACACGGAGCCGGGCCCACAGGCCTCAGGAGCCGCAGTGGCTTGTTGGGGGCGCAGGCCCTCAGCCTCCCTGCTGCCCTGGGGGGCCCTGCTGGGCGTTTCGGGCTGCGGCTGCTTTCCACATGCCCACGGCAGCCGCCCTGAGCAGCGGCCGCGGCCCCGCCGCGTGCCACCACAGCCCCTCCATCGCTGCCAGGCGTCTGAGCTGCCTGGGCCTTGCCCTGTGGGCCCTGGACGCCCCCTCTCCCTTCCTTGCCTGGGGGGGGGGATGTGGGACTCTCTCCGGTGTGGATGCTGAAGTACTGGAGGAGCACACGCCATCCATGCGGGCATCTCCCATCGAGCCGAGGGACGGGAGAGGCCGGGACGCACCGCGGGCAGGCAGCCAGGCGTTGGCGCTCTTCTTAGTATGTTCGACAGATTTCACGAGGGAAAAGTCGGTGTGCACACAGCAGAGGTAGGAAACAGGTGCGTGAGTAGAGCGGAGGCGAATGCCATGCTTTATTCTTCATAGAAATAAGACAAGAGGGCCAGGCGCGCCGGCGGCTCACGCTAGCTACTCAGGAGGTTGAGATCTGACGATCGCGGTTCAAAGTCAGCCCAGGCAGGAAAAGTCTGTGAGACTCTAATCTCTGATGACCTACTAGAAAACTGGAAGTGGTACAGTGGCTCAAGTGTAGAGCGCTCGCCTTGAGCTGAAGAACTGGGGGACAGCGCCCAGGCCCAGAGTTCAAGCCCTATGACCGACAAAAAAAAGAGAAAGAAGACAAGAGGGAGGTGGGCAAGGAGACGCTGGGAGACACTTTGCAGGAAGCAGAGAAATGGTGGACGGTACAGCTGACAGGGCGGGCCTGCTCTCACAGGGATGCATCGGCTGGACTGCACTGCCTGCAACACCTTACAGCCGATCATCCCGCCCTGGACTCGGAATTCCCTCGCTCGGGAATGAGGTGAGCTCCACGGGGCAGCTGCGTAGACCGCTGGGCGGCGCGCGCTCCGGGACCAGCAGAGGTGCAGGGCTAAAGCTGGTCGTCCAGGAAAGGGGTGGAGCCTGGCTCTGACACCTGACCCACCACCTGGGAGCCTGGCTACCCAGGGGCCGCTGAATGTTCCCCATGTAGCTAGTCAAACTGTGCTTCTAGAAAGAACATATCCAGCTGGGTGCTGGTGGCTCACGCCTGTCATCCTAGCAGCTCAGGAGGCTGAGATTTGAGGATCATGGTTGTTGTGGTCGTTGTGCACCAGGATCTGGTGATTTTTTTCTTTTTTTTGGTTGGTCATGGGACTTGAACCCTGGGCCTAGGCGTACTCTACCACAACACCACTTCCAGTTTTGTAGTGGTTTATTGGAGATAAGAGTCTCACAGAGCCGGGCGCTGGTGGCTCATGCCTGTAATCCTAGCTACTCAGGAGGCTGAGATCTGAGGATCGAGGTTCAAAGCCAGCCCGGGCAGGAGAGACCGTGAGACTCCGATCTCCAATAAACCACCAGAAAACCAGAAGTGGCGCTGTAGCTCAAGTGGTAGAGTGCTCGCCTTGAGCTGGAGAGCTGAGGGACAGCGCCCAGGCCCAGAGTTCAAGCCCCACGACCGACCAAAAAAAAAAAAGAGTCTCACAGACTCTCCTGCCCTGGCTGGCTCTGAACCGCGATCCTCAGATCTCAGTCTCCTGAGTAGCTGGGATGACAGGCGTGAGCCACTGGTGCCTGGCCCGGTGGGTTTTAAAATGCATATTTTTCATAAGAGACTGAGTGTATCTGAACATTTAGTCTCTTATGAAAAACAGGGTGGTAGCTAGGCATGGCGACCATGCTTGGAGTCCCGGCTGTTAGGGACATGGAGACAACAGGAGGATAGAGAGCGTTAGGTCAGCCTGGTCAAGCGAGTGAACCCTGTCTCAAAATACAAGGGCCTGGGGAACAGCTCAGTGGTAGAGTGTCTTCCTGTCACGCAGCAAATCCAGGGTTTGGGTCCCAGTCTCTCTCTCTCTCTCTTTCTCTCTGTGTCTCTGTCTCTGTGTCTCTCTGTCTGTCTGTCTCTCACACACACACACACACGCACACACACACACACACACACACACAGTGACCTGGCCTTGACCAGTCACATTCTCCAGGGACTTGGGGTCTTGACAAAGACCCCACCACTCCCACTGTCTGTTAGGACCAGGGTTTGAAATGATTCATTTCTGTACTTACTCTGTGCCTTAAAAAAATACAGTGGAGAATATCTCCATTACCGGCTGCTCCTTTAGAAGGGGGAAATGTGCAGAGGCTCGAGGCCTCCAGGCATGGGGAAGGGGTCTTCGCAGTGGGCTTGCCGACGGTAAGCCCCATCCCATGGCGGCCGGGCACCAGAGGCTGGAAGGGGGCAGGGCCCCCCCCCCGACTCCTGGCCCCTGGTTTCTGGCCTTCTGGCCTTTACTGTGGAGTCACCTGGGCAGCCCAAGACCACCACAGGGAGCCAGAGGGGCACGACAGGAATGCGTAGGATCGGAGCCCCCCGCGGGATCCCCACGCTGCGATGACCGCTGTGCTCCGGCAGAAGTCCCCCTGGGGCCAGGCTCCGTGGCTCACACCTGGAATCCCGGCTAACCTGGGAGGCAGGAAGAAGACTGCAGTTCCAGCACTGCCTGAGCAAAAAGGTTATCAGAAGCCATTTCAACCCGTAACCTGGGCCTGGTAAGAATAAAACAGATGAAGCTGGCTTTGCACCTCAGAGAAGCCCGAACCTGGGGTCTCTGAGCACCCAGGTGTGGTGGCATCGGGGCTCTGCTGGGGAAACTCTGGGCTCCTCCCTCACCTTCTCATTCCAGGCTCTGGAGAGTCAGCTGAGGAGCTGCCTGCGGGGCTAGCGGGGGCGGGGCGGGGGGAACCGGGAACTGGGCTCCTGGTGGTGTCTGGGGACCTTTTCCTTCTGGTGTAGTGGGGTTTGGACGCAGGGCTGTGTGCTTGAATCCTGCCTTCCCAGGCCTTGTGCTCTGGCTGTTGTTGGGATAGGGTCTCCCTTTTTGGAGGCCTAGTCCTTGATCCTCTTATTTATGGAGAGGGGGGAGATGTCCACTTAGTTTCTTCTCTTCTGTCGGGGTGGCTGACAGCTGGCGACCATTCTTCCTGGACCTGGAGTCCTCGCGATGGCGGAGTCCTGAGGGGACCAGAGCCGTGCCTCGGGCTCGCTCCTCCTGACTTCTACCACAAGGACTTGTTGTGTCTGGTGATGAGTCCTTTTGCAGCCTGACTTTCTTTCCCCAGGCTTTGGGAGGACATTTTCTTGTCTTGGACTAGCCTCCTCCAGGTTCCCCCGGGTGCTTCTTGTAAATGTAGCAAATGGATGAAATGTTACCACGCAGCTCTGTAAGACCCAAGGCAAGGAGGAGTTCCCAACCCCCCACCTCCGCTTCTGTTTCATTTCTTCCACAGAACGTATGTATGTGTATGTGTGCGCACGCGTGTGCGTGTGTGTGTGTGTGCGCACGCGTGCGTACTGGGGTTTGAACTCAGCGCTTCTCACTCTGGCTAAGCTTTTTGGCTCAAGGCTGGCACTCTACCATTTGAGCCATTCATTCTCTTTTTGCTGGTTCATTGGAGATAAGAGTCTCACAGACTTTCCTGATGGGTCTGGCTTCAAACTTAATCCTCAGCTCTCAGCCTCCTGAGGGGCTGGGAAGGTGGCTCAGTGGTAGAGTGCTTGCCTTGCATGCCTGAAGCCCTGGGTTCGATTCCTCAGCACCACATAAGCAAAAAGAAAAAAGCTGGAAGTGGCGCTGTGGCTCAAGTGGTAGAGCGCTAGCCTTGAGCTGAAGAGCTGAGGGACAGCGCCCAGGCCCAGAGTTCAGGCCCTATGACTGGAACCAAAAGAAAAAGAAAAAAAATACTTGTGAAAGCAATGTTCTGGCTGCCACACACGAGTGTGCAGCCTGATTCCTGGGCCTGTAAGGATGAGGGGAGCTCATTGTGCGTTGAGTGATAATGCACGCAGTTAGTGGCAGGTGAGTTAAATTTCGGGGTCGCCAGCCTTCGTGAGGGGGGGACTGTGGTATGTGCCTGGGTGAATATTGTATATTACAAGAGACAGAGTTTAGAATCAGTTCATCTGCTTTTCATCTTTAGCACACATGTATGCAAGCGTATAATGTGTGTATGTGTGCAAACACGCACACACATCTGTGTGTATGTGGGTTGTACCCGAAACATCATCAGACATTTGACCCACAGGCTATTTTTGTCTGGGGGTTGGTTGTGGGGCTTGAGCTTAGGGCCTGGTGCTGTCCCTGGGTGCTTTTTGGTGGAGGCGAGCACCCTACCATGTGAGCCACAGTTCCACCTCTAGTTTTTGAGTGGTTAATTGGGTCTCAGACTGCAGCCACTGGTGCCCGGCTCAGGTGGACTTAATGGCAGGGACAGCGGGACTGGCCGGCCTCGGGCAGGGGGGTGAGGGGAGGGGCCAGCTCAGGGCCTTTCTCCGCTGTCCCTGCTCAGCCACCTGGGATGCGGTGACCTGTGGAAGGCTCTGGGCATCAGGGCCAGAGGCCTCCCAGGCTGGCCGGCATGGGGGGGTCACCGTCCGGGTTCTTAGGAGGCCTTCCAGGATGGGTGCCTGGCTTTGTGGAGGCTGAGCGCTGGCCCTGGGGGGCGGGTGGCAGTGGAGGCCGAGCGCTGGCCCTGGGGGGCGGGTGGCAGTGGAGCCCGGTGGAGGGGAGGTGGCACCGGCTGCTGCGCGTGGTGGACTCGGGGGCCGGGGGGCCTGGCCAGGTGGACTGCCTGGGAGCCAGTACGTGTGTCCAGTGTGCATGAGCACACATGACCGGGGAGTGCGTGTGCGTGCCTCTGAACTTGGGTGAGCCTGCTGTGCATGCAGTATGTGCTCCGTGGACGCGTGGAGCCTGTGTGTGTGTGTGTGTGTGTGTGTGTGTGTGTGTGTGTGTGTGGTGTGTCCTCTGTGGACGTGTGGAGCCTGTGTGTGTGTGACGTGTCCTCTGTGGACGCGTGGAGTCTGTGTGTGCGTGCAGTGTGTGACGTGTCTTCTGTGGATGTGTGGAGCCTGTGTGCGTGCAGTGTGTCCTCCGTGGACGCGTGGTTCCAGGCTCCAAGCTGCTCTGGTAACCATGGCGACCCATGCTCCGTGGCCTGGTGGTGGCGGCTCTGGGCTCTGGATGGCCGGGGTTGAGGCCCGTGCCGGGTGGAGTCGGCTGGGCTGGGCCTCACTGGGCCTCACTGGGGCCTTTGTGGCCCTCATGAGACAGAACTGCTCCTGAGGCTTTGCCTTCCCGCGGGCATTCTAGGTGTGAAGCCATGGTATGGCAACCACCTGGGAGGGTCCCCCCTGGAGCCCCAGGGTCCCCCTCAGCACTCCCCAGGGTCCCCCAGCACCCTCAGGGTCCCCCCAGGTCCCTCCCCCCCCAGCGACCCCCAGGGCCCTCTCCATGGGCCCTGTTCTATTCCTCCCTAAAGAGAGGAAATGAGACCTGGAGGAAGCAGAGTGGTCCTGAGGGATTTCACTCACTGTGTGCATGCACGCGCGTGTGTGCACGCGTGCACAACCCCCCTCCCCCCAGAGGGGGAGAGAGACAGAGAGACAGAAACAGATGGAGAGAGAGAAGAGAAAGAGATGGAGAGAGTTGGAGACTGAAATAGACAAGCCAGGCGCTGGTGGCTCACGCCTATAATCATAGCTACTTAGGAGGCTGAGATCTGAGGATCATGGTTCAAAGCCAGCCCGGGCAGGAAAGTCTGTGAGACTCTTCTCTACAATAAACTACCAGAAGTGGCGCTGTGGCTCAAGTGGTAGAGTGCTTGCCTTGAGCTGAAGAATTGAGGGACAGTGACCAGGCCGCGAGTTCAAGCCCTATGACTGCCAAAAATTAAAAAAAAAGAAATAGACACAGAGAGAGACAGAGGAGAGAGGAGAGAGACTGAGAGAGAGGGACAGACACAGTGAGACAGGAGAAAGAGGGAGGAGACAGACTGGAGAGACAGAGGGGAGGGAAAAGAGAGACAGAAATGGACAGAGAGAAACAGAGAGACCGATGGAGAGAGAGGGAGGAGGAAAAGAGAAGAGAAGAGAGAGGGGCAGAGGGAGAGAGCCCCAGCGGGGCTGCGGGGAGGACCAGCTTGGATCTGCCCACAGCAGCTCTTGGGAGCAGAGCGGGGCAGCTGGCCCTGTAGGACTGGGCTTGGAGAGGCCCCGCCCGCGGCCTCCGGCCCTGGCTCTGCTGCCTTTTTCTTCTTTCTTTTTCACACTAGGAAGCTGGGCAGAGACTAGTATTCATTCATTCGTTGTTCCCTCTATCCAGCGTGAGATAGTGCAGCGAGCTGCGGCAGCCTGAGAAACACTTCTGCAGTCAGAAATGCAGACTCTCAGGCCCAACCAGACCTGCAGGTTCAGGTGTGCGTGTGCGTGCGTGTGCATGCCTGGATTAAAGTTGTGCACGGACCTACTGATCAGGGCAGCAGCGATGTCGATGCCGGCTCCCGGCTCCCCGCCCCAGGGGACCCTCAACGTTCTGCTCCAGAAGGTCTTAGCTCTGCACCGCTGCACTGGCCTGGTGCAGCCTGAAGCAGGCCAGCTTGAACCTGCCCTGGACTACAGGCTCATGGGAGCAGGGCCGGACTGGGAGGAAGAGGAGAAGGGAGAGGGGAGGAAGGAAGTAGAGGGGGAGGAGGAGGGAGAAGGGTGAGGAGAGAGGAAGAGAGAAGGGGGAGGAAAGGGAGGAGGGAGGAACAGGAAGAAGATGGGGAGGAGGGAGAAGGAGGAGGGAGAGGAGGAAGATGGGGAGAAGGAGGGAGGAAAGGAGAAGGAGGGAGGAGGAGGGAAGAAGAGGAGGAGGAGGAGGACGATGGGGAGGAGGAAGATGGAGGAGAGGAGGTTCAGCATTCCTCGCTGCTTCAGGAGCTGCCTGAGAAAGCCAAGCCGGGTGTTGGGGAGCCCAAGAGCGCCCCCTTCTGGGGAGAGCGCGTCACTGACTCTAAGAGGCCGGGCCTTCTGACAAGGGATTTCTGTGTACCTCGGTGTGCCCAGGGTGAGGCCCGGGGCCCTGCATGCCCCGCTGGAGCCCAGCCCACCACACAGAGGAGGCCACAGGGCGCTGGACACCACAAGGCTGTGTCCAGTGCTGCTTTCTGTAGGATGTTGCACATGGACCTGACGGTAGCCTGACTTCTCGGAGCTTGCTGGGCCAGCATCTAGGAGAGCCCTGGATGCAGACGGGGCTGTGGGAAGGGCCCAAGGTGCCTGGGAAACAGTCCACCTCTGCGGAGGTCGGGGGCGGCCTGGGGCTGCTGGCCACGGGGAGGCTGGCTGCCCCATGGGAATGGGGAAGGGGCACAGGCTGGAGTGGGCAGTGTCCGGTGGTCTGCAGCTATTACTTTAGGCCCTGCCAGTCACCTGCACTATTATTATTGCCATCACTATTACTAGTGCTGGTCCCGGGGCTTGAACTCAGGGCCTGGGCACTGTCCTTGAACTCTTTTGCTCAAGGTTAGCTCTCTACTACGTGAGCCACAGCTCCAGTTGTGCTTTTTTGGTGGTTAATTAGAGGTAAGTCTCATGGGCTTTCCTGCCTGGGCTTTGAAATGGGATCCTCAATTTTGAGCTTCTTCTTCTTCTTCTTCTTCTTCTTCTTCTTCTTCTTCTTCTTCTTCTTCTTCTCCTCCTCCTCCTCCTCC
>NW_012267223.1:1165606-1175734 GCF_000151885.1 Dipodomys ordii
TGCAGCCTGGGCTTCCCTGGGGTTTTCTCTGATCACAGGACTCTGACACTCTCCTTTATCAATTTTTTTTTTTTATTACTTCTCCAGGGTTTTATCTCAGCGGCCTCTGGGCCGAATGAGGATTAATATTTCAACAGGATTATGGGATGGAGCTGTGGCTGGAGGGGGTGGGGTTTCAGTCGCTTCCCTCCTCTCAGCCCTTCCTTGCCCAGGCCTGCCCTGCCCGGCTGCTTTGTGGGGCACAGGGCTTTCACCCCTGCTGGGGTGGGGGGGCCCGGGCTGGGTTCCCGCAGCCCCTGCCCGGCATGTCAACGGTGCCGGAGTTGGGACGGGCCCCTGCCCCCCTGTTCTTTGCCCGTGGGACTGGGCACACTCCTTTCTGGAGACTTTGCTGCTCTCTCGTGACCTGTGTCTGCGCCTGGTGTCCGTGTGACCCTGTGAGTGGGCGGTGGCCGTGGTGTGAAGGGGAGAGAGCCAGGCACAGAGACACTGACACGCTCACGCGTGACACACGCACAGGGGCCACTTCCACACTCCCCCCAGGCACTCACACTGACGCACGCGTGGTGGCCCTTCTACACCAGATCTAAGACAGCTGAACTCACGGCGTGGCGGGGACTTGCCCGAGGCCGGCCACCCGCCCTTGGGTCCCCAGCGAGGGTCTCCTGGGGAGGGAAGCAAAGCCGGGGACAGGTGGACCCACACGTTCTATGTTCTGGTAGGGTAGGGCTGAGGCGTGGTGTGCTAGTGCTCGGCAGTGCACTAGAAATACACGATAACACTCATGACCATATGACTCAAAGCCTCAGAGAGAGGATTTAGGATATTTCTCCATAAAAATGGCCAATATTTGAGGACAGAGGTAAGTGTGAGATGATGTAAAACATTATGTAAGCTAGATGCCATCGGCACACGCCTGTCATCCTAGCTACTCAGGAGGATGAGATCTGAGGACCAAACTTCAAAGCCACCTTAGGCAGGGAAGTCCTTGAGACTTTTATCTCCCATGAGTCAGCGAAAAGCCAGAAATAAAGGTGTTGATCAAGTGGTAGAGTGCCAGCCTTGAGCAGAAAAGCCAAGCAAGAGTGTAGAGGCCCTGAATTCAAGCCCCAGCACGGACACACACACACACACACACACACACACACACACACACACACACTTTCTAATGTATGGAAACACCTTGTAGTTTTCTGCTAAGATGTGCCATTTTTTAAACAAAAGTTATTTATCTATTTATTTATTTTTGGGTGCTGTACTTGGGGTTGAACTCAGAGCCTGGGAGCTGTCCCTTAGCTATTTTTTCTTTTTTTTTTTTTTGTCGGTCATGGGGCCTGAACTCTGGGTCTGGGCGCTGTCCCTCAGCTCTTCAGCTCAAGGCTAGTGCTCTACCACTTGAGCCACAGCGCCACTTCCAGTTTTCTGGAGATAAGAGTCTCATGGACTTTCATGTCCAGGCTGGCTTTGAACCTCCATCCTCAGATCTCAGCCTCCTGAGTAGCTAGGATGACAGGTGTGAGCCGCCGGTGCCCGGCTTCCCGCTGATCATTAGCCAAGTGGGGTGGGCTCTGGCGTTCCCTTTGCAAAACTCTGTTTGGCCTTGAGGATAGAGGCGGTTAGGAATTAGTGAGGTTTGCCCATTGAACGCCCCAACCCTCCTCCCACTAATCTTTGCTCCTCAGAGGCAGGGGTGGGACTGGGAGAGATAATCGTCTCATGGCTGAAACTTCCTCGTGGGGTCATAGTTCTCTTCCCTTGGGGCTCCTCCCAGCATGGAGGGGTCTGAGGGGGTGGGGTTCCTCCCTCCACAGGACATCAGAGTTCTGTCCACATCACCGCTGTAGGGGGGGCAGGCAGGGCCGTGCCAGCCGGGGGTCTCCTGGGGTCACCGCCGTAGGGGGGGCAGGCAGGGCCGTGCCAGCCAGGGATCTCCTGGGGTCACGGCCTCAACTGTCTGGTCCCCAGGCCTCCCAGCTCCTGTCCCATGCGTTGGGCTGCAGGTTGTGTCCCGACTCTGTCCAGGCCCCCAGCCCGTGTCCCATGCATGGGCGGTGTCCCCCGACTCTGCCCAGATCCCCCAGCCCGTGTGGGCGATGTCCCCCGACTCTGTCCAGGCCCCCAGCCCGTGTCCCGTGCGTGGGTCCCTGGGCTGTGTCCCCCGACTCTGTCCGGCCCTCAGCCCGTGTCCCGTGCAGGGGCGGTGTCCCCCGTCTCTGCCCGGGTCCCCAGGCCTCCCAGCCCCCAGGCAGTGTCCCCGTCTCTGTCCGGCCCCCCAGCCTGTGTCCCGTGCGTGGGTCCCTGGGCTGTGTCTCGTGTCTCTGTCCGGCCCCCCAGCCCGTGTCCCGTGCGTGGGTCCCCGGGCCGCGTCACCTGTCTCTGGGCTGTGATCCAGATGGGCACGCTGCCGTTGTCCCACCACTGCGGGATGCCCAGGGTGGCGTGGTAGGGCAGCCTCACCGTGGTGGAGGTGTTGTAGAACATGTTGTGCACCACGCCGTGGTTCTCGATGTATTTGCCTGAGGGAGGAGGATGGGGGCAGGGGAGCCTGGCGAAGGCCACCCTTGCCTCCTCCCCCCCCCGGAAGCCCAGGCCCAGCGAGGACCCCCCCTCCCCGTGAGTGACCCCAGTGGGCGTTTTCCTTGCCCTCTACAGCTTGCTGCCGACGGAGGATCCTGGAACCCCCTGTGCAGGCGTGGGCTGGGGGGCACTGGGAGCCGGGATCTTCCCTTGGCTGCTCTCTGCGCCTGGTGGCCCAGCCCTCCCCCCCCCCCCCCCCCCCCCCCGTCCCCCGTCCCCGTCCGGGACCCGACACTCACCAGTGACCAGCGTGAAGTGACAGGGGCTGGTCATGGTGACGAAGGCCGGCGTCATGTGGCGAGCTTTTACCCCCTCTCGAGCCATGGCGTCCAGGTTGGGGGTGTCCACATCCCGGTCATAGTCCCAGCGGAAGCCATCGAAGGACACGAGCAGGAGCTTGTTCCGGGGTTGCTGCCTGTGGACGGGTGCGGCGGCCCCGGGAGGCGGCAGGAAGGTGACCAGAGCCCCGGCGAGCAGGACAGCCCAGGGCCGCATGGCCGGCTCCGTGGGCAGCAGGTGCACAGGACGGCGGTGCCCAGGGGAGAGCAAAGTCCCGGGCTGGCTGGGTGTCTTATCCTGGGTGCATCTTCAGGGATGGGGCGGTGTGCGGACTTGAGCCAGCCCCGGGCTCCTGCCCTCCACACCCGGCTCATCCTCTGGCGCAGTCCTGGCGTGTGCAGATCCCGGTGTGTGTGTCCCGACGTGTGACCCCCTTTAAAGTCCCCAGGGTGCTCCAGGCCTCTCAGTCCTCCCTCCACCCGGCCCTGCCTTCCCTGGGATGCAGAAGGGGTCTACGCTCTCTGGGGCTTCGTCCTGCCCCAGCCCTCACCCCACCCCCCCGGCCGGTTCATTCTAGCCCAGGGGAACTGTGGGGGCAGGGGAAGGGCTCCCTCCTCGGCCTTGGGAGCTGGAGATACGTGGGTCTGTTTGGATTAGGACCTCTGGGAGTGGGTGTCCCTGGGCCTGGGCCCGGGCCCGGACTGAAAGAGCCCAAGGCTGGCGCTGTGGACGGAGCTGAGGAGCTGTTGTGGGACTGGATGGGGAGACAGAGGGAGTGCGCACGGAGCCAAGTCCTAATTTAAATCATGTCCAGCTGCAGGCCTGCCAGCTTGTCCAGCCTCATCTCAGCTTCTGCAGCAATTGCCACCGCCCCAGGTGACAATGAATGCTACCACCCTGGGTGATAGCAAATTCCACGGCCTCAGGTGACAACACAGAAGCCACCGGCAGCTCTGACTGCCACATAGCCGGAGCTCCGTGGGGCAGGATCGACAAGGCGCAGGATCCCTCCCTCCTCAGACATCCGGTGCCCACCCAGGCCCAGCGTCACCGCGGATTTGCTGATGCTTCTGGGTCCCGCAGGCTGACTTCCGCAAGGGAAGCCCACCTCAGCATGGAGGTGTGGGTCTGTCTCGTTTTACTTCTGATAATTTGAGTTTTCTGTCACTTGGGGGGACTTTGTCCTAGCTGATAATTGAACTCTAGGTTTGAGAGGCGTTGCTGGGTTTGAGACAGCAGGGTGAGGACACACAGAACCCCCACGTAGGGTACCAGCCTGTGGGGAACTCCAGGTTGCTCCAAGAAGATACGGGACTACACAGTCTAGCATTTGGGGTAAGAGACCCAGAAAGCTCCTCCACACAGCTGGTGTTGGGGTGGACGGAGCTGTAGGAGCGGGCAGGAAGGCTTCTTAGCAGAGGGGGCAGTCATGGAGGTGAGGGACAGGGCCAGCAAGTTTTCCCTACAGCCAAGTCTTCATGGCAAGATGGCTGCCAAGGAAGAAGATGCCATTTCCCAGCATCCTGTGCAGCAACGTTTTAGCCCCATGACCACATCCTGGCCAATGGGAGGGAAGCAGCAGTCATGTGACAGCACCCAGCACGGCTTTGCTCTGTTTTTGAGACTGGGGCTTGCTCAGGATGGCAGGATGAGGGGAAGGAGCCTGGTTCCTTGGCTGTCCTGGGCAGGGAGTTCCAGCCCTACGCACCTGTCTTCCCAGGGAGAATTAAGCTCATGCCCGGCTTGCTCTGGGTTTCGGTCCTCAGTGACACCTCGTCCTGGCTGGTGATGGAATTCCTGGTCTGGGAAGGCGTTGCCGGGTTTAAGCAGGGGCTTGGCAGGCCTGGTGGGGGTCGCGTGGGCAGGAGCAGAGCCAGGAGCTCGGAGCTCGGTGGGACCCGGTGTGGCTGGGGCTGGAGGCAGATTCGGTGGGTGTGGGGTACGGGTTCCCACTGTGGGATCCTGCCGCCCCCACTTCCGCCCTCTCCCTTTGCCAGGCTTTATGAATCTTCATTCCTTTATAGTCTAGTATAGAATGCCGTTTTCAACAATTAAGCCAGAAAGACCGGAGCTTTCTCCCGTGACTCTTCCTCCTCTGAGGCCCAGGGGAGTTTTTATGGAAACTTGCAATTAATCAGTTTTTAATGTGTTTGCACTGTGTATCCTCCCCCACCCCCAAAAAGGAGTGTTTTCTTTGGAATATATTGTGTGTTATTTTTTGGGGGGTTTGAACTCAGGCCTTACACATACATGGCGGGTGCTCTATCACTTGAGCCACACCCCCAGCCCTATTGAATGGAGTCTGAGGTTTGGCCTGGATTAGCCTGGGCTGGGATCCTCCTTCTATGCTTCTCATTGGCTGGGAGTATGACTGTGTGCTGCTGCTGCTTTGGGCTTGTTGTGTTGAGATGGGTCCTGGCAGGCCCGGGACCATGATCTTCCTGGCCGCATAGGATTCCCGCCCCGGCAGGAGTGTGTTTTCCTGATGAATGTGTGTCTGTTATGATGCGTGTCACTTGCACGCTGGGCGTTCCCCGGTACAGGCGGTGTCTGAGCAGCTCCGAGGCTTGGCTGCTTGGGCAGGCCTGGTACCAGGCCTGGCACCGCGCAGGGCCGGCCCCGGTGTTGTTGATGAGTCGATGGTACTTTCTGGTTAGGCAGAACAGCTTCTACGATACACGTTTAATCTGACATCAGTTTTAGGGTTTGGGAAAACTGCAGGGTTGATAAGGGAGCCCCCAGCCCCCCACCCGGCCTGCAGGAGCGTCTGCATGCCTGGGAAGAGGGGGTGGTGCCATGGGGGGGGGCTCTTCTCCCAGTCCAGAGGTGGCAGGGGGTGGGGCGGAGGGGCTGGCCGCCCTCCGGGCATTCCCGTCCCCCTCGGCTCTGTCCTGGGCCTTCTGGGCCGTGCCCCCCCCCCCCCCCCGTGGCTGCAGCCTGGGCTTCCCTGGGGTTTTCTCTGATCACAGGACTCTGACACTCTCCTTTATCAATTTTTTTTTTTTATTACTTCTCCAGGGTTTTATCTCAGCGGCCTCTGGGCCGAATGAGGATTAATATTTCAACAGGATTATGGGATGGAGCTGTGGCTGGAGGGGGTGGGGTTTCAGTCGCTTCCCTCCTCTCAGCCCTTCCTTGCCCAGGCCTGCCCTGCCCGGCTGCTTTGTGGGGCACAGGGCTTTCACCCCTGCTGGGGTGGGGGGGCCCGGGCTGGGTTCCCGCAGCCCCTGCCCGGCATGTCAACGGTGCCGGAGTTGGGACGGGCCCCTGCCCCCCTGTTCTTTGCCCGTGGGACTGGGCACACTCCTTTCTGGAGACTTTGCTGCTCTCTCGTGACCTGTGTCTGCGCCTGGTGTCCGTGTGACCCTGTGAGTGGGCGGTGGCCGTGGTGTGAAGGGGAGAGAGCCAGGCACAGAGACACTGACACGCTCACGCGTGACACACGCACAGGGGCCACTTCCACACTCCCCCCAGGCACTCACACTGACGCACGCGTGGTGGCCCTTCTACACCAGATCTAAGACAGCTGAACTCACGGCGTGGCGGGGACTTGCCCGAGGCCGGCCACCCGCCCTTGGGTCCCCAGCGAGGGTCTCCTGGGGAGGGAAGCAAAGCCGGGGACAGGTGGACCCACACGTTCTATGTTCTGGTAGGGTAGGGCTGAGGCGTGGTGTGCTAGTGCTCGGCAGTGCACTAGAAATACACGATAACACTCATGACCATATGACTCAAAGCCTCAGAGAGAGGATTTAGGATATTTCTCCATAAAAATGGCCAATATTTGAGGACAGAGGTAAGTGTGAGATGATGTAAAACATTATGTAAGCTAGATGCCATCGGCACACGCCTGTCATCCTAGCTACTCAGGAGGATGAGATCTGAGGACCAAACTTCAAAGCCACCTTAGGCAGGGAAGTCCTTGAGACTTTTATCTCCCATGAGTCAGCGAAAAGCCAGAAATAAAGGTGTTGATCAAGTGGTAGAGTGCCAGCCTTGAGCAGAAAAGCCAAGCAAGAGTGTAGAGGCCCTGAATTCAAGCCCCAGCACGGACACACACACACACACACACACACACACACACACACACACACACTTTCTAATGTATGGAAACACCTTGTAGTTTTCTGCTAAGATGTGCCATTTTTTAAACAAAAGTTATTTATCTATTTATTTATTTTTGGGTGCTGTACTTGGGGTTGAACTCAGAGCCTGGGAGCTGTCCCTTAGCTATTTTTTCTTTTTTTTTTTTTTGTCGGTCATGGGGCCTGAACTCTGGGTCTGGGCGCTGTCCCTCAGCTCTTCAGCTCAAGGCTAGTGCTCTACCACTTGAGTGCCACTTTGTGTTTTTCTGCTTATGTGGTGCTGAGGAATTGAGCCCAGGGCCTCATGCATGCAAGGCAAGCGCTCTACCACTGAGCCACCTTCCCACTCCCCTTTTTATTTTTTTCTTAAACTCAAGGTTAGTGCTCTCCCATTTGAGCCACAGCCCCACTTCCAGCTCTTTTGGAGATAAGCATCTCATGCATTTTCCTGCCCAGGCTGGCTTTGAACCGCCATCCTGGGATCTCAGCCTGGGCTCTGTGCTAGTCTTGTTTAGCCTCCGGGGTTGTGTGCCCCTTTCCCCGCCCCTGAGGACGCTGGGTGGGCATCGGCGGCCACGCCACGCGCTCCGGGCCCTTGGTGCACGGTCCTGGCCAGGACAGCGCTGGTCCAGCACCTCGTCCACGCCCTCCCGTGGCTTCTTCCCGCTTAGCACCGCCTCACCATCCTCCGCGCTCTATTCACCGCCATGCTGCCGTGAACTAAAAATCAGTAGCAAGGGCAGAGGCTGACCATGTGAAGCCGCTCACCTTGGGGCGCTGCCCATGTAGGCCCTGACCTCAGGGACCCTCTCCGGCGAGTTGGCACGGGCCCGGCCGGGTAGGCGGGGCGGCCGTCCGTCAGGGCTGTGTGCAGAGGCCTCTGCACCCTCCTGACCCTGTGCGTGGGGTCCTGCCGGGAACGAGGCATTTGACAACTGCCGGGCCAGCTGTCTGTCCTTCCCCCCCAGCGGCTGAACGGGGCTGGGGGTGTCTGCACCCCGTATCTGTTGGCCTTTGGGGGTGAGGTGTGGCTGCTGGAGGTGGAGGTGGAGGTGGGGGTGGGGGAGTGGCTGGTGCTGACTTTGCTGAAGGCCAGGTCAGTCAGAGGGGGGGTGAGAGGGTGGGATGGAGGGAGGGAGGGTGTGGGGGGGTGGGCCCTGGAAGATGACAGAGGCGGGTTGTTAATGTGGAATCAGCCCACGAGGCTCTGTGGGATCTGCTGTCTCCATACGCATCTACTTTATAGCCACTTGGGTATGGGTGTTCTGATAATCCTTCAGGAGCGCTGTGTGACAGATAAGGCTCACCTTTGGCCATGTTATTCAGATAAAGGACAGCGGGGCATCACTGCCCGGCCCCCTGGCCCGGGACAGGGTCTCTCGGGGAGGGGGCTGTGTCTCTGTGGCAGTCTCTGGTGGGAGTCTTTCTTTGCCGAGGTCCCGGGGACACCTTCGCGGGCCTCTGGCCATCACCGCCTGCAGCACTGTTCTGTTTTTGTGCCAGTCCTGGGGCCGTGTGGGAGCTGTTCCTGAGCTTTTTGTGCTCAAGGCTGGCTCTCTACCACTTGAGCCATGGTCCCACTGGTGGCTTTTTGCTGGTTCATTGGAGATCAGAGTCTCAGGGACTTTCCTCCCCAGGCTGGTTTTGAACCGTGATCCTCAGATCTCAGCCTCCTGAGTAGCTAGGCTGACAGGCGTGGGCCTCTGCGTGTTGGCAGCGGGGCCGTGTTCGGTGGCCCTGAGGCGGGGAGCTAGCTCTGCAGAGGAGTGAGGCGGGCTGATCTGTGGAGGCTCAGGGGTGCGCGGGGTGCCCCTGGCCCGGGTCCAGGCTGCTCTGGCCAGAGGCTTCACTCTTAGCTCCCTCACGGTGGTGGCGGGGTGCACCTGTGCCTTGTGGGGCGCTGCGGGGGACCCCCGAGGCTGCGGGAAGCCTTTGCCGCCCAGAACGTGCCTGGTGGAGGCAGCACTGGGGGCTGGGGTCAAACTCCAGCGTCCCTAGAAGACACAAGTGCCAATCTGTGAGCTGGTCTTGTGAGGGGGGCAGGTGAGCTGGGGGGAGCTGGAGGTGGGCAGGGTACAGAGGAGAGATGAGCAGAGGGCAGGAAGCTGTCCAGCGAGGGGTTGCTGGTGCCTTGGCAGTGATCAGAGGAGGGGCGAACGGCTCTTTCTGGTGGAAAACCAGCACAGGCTGCCTGGAGGAGGCGGTGTCTCTGTGGCTTGGCCCCTGAAGGGCAGGGGTGGGGGGAGGGGGTGGGGGATGGGGGGAGGGTGGTCCTCACATGTGGGCTGCCCAAAGGTGGCCAGGGTGAAATCCCAGACCCCCCGCCTTCCCCGAGACTTCAGCTGACGCTCCTGGGCCCTCTCCCCACCAATGGCCACAGGTTTGGGGCTTAAGATAACGCAGCTTTATCGCCCTTGAGTTTATTCTGGGGGGGGGCGCATCAGGAGTCCCATGGGGCCCCTTGGGCTTTAGCCGGGGTGCTGGCAGGGCTGGGGCCCCTGCGGCCTCCAGGGGGGCCCTGCTGGTCCAACTTCGATGCTCACCGCCGGCCACGCTCTGGGTCCCATGCCCCGTCTGGTTTAGCCGCTCCTCCCCCGACTCCCATCTCCCCATTTTCTCTCGCCCAGCGCCTCCCTGTTCTGGGGCTCCGTATGAGGGTGCCCCCGGGGGGTCTCCTGGCCCGGGACCTATCACTGCGCTCTGACACCCCTTTGCCATGGAAGATGCCCTGGTCATACGTTTTGGGGACTGAAATGGGGCAGGGGGGGGTGTGACGGGCTCCCACACTTTGGCAGAGGTCTTCAGGCTGAGTGTGTTCCAGGCGCAGGCCTGGGAGTCGAGCGGGGAGACGTCCACGGGGCAGAGCCGGTGGGCCAGGCAGCCGCTGTGCGCAGGCTCACAAAAACAAAAAGAAAAACGGGCTCCCTGCCACAGGTCCACCGAGAAGCAGTAACGACCCCCAAGACCTCCCCACCTCTAGCTCTACTCCTACGGAAAGAGAGGACGTTCGGGGATAAAGGATGAGCCAACTTTTGCAATAAAAGTTCCATCATGCGGGCTGGGAAGGTGGCTCAGTGGTAGAGTGCTTGCCTGGCATGCATGAGGCCCTGGGTTCGATTCCTCAGCACCACATAAGCAGAAAAAGCCAGAAGTGGTGCTGTGGCTCAAGTGGTAGAGCGCTAACCTTGAG
>NW_012267223.1:1175996-1178726 GCF_000151885.1 Dipodomys ordii
AAAAAAAAAAAAAAAAGTTCCATCATGCTTATAGGAGACAGTCTGTCTTTTTAATGTGATTAATTATTGTTATTATTTTTGGCAGTATTAGAGGTCGAGCGCAGGGCCTTGGCTTGCTGGGTGAGGGCTCTACCACTCGAGCCGTGGTCCCAGTGTTTTCTGCTTTAGTTCATTTTTCAGATAGGTCTCAGTCTTTTGCCCAGGCTAGCCTTTGACCGGGACCCTCCGATCTCTGCCTCCCGATAGCTGGCATTATAGGTGTGCGCCACCATGCCCGGCTCCTCTTATGTTTTTTAAAATGAGAGTTTTCACTGCTTACGGGCAGAACGGCCCAGCAGGCCCCGCAGCTCAGTGGCAGGCCCCTGTGGACGGAGGTGGCATCCTTGTCGCTTAATGGCCCGGTCACAAAAGGGCTCGTTTCCCCTCGGTGTTTGGGAGCAGTTATTATTTTAAGATTTTGTTTTATTCTTATTTTGTGCCTTTCCTGGGCTTGAACCCCGAGCCTTGATCTTTCACTCAAGGTTGGCACTCTACTACTTGAGCTACAGCGCCACTTCTGGCTTTATTTATTTATTTACTTACTTAGTAGTGGTTCATTGGAGATAAGAGTCTCAGACTTTCCTGCCCAGACTGGCTTTGAACTGTGATCCTCAGATCTCAGCCTCTTCAGTAGCTAGGATGACAGGCGTGAGCCACTGGTGCTGGGCTAGGAACATTTATTTTTTGTACCTTGTTTTAGGATTCTATGTTGGCCCTGTGATAGACAGTGATGTCTAAGAGGGTCTAGTAGGAAGCAGGGGGATGTTCTCTCCTTTCTTTGTTTTTCAGTGCTGGGGTGAACCCAGGACCCTAGGCATGTTGCCTTTGAGCTGACTTAGATGACTGGCAGAGGTCGCTCATAGTCACAGAACCCCCGTTGGGAAAATAAACCTAAGATTAAGCAAACCCAGAGCGAGCTACAAAAAGACTGGGCTGCCAGGCGCTGGTGGCTCACGCCTGTCATCCTAGCTACCAGGAGGCTGAGATTTGAGGATCATGGTTCAATGGCAGCCTGGGCAGGAAAGTCTGTGAGACTCTTTTTTTTTTTTTTTTGGTCAGTCGTGGGGCTTGAACTCTGGGCCTGGGTGCTGTCCCTCAGCTCTTCAGCTCAAGGCTAGCGCTCTACCACTTGAGCTACAAGCCACTTCCGGTTTTCTGGTGGTTTATTGGAGATAGGAGTCTCACGGTCTCTCCTGCCAGGGCTGGCTTTGAACCGCGATCCTCAGATCTCAGCCTCTTGAGTAGCTAGGATTACAGGCGTGAGCCACCAGCGCCCGGCAGTCTGTGAGACTATCTCCAATGAACCACTCAAAAACCGGAAGTGGTGCTGTGGCTCAAGTGGTAGAGTGCTTGAGCTGAAGAGCTGAGGGACAGCACCTAGGCCCTGAGTTCAAGCCGCAGGACTGACAAAAAAGAAAAAAAAAAGGACTGGGCTTTGGTTGTCTCCGAAGTGACCACGAGGTGGCGCTGTCCAGCCGTGAATCCCTGGTGTACCCCAGGCTTTGGAGGTAGGCACCACTTGGCTTAGGGTCCCCCACGCTTGGTCATTTGGTGATCTGGTCATTCCATTGCCCACTCACTCCAGCGGGGCCCGGGGCAGCCAGCAAAGCAGAAGTCCCCTCTGACCTCTAGAGGGTGTGCAGGTGAGTTTGGGCGGTGTTTGATATCCACATCCTGCAAAGCAAAGCAGGGGCAGGCTTAGCGCCTGGCTTAGCGCCCCTGTCCCCCAGGTTTTCTCCTCTCAGGTGAGGTGGGGTGTTGACTTAATTTTGTTTGGTGGTACTAGGATTTGAACTCAGTGCCTTGAGCTTATTAGACAGGTGCTTGCCCCTCGAGCCGGGCTCCCAAGCCTTTGTATTGCGTTTTCATTATTTTTTGAACAGAGGTTCCTATTTTTTATCCCCCAGCCTGGATGATGAATCTCTTATTTATGCTTGCCGTGTAGCTGGGATGCTATGGATGGACCACTGATCCCAATGAGATGAGGGCTCTAGAGCTTTTGGCCTTTGCTGGCCTTGAGGCTGGGTCCTTGCGTTCCCCGTGTTGTGAGTGGTTGGGGTTACAGGCCGGAGCCACCGCCTGGTGCGAGGAGTTCTGTTGCTGTTAGAATGGCACCGGGCCTTGTGCTTGTGGGGCAGGTGCTCTGCTGAGTCCCTCTGCTAGCCCCTTTTGTTTGGTTATTATTATTATTCTTTTTGCCAGTCCTGGGGTTTGAACTCAGGGCCTGGGCGCTGTCCCTGAGCTTCTTTTTGCTAACTCTACCACTTGAGCCACAGCATCATTTCTGGTCTTTTCTGTGAGGAATGGAACCCAGGGCTTCGTGCATGCTAGGCCAGCGCTCTACCCCAGAGCCGCCTTCCCGCCCTTGTTCGGTTACTTTTGAGATGCTTCCCAGGCCGCCCCGGACGGAGGCCTCCTGTCTGCGCTTCCCCACGCGGCTGGGTTGAAGGCAGACGCCTCTGTGCCTAGCTATTGGTTGAGCTAAAGTCCAGGCTGGCCTTGAACCTTGAACCTGTCTCCTAAGTAGGTGGCATTATAGGCATTACACACACACACACACACACACACACACACACACACACACAATTGTCATTATCAAGGTGATGTTCGGAGGAGTTACCATTTAAGTCAGACAATGTGTACATTTCTTTTTGCACAATATTGTCCTCCATTCCCTCCCCATCCTGCCCC
>NW_012267223.1:1180032-1180433 GCF_000151885.1 Dipodomys ordii
TGGTGATGGTGATGGTGGTGATGGTGATGGTGATGGTGGTGATGGTGATGGTGGTGGTTGTGATGGTGGTGATGGTGATGGTGGTGATGGTGGTGATGGTGATGATGGTGATGGTGATGGTGGTGGTGGTGGTGGTGATGATGGTGGTGATGGTGGTGGTGGTTGTGATGGTGGTGATGGTGATGGTGGTGATGATGGTAGTGATGATGGTGATGGTTGTGATGGTGATGATGGTGATGGTGATGGTGGTGGTGGTGATGATGGTTGTGATGGTGATGATGGTGATGGTGATGGTGATGGTGGTGGTGGTGATGGTGATGGTGGTGGTGATGGTGGTGATGGTGGTGGTGGTGGTGATGATGGTGGTGGTGGTGATGGTGGTGGTGGTGGTGGTGGTGGTG
>NW_012267223.1:1180987-1208107 GCF_000151885.1 Dipodomys ordii
GGGTGGGTTGCCCTCACTGACCCCCCTACTCTGCTGCTCCCAGTCGGATGGGGATGGTGGGGTAGAGCAGCCAGGGGGCTCCTGGCCCTGCTGGCCACTCCTGCAGGGTGTGTGCAGGGGGCAGAGACTGGAGAGGGGGACCGGAGAGGGGACCAGAAAGGAGGAGGACCAGAGAGGGGACCGGCGAGGAGGACCGGCGAGGAGGATTGCAGAGGGGGACTGGAGAGGAGACAGCAGAGGGGACGGATGCCAGGCCCTGCCGGGAGCACGCTCCCCGGCTCCCCGGCTCCCAGGCTCCCTGGCTCCCTGGCTCCCCGGCTCTCCGGCGCTGACCTGGTTTTGGTCTTCCCCACGGCGTCTGTGGTGCTGTGCGTGGGTGCACGGGTGTGCTGCGTGTGTGTGCACACGCATGTGCGTGTGAGGTACCGTGCCCCCCCGCCCTCAGCACTTTACCGGCAGGACTTGCGCACTGGCCACAGATCAGGAGAGCCGGCGCGGGGCCAGGGTGGGGTTTCGTGAGCAGGGAGAAGGTCCTGAGAGCCCGGGGTGGGAGGCAGGTCGGACTCGGGCCCAGCTGCCGGCTCCCGGGCTGTTGGGTGCTGGGGTCCGAGGCAGGCTGCCTGGGCTTTGGTTCCTGACGGCCTTGTCTGTTTCACGGGCACCGGGGGGGTCCAGGGAAGGGAACCCTCCAGCAGTCCAGCCCCTGGCCGTGCCAGGCAGGGGATTGAGGCCTGGGTGCATCGCCTCAGTACCCATGTCCCCCCCTCCCCCCGCCCTTGGTCCCTGCCCCCTGCAGGAGGGGCAGATGGGTGGATCTGGCTCCCGTGCCACCCGCGGGCCCTGGGGAGCAGGAGGAGGGCCTCGCGGGGTGGCAGATGGCAGGCCGGGAGGAGGGGCTGCCCGGCAGACGGAGGAGTGTCAGGCAGATGGTGGCTGGGCAGGGGTCCGGAGCCATCCATCTGTTGTGCCCTGTCCCCCCGGGGGGGCTTTTCTCCTCCGCCTTGGGCTGAATCGCCATGAGGCGGAGGGGTGGCTGCCACCGTGTGCTCTTTGTGCCCGGCCCGGGTGTGCCCTGTCTGGTGCCCACCCGGAGCCTCACAGCTGTCTCCCAGTGGAGACTCATGCGCAGGGCTCACAGCCCTGGCGGGGGGCGGGGAGGAGACGTCAGGGAGCCCAGGGGAGCATGGGACACACGCGGGAGTGTGGCAGGGGTGGCGGGTGGGGCCCCTGTATTTTCGAGGAGCCCCGATGCCACCGACAGCCAGTGCCGAGTGGGAGGTGGCACAGGGGGTGGGGTTCTAACGCTCCAACACTGCCTTTAATAAAGCTTATTCCAAGCCAGGTGCCAGTGGCTCACGCCTGTCATCCTACCTGCTCTGGAGGTGGGGTTCTGAGGATCATGGTTCAAAGCCAGCCAGGGCAGGAAAGTGTGATGGACTTGTATTGCCAACGAACTACCAGAAAACTGGACGTGGTGCTGTGGCTCACGTGGTAGAGCACTCGCCTTGAGTGGTAAAGCTAAGGGACAGCGCCCAGGCCCCGAGTTCAAGCCCCAGGGCTGGGGAGAGGGGTTGGGGGGTGGGGAAAGCAGCTCATATCAGAGCCAGCCTCTGCGGGGCGCTGGCTGCGTTCTGGACAGCTGCCTCTCGGAGGGGACAGCCCAGGGATTGGGGCAGCTGCTCCTCCTGCCCCCTCGAGCAGTGCCAACCTGGCACCCAAGAACCCGCCTGCAGACCCCACCAGCGTCACCCCCACATTTCCTCCGGGACTGCCCGCAGGGTCCGTGAGAGCGAGCCCTGCTCCAGCCCCTCGCTGCCCCCCACTAACCTTCTCTGAACCCCAACCCTTCAGCTGCAAAGGGGAGCAGTGTGCTCCCCACCTTTAGCCTCTTTGGGGCCTGAACTAGTTGGAGCCCTCAGAACCCTGGTGGGTCCGGCTGGCGGGCTCCGGGCGGGCTCTTGGCGTGAATTGGCTTCTGTCCGTGCCATGTTCACTCCGTATTTGCTGTTGCATCTAGTTGGGGTGGGGTTCACCCGGTGAGGGTGGTATAAAGGCTTCACAGGCCGCTCCGGCCCCGGCCCGGTAGTGACGTGGGCTCCTGGGCTTCTCCCCTGTCCCGGGGCCCCGTGTCCTGCCCACCGCGCCTGCCCACGCCGGACTGAGCCCCAAGAGCCAGTGCCACTCCCCATGTCCCCTCAACCTCGCGCAGACCCTCCTCGCCCATCCCACAACTTCCCTCAGAGGCCCCGGCCTCAGGGCGGACCTACTGGCCACCTCTTCTGGTGGGTCCACTTCCACAGACACCAGTGTCCAGTGGACTCCTATGTGCAGAAGCCCCAGTATTCAGACACCCCTGTGTCCAGACACCCCAGTTTCCACACACGCCACTGACCAGAGACTCCAGTCTGGGCCCTGCAGCGGCTCCCTGCCCCGGAGCAGCCAGGCGCTGCCTCTGCTTAAGATGTCAGCTGCTGACCCCGTCCGTGTCCTCTGCAGCCCTTTCCTGTCTGTCCCGGCTAGCTGGCATTGATCACCCGCCCGGCCCTTCGCCTCCGTCTCGTTTGCATGGCTGATGGCTCCAGCCGCCATCGATTTATAGTGAGGTCCCGTCTTCATCAAGCATCTCCTTGTTACACCTGATGGTGTCTGAGACTTCCCCCCGTCCCGGCCTCCCCCGTCCCGGCCGCCCCTGGTGCTGGTCCATTTATGCAGCTGTAAGGAAACGCCTGAGAGTGCAGGTGTCTAGGCTCCATAGTCCCAGAGGCAGAGGAGCCGCTGCCCAGGCGCTAGCAGGCCTGGTGTGGTCAGGGCTGCTCTGCATCCAGGGCCTCTCGCTGTCTACTCACCGGCAGAAGGTGGGGGACTAATGGACCAATTGCTGCATAAAGTCCTGTGTGTGTGTGTGTGTGTGGTGTGTGTGTGTGTGTGTTTGGAGATAAGAGTCTCATGAACTTTCCTGCCTGGGCAGGCTTTGAACTGTGATCTTCACGTGTCAGGCTCTTGAGTAGCTAGTGGATTACCTCACTGCCCAGCCCTTTTTTTTTTTTTTTGGTCGGTTGTGGGGCTTGAACTCTGGGCCTGGGCGCTGTCCCTCAGCTCTTCAGCTCCAGGCGAGCGCTCTACCACTTGAACCACAGCACCACTTCCAGTTTTCTGGTGGTTCATTAGAGATAAGAGTCTCACAGACTTTCCTGCCCAGGCTGGCTTTGAACCGTGATCCTCAGATCTCAGCCTTCTAAGTAGCCAGGATGACAGGCGTGAGCCACCGGCGCCTGGCTCTTTTTTTTTTTAATAATACAGTTATTCTTGTGTTTATGTTCAAGCTAGCCTGGACCCCACTCTTCTATTTATATTTCCCTAAGCAGTTCAGTGACAGGTGTGGACCCCATACCCTACTTCCTGAGTGAAGAATAGGCCTCGTGGGCTTCTTGCCAAGGTTTGGCTCAAACAGACCGCGGCTGGAGGTGTTGCCTTGGCTTCTTGTTTTGCTGTGTCTGTCCCCAAAAACAACTCCAGTCCCTAAGGGCCGCAGAGATGGTGGCTCCCTCCCTGGGGCCAGCGAATGGCCTTCGGGCAGGAGGCAGGGCGGCCCACCTGCGGCCTCAGTGCCCATCCAGGCCGCGCCACGCCGCGCCCCCCACGCCGCACCGCCCACATCCCGAGGCTTGTGCCCTCCCCCCCCAGCCCACCGCTCCGACCCTGCATTAGCAGGCATAAAATATTTACCTGTCTCTGCTTTTTGCAAATATGCCCTCAGTTACTGTCCCTCAGCAGGGACGTAAACCGCGCATGGCTTGGGCTGAAAGGCTGGGCCTTAAATAATACAAAGCAAGCCCCACGCTGCCCGGCTCCCGAGGGCCGCTGGAGAGGGACCTGGATGTGGGGTGAAGGGGGGGGAGGGGGGGAGGGAGGCCCCTGCGCGGTTCAGGGCACGTTCCCCGTGGTTCAGGGCACATTCCCCGTTTTCATTCCTTCTCAGCATTTCAGGGCCTTTGGGAAAGCAAACGAGAAAGGGTTATTGCTTTTTTATTTTAGAATGGTACACTGAACTATTTTTTTACAGGTCCTTCCTTCCTTCCCTTCCCTTCCCTTCCCTTCCCTTCCTTCCTTCCTTCCTTCCTTCCTTCCTTTCTTCCTTCCTTCCTCTCTCTCTCCCCCCTTTTTTTTGTTGGTGGCAGGGCTTGAACTCTGGGCCTGGGCGCTGTCCCTGAGCTCTTCAGCTCAAGGCAAGTGCTCTACCACTTGAGCCACAGCGCCACTTCCGGTTTTCTTGTGGTTTATTGGAGATAAGAGTCTCACAGACTTTTTTGCCCAGGCTGGATTTGAACTGTGATCCTCAGATCTCAGCCTCCTGAATAGCTAGGATTACAGGCGTGAGCCACTGGTGCCTTGGCCCCCCTTTCTTTCTTTGGCTGTGGGGCTTGAACTCAGGGCCTTGGCGCTGTCCCTGAGCTTTTTCACTCAAGGCTCTACCACTTTGAGCCACAGCTCCACTTCTGGTTTTCTTGTGCTTAATTGGAGACTTTCCTGCCTGGGCTGGCTTTGAACCATGACCCTCAGATCTCAGCCTCCTGAATAGCTAGGATGACAAGCCAATCCCAGCAGCCTCCTGGCCCTCCCATTTCCCGTGTGGATGGCTTGTGTTTCCGGTCTTCACACAGCCTCAAGGTGTTTGGTGCTAGTCCACCCCTAGCCCACCCCACCCACCCCATGCTGGAGATCAAGCCCTGGGGTTGCACATACTAGGTGGGAACTGACTCTGAGCTCTGTTCCTGGCCCTGTTTTGGCTTGTTCGGGTCCTGTGCCCCCCAGCCCCCCGTTTTGGAGCAGCCCTGGGGCCCTGAGCCATAGTCTGCAGTGCCCGCTGGAGGCCACCCCCCCCCCAACACTGCAACCCTGCCCAGCTATGGTGGACGTGGGGGGGGAGGGGGGACAACTGAGGAAATTAGCCAGGGACGTGGGGTATCGCGTGTGACTTCTGGAAGCTTCTTCATTTCCTGCCATGTCTCAGGTGGGTGCGAGGAGGCAGGAAATGAAGGGCCGGGGCCGGGAGCCGGAGCTCCAGGCAGCAGCTGCCACCACGGCCTTCCTGTCATTCCAGTGGTTTCTCCTCCAGTGGAGCCCAGAGCAGGTGGGGGGGGGGTAAAGGAGGGAGGGAGGGAGAGAGGAAGGGAAGGGGGGGGAAGAGTGGGGTCCCACGCCTGCATACTTGGTTATGTCTGGCGGCCATGGCACCTGGAGTCTCTCTGGCTCTGCCCAGCTCTGCCCTGGCTCCCAGCCACCTTCTCCCTGGAGAGGAGGATGGCCAGTGGGGGGGGAGGGAGGGAGGGTGGTGGGTGGAGGGGGGAGGGGCAGGGGTAGTGGTAGGAGTGAGATTGGCGTCTGTGTCTCCTCTGGGCCTGGGTTTGTGATTCCTGTCTTCTTCATTCTTCAGGCCCAGGATGGAAATGCTTGTGTCAGCCCTGCACATGGCTTCCAGATCTCATCCCCCACTCCCCCAGCCCCATTCATGCTGGTCTTGGGGCTTGAACTCAGGGCCTGGGCGCTGTCCCTGAGCTCTTTTGCCCAAGGCTAGTGCCCTGCCACTTGAGCCACAGCTCCACTTCTGGCTTTCTGGTGGTTCATTGGAGATGAGAGTCTCATGAACTTTCCTTCCTGGGCTGACTTTGAACTATGATCTTCGGACCTCAGCCTCCTGAGTAGCCAGGATGACGGGTGTGACCAGCACCCAGAACCCCCACCCCACCCCTGCCATCAGGGAGTAAACAGTTTCTTGAGCCAGAAGGACAAAGCAGCCCCCAGGAGGGCAGCCGAGTGCTGGTGGTGACCTGCAGTGGCTGGGCAGCTCTGGGCCGCCCCGTGGTGGGGTCTCTCAGCGAGTGGACAGCACTTCAAGGGTAGCCGACCGGCCCAGATCCCAGCACAGACCCCATGAGAGCTGCACTCCAGGAACCCAGCCTGGAGGGGTCTGGGTGTGGCTCAGCCCCTCCCAGGGGCCCGGGGGAGGGCTCCCCTGTGTCTTCCGTGGCTGGGAGTCGGTACTTAGCAGGCCTGTGGTCTTTGGCCAGAGGCTGTCCCTCCAATCTCTGCATCCATTGTTATGTGGTCTCTACACAGCCCCCCTGCCCTGTGCCTCTCTCTCTCTCTCTCTGCCTCTCTCTCTCTCTCTCTCTGCCTCTCTCTCTCTCTCCTCTTATAAGGACACTGTCATATTGGATTAAGGACCCACACTACCACAGACTGACCTCTTCCTCCCTGATTGTATCTTTGACAGTTCTATTTCCAAATTAGGCCACGTTTGGGCTCTGGGGTTGGGTGGACTGCGACAGGACTCTAGGGTGACTGGATTTGCTCTGGGCTGGAGGCCTTCCGTGGTCATCTCTGGGGTGACCGGAGCTAAGGTGGTGGCAGAGGTGCAGCAGGGGGCGGAGAGCCGAGTCTGCGCCCGCTGGGGTCCAGGGAGCGGCAGGAAAGCTGAGGCTGGGTCAGTCTGAGGCGGATGTGTGTTGGGGGGAGGGGGGAAATCTGAGGACCAGCCTGGAGGGGGGGTGTCTGGGTGTCTGGGGGCTCTGGGAGCTGTGGATCCAGCAGACGCACCCCCCCCCGGCCGGGGCTTTTAACTGCTGCTGCTGCTGCCCGTGGGGGGGGGTCAGCCTTGCTTCTGGAGGAGTGGCCTGGGTCTGTGGCTCAGAATGCGGGGCTCTCTGCAGCCATAGGGGGTGGGATGGGCCAGGTGGGGAGGGACGGGCCCTTTCCCTCCAGCTGTCTGGGGAGTGGGGAGTGGGCGTGGCTCCCTGGGTTTCTGCCCTTGGGTGAGGATTTCAATCTCGGGCTCTGAGAAGTGAGACTCAAGCCAGACCACAGCCCAGCCTTGTGATGCTACCCCAGTGGTGCTGGGCCAGGTGGCCGCCCAGTCTGTGAGCCGGTCTCCTAGACATCCATCATCCATCAGTGGATCCATCTCTGTGCTAGCACTTAACATGCCTGTTATGTGTGCCGAGGTGGAGCCCACGGGCTTCGGGTCGCATCTCTGTGAGTATGTGTGCCTGTGTGCCTCGCACCGGTGTACATGTGTTGTGTGTGTTCATGTGAGCCGTGACCCGTGCCTCGCTTGCGTATACACGCGTACACCTGTGTGCTGTTCTCCTCTGCCTGCCTAGAGAAGGAAGGTTGGGCACTTGGGAGGGCCGAGGGCCCCGGTGTGGCCCAGCGCGTGGACACGACCAAGCTTGGGAGCCGAGTCAGCTCACCCCCGGGCCCACGCCGGCCAGCAGCTCACCCCAGTGCCGGGATGCAGGCGCCCTGGGAGGGGCAGGACCGGGCTGGACGGGGTGGGAGGGGGCAGGGAGGGGCCCCTGCGGCCCCCCGGGGAGATGCACCTCCCCCCATCAGAGGCTAAGCCTGGGTCCCAGAGCTGCCTGGACCTCGGTCCTGGGACCTCCTGGGCAGTGGAGGCAGGTGTGGGAGGGATGTTCGCGCAGGGTTTTGAGCTCACTCTCTACCGGAGCCATCCCTGGGCCATGCGGGGCTCCTTCGCGTCCCAAGGGCTTCCTCTGCCTGCTCGGGTCATCATGGGCTTGTGGAGATCGCGACCTTCCTCTGGGTTCCTCCCGCCTGCTGCCTTGTCCCGAGGCTGCCCTTCCCTCCTCCAGCCAGCCTGAGGACAGCTCTCCCTGGCCGTGTGAGCACGCACACATGCATGCCCACACCCACGCAGACGCATGCACACTCAGAGGCACACACATGCACAGACACATGGCTGTCCACATACACACATACACAGGCACACGGGCACACAGACATGTAGTGCAACACACACATTTGTACATATGCACCAGGCAATGCACACAGAATGGTACAGGTACACACATGCACGCAGCTGACACACAGACACACAGGCACACATGTGTGTGCTCTCCACACATGTGTAGGTGACAGGCCCGAGCTCTCTCCAAGGTCAGCTCCCACACACCCTGTCACCCGGCCCTCTGCTGTTGTCATGGAAACACAGGGCCCTCCCCCCCCCCCGTCTCTGTGCTGGTCCTCAGGTGTGGCCAAGAGAGGCTTCAGAGAGAGAGACCGCCCTGTCCAGGCTGCCCCATGGACTCCCCCTGGAAGGGGAGCCTCAGGTGCTTGAGAGGAGACCCTGAGATTCAGAGAATCTGGTCAACAGGGGCCACAGGTGCTCACGCACGCACATACGTGTGGGTGTGCCCGGCCACTCACGGATGGCGGCACGGCCTGGCTGGTTACGGAGGTCCACATGGGCAAAGGTGCCCGCACAGGCGCCTGCACAAAGAGCTCTGGCCGGGAGGTCAGCTGGGCGCTGCTGAGCCGTGGGTGTGGCGGCAGCCAGGGGTCAGCTCCTCCCCCAGGTGGAGGTGGGCAGGTGGACGGCAGCATCTCATCCGGGGCCAGGTGTGTGCCGGCATCTGTGACGACACTCATACACTGTGTTTCCTCGTGTGTATCGGTGTGTGCGTGCATGTGCATGTGTGCGTGCGTACGTGTGTGTGTGTGTGAGCCTGCGGGCCAGCAGCCTGTACGGCAGGTGTGGAGTGAATTTTATAACCTGCTGTGCACCGTGTGAGCAGCCATCCATCTTCCCGCCAGCCTCCTCCCTCCTCCACCAAAATGCGACAGCCGTCCCGAGCCCCGCACAGCCGCCCGGGGCCAGAGTCCCGCACAGCCGCCCCGGGCCCGAGCCCCGCACAGCCACCTCGGGCCCGAGCCCTGCACAGCCACCCCGGGCACCGTCCTGAGCCCTGCACAGCCGCCCCAGGCCCGAGCCCTGCACAGCCACCCTGGGCACCGTCCCGAGCCCTGCACAGCCGCCCCAGGCCTGAGCTCTGCACAGCCACCCTGGGCACCGTCCCGAGCCCTGCACAGCTGCCCCAGGCCTGAGCTCTGCACAGCCGCCCAGGGCACCGGCCTGCCTACTTCCTGTCTAGAGGCAGCGGGCGCCGAGGTGGGAGAGAAGAAACAGAGCCGTGGAGAGGAGAGAGGAGAGAGGAGAGAGGGAGAGAGGGAGAGAGAAGGGGGGAGGAGCTTTCATCTGGCATGCTGGACCCTTGGTCAAGGCCGCTCTTCTCTTCTGGAAGGGCTGTGCAGGGAGGAACTGGGGATCTGGCGCTGAAGGAGTTGAGAGATCAGGTCAGGTGCGGCCTGTGGGGTCACGAGGGGAGGGGACGGGGCCTTGTTCCCCGGGGGATGGGTACAGGAAGCCCCTGGAGGGGGTGAAGCCCGGGCCTGGGGTTCCAGGCTTCCCCTGAAAGCGTGCTGTGCTGGTCTCAGCTCCTGCCCCGGGTGGCCGTCCTTTGGCCCTGGGGTCCCCACACACTGCGGCAAGCCGCTCTACCTGCCCCCTTCTGCCCCGAGGCTCCTGGGATGAAGGGCTGGCTCCTTCTCCAGACTTCTGACTCCAGGCTGGAGAGGGAGGGCAGGCTCACACATCTCGTGGGTGTGCTGAATGGCCGGGGGGGTCGTGGCTCAGAGGCAGGCCGTTCCATTGGGTGCTGCACACCGTCCCCCCTCCCTCCTCACCCCACGGTGCTGGGGACCCAGGGCCTGTGCACCGTCCCCCCTGTCCCCCCCCGTGTCGTGGACCCTGGAGTCAGCGGCTGACCCCCGTCCCTCTGGATTGCCCATGGGGAAACTGAGAACTGAGATCTGGGTCACTCTGTGAGCAGCCAGGGCCACAGCCGAGAGAGGGGTGGTGGGACTTGAACCAGCGTACCTGGCATCAGGTAACTCCTGTGCCGGGGCACCGGAGTGAGAGAGCTGGGGGATGTCTTCTTTCCTTTCCTGGCAGGGGGTCTTTTGTTTTTGTTTTTGTTTCTGTTTCTTTCTTATTGCTGTTGCTCTGTAATTTCCTGCTTTCCCTTGGAAGCCTCTGTACCCTCCAGCTCAGGACATCCCGTCAGTGCTGGGCGTGGTGCGGGCCGTGGGCTTGCCCCCCCCCGCCGTGGGCCGGCCGCCCTCCGCCCCCCCCCCCGGCGTTGCTGTGCTGTGGGGAGCGTGGCTGCGGCCAGGTCTGGCTTGGAGGGCCGTCTCCTGCGCAGATCTGGATTTCAGTAGGTTCAATGGCCCCAACTCAGAAAAGCATTTCCAGCAGGTTAAATTTAGGGCAAGGGAAGAGCTCCAGCCTGAGGGCAGCGCTGGCCGCGCCCTCCGTCCACACCGCCGCTCGCTGGGGCGCCGGGCGGGCCGCTCTGGCCTTGAGTCAGGCAGAAGATGCTGGCGGCCTGCTGGCCAGACCACGGGGCTGGGCCCCCTTAACCTAGTTACTTCAGCTGGGCGGGGGGGGGGGACAAGGTTCCCATGGACGGCCAGGCCCCCACCAAGGCCCAAGCCAGGGCGGCCGAACTGTGTTCTCTGGGTCCCTGGAGCGGCCCTGCTACCTCGCGCTCCCGGCCGGGAAGAGCCATCTGCGGCACGGGCTTCTCCTGGCACAGGCCTGGTGGACGGTACGTGGTCTCTTGGGGACTTGGCACCCAGCAAGGGTGCTGTCGGAGGTGGTGGCAGCTCTGTCAGGTCGCCAGCTGTCGAGGTGGGGGCGGGGGAGGGGATCTGGGACCTCGGGTACACATGCTTGTGTGTGTGGGGATGGGGGTGACAGCTTTGGGGGTCTCTTGGCTGTGGGGGGGCTTAGGAGTGAAGCAGGAGGAGGGGAAATAGGCCTGCTCTCCCCCCAGGCCATGGGGGGGTACTCTCTGCGGGGGCTTTGGAGCCCAGCAGGCTCTGGGCCCAGTGCTCCTGTGGGATTCCCTGGGGTGCCTGCCGTTTCCCACCCTCCTGCCCTCCCGCGCCCCCAGTCCCGCACCAGCCCCAGTGGGCTTGCCTGCGTCCTGTCTCAGCTGCAGGCCCGGAGCAGATGGCTGGGGCGGCCTCATGCACCCGGCCCAGCAGTGTTCAAACTCATCCCCTGCGTATGGGGTGACGTGAGGCCCCCCAAACCTACCTCCAGCTGGCCACGGAAGAGCAGGGCCACGGCCACGGGCAGACCCTCGTCAGGGAGCTGTGCCGGGCTGTCCTGTGAGCTCCGGGGTGCCCCAGCCGCAGGCGGGATTCGAGGAGGGGTCCGAGGCACCGAGGGTGGGAGGTCAGGGGCCATGTTGACCTCCATGATGGGGCGGTCTGGGGTCGGGACACCCAGAGCCCCCACCAGGCAGGGCCATGGGCTCTGTGCCTTCTGCCTTTGTAAGGAGGCTGTCGACGGGCAGGCCAGGGGTGGGGCCAGTCCCCTGGGGTCCCCAGATTCAGGCCACAAGATGACAGCCACAGCGGCACCATGGCTGGGCCACGGAGGTGCAGCCTTGGGAAACGGGCAGAGGGGGCTTGCCGTGCCCACCGCCACCGTGGCTGCTCTCGGGGCTGACGGAAGTCTTTCCAGACGCGGAGTGCATGGCGCCTTGTCCAACAGAAGAGAGGACACAATGTCCTCTCTCCACAGTTCAATCCAGGTCTCCACCTGCCATTGGTGTCAGACCACGGTGTGGGGGTGGGGGCCCAGCCCCACCGGGCCCCGCCATACACACACGCCCCACAAGTGTCCCGGATGTCTAGGGAAGTGACCCCCATGGCTGGACCCCTTAGACCCCTTCGCTCTCTCAGCAGTGATCCAAGACCCCCGCCCAGGAGCTTTGGTTATTTGTGTTAGAGCCATAGATATTAATTTACCATATTAGAAGTTAAACGGATACACTAAGGACCATGTATTAATTCGTCAAAATCATAAACTCATTATAAATGTCAGCATAAATATTTATTATGCAACATTTTATAAAATTAAAAAAAGTCTCACGAAGAGTATTGCACATCTCTTTAAGCTTCTTTCCCGGAGGATAGGCTTTCCTATTCACCTCTGCCCGTAACCAGGTCGCTACGTGGTCAGCTCCTTGGGTAGTGCTGTAGTTTGCTCTCATATTGCTTGCTTGGCTGGTCCTCTACCACCTGAGCCAGTCTGCCAGCCTGGCTTTTTTTGCTAGTTATTTTGGAGATGGAGTCTTATGGACTTTTCTGCCCAGGCTAGCTTTGAACTGCAATCTTCCAGATCTCAATCTTCTGAATAGCTAGGATGACAGGTGTGAGTTGATCATCTATGACAGGTCATTAAGATGTCACCACTGGCATTTTCTTGAAGTGGGCATTGCAGCCATATTAATGAGTGCTTCACTTTGTCATGGTAAAACCACCCATTTATCCCAGACTCTAGGTCCTTTGTCTATGTATTCTTTTGTTTTATTGGTCATCTGGGCAAAATGTCTGCTATTAAAAACTATTCTTCAGTCTATACTACCAAAAGCTTGTATTTGTATCACCTCTGATCTCACCAGAAAATTCTTGGCAAGCTTTTCATAGTGGGTTTAATTTCTTCCATTTCTGATTCTCCCTTTAAAGGGAAGGTCTTATGGTGGATAGCAAATGCCGTCATTTCTTTTCCTTGGAGCGACAGGCTGTCTTTGTTCATTTGTGATCACATGTCCAGCTCATCCCCAGGCTGGAAGAGCCGGGGTCACTGCCAGTCCCTACCCCGCCCGCCCTCCAGTGGGCACCCTCGGGAGGACCCACACTGTGCTGCGCTCCTGGGCGTGGTGGGCACCACCCTGCTCACTCAGGATGTTCACAAGCTGTTTTTGAGGTCTGGGATTTTATGACGTCTGTATATGGTTTGTCAAAGATACACCAAAGAGCTGGGAAGGTGGCTCAGTGGTAGAGTGCTTGTCTCGCATGCTTGAGACCCTGGGTTCGATTCCTCAGCACCACATAAGCAGAAAAAGCCAGAAGTAGCACTGTGGCTCAAGTGGTAGAGCGCTGGCCTTGAGCTGAAGAGCTGAGGGACAGCGCCCAGGCCCAGAGTTCAGGCCCCATGACCAACAAAAAGAAAAAGGTATGTCAAAGTAAATTTTTTTTGTTTTTTGTTTTTTAGTTTTTTTGGTGAGGATCCTGGGGCTTGAACTCAGAACTTGGGCTACTGTCCCTGAGTTTTTCTAATCAAGGCTGGTGCTCTACCACTTGAGCCACAGCTCCACTTCCAGCTTTTTCTTTTTTCTTGTTGGTCATAGGTCTTGAACATTGGGCCTGGGCGCTGTCCCTGAGCTTCTCAAGGCTAGCACTCTACCACTTTGAGCCACAGGGCCACTTCTGGTTTTCAGGTGGTTCATTAGAGACAAGAGTCTTACTCACAGACTGTCCTGACAGGGCTGGCTTTGAACCGCGATCCTCAGATCTCAGCCTCCTGTCCTGAGTAGCTAGGCTGACAGGCGTGAGCCTCTGGCACCCAGCCAAGTTCACATCTTCTATCCCCTGTAGCTGTGTGTAGTGACAAGGCCGCTGGCCCTGGGCGGCACAGGCAGAGTCACGGGAAGGGCCAGGGGCTCGCTTGTGGTGGCATTTGTGGCACCAGGGCCAAACAGGCCGATGGTGCCTGAATGGTGAGTGGATGGATGGTTTTGATCTGAAGGCCAGCTGGGCGGTTCTGGGATCCCACAGGGATCTAAAGAGCACACTTTGAACACTCTTGTGTGAGACACTTGGCTTCCTCTACCGTCTGTCACCAGGGGAGGGTGGGCTCCGCACTGTGCCAAAGTCAGGGCCCTGCCACGCTGACTTCCGGGCCTGTGTGCCACCAAAACATGACCCACTGGTGACTTTAGAGACGGTTTCCTCTCTGTGGAACAGGCTAGTGCAGTGTTCCTCATTCCTAATTGTGTGTGTGTGTGTGTGTGTGTGTGTGTGTGTATGCTGATCTTGGGGCTTGAATTCAGGGCCTGGGCACTGTCCCTTAGCTTTTTCACTCACGGCTGGTGCTCTACCACTCAAACCACAGCTCCTCTTCCAGCTTTTTGGTGGTTAATGGGAGATGAGAGTCTCATAGCCTTTCCCACCTGGGCTGACTTCGAATCTCTACTCTCAGATCTCAGTCTCTGGAATAGCCAAGAGTACAGGTGTGAGCTACCCGTGCTCTGCTCTATTCTTATTTTTTAAAAAATGTTTGCACCTGTGGCTCACAGCTGTCATCCTTGCTACCCAGAAAGCAGAGGTCAGGATTGCAGTCTGAGGCCCCATCAGGGCAGCGCCCGGGTGCATACCTGTTACCCTGCCTTTGATGAGTGAGGAAATAGAAAGGTTGTGGTCCAGCTGGCCCCAGGCAAAAATTGATACCCCATCTCGAAAATAAGCAGGGCACATAGGGCTGGGACTGTGGGTCAATGATGGAGCGTCTGTCTAGCAAATGAAAAGACTTGAGTTCAAACCCCAGTGCTGCCAAAAAAAAAAATATATTGGTTCCCTTTTATTAGGTCTGAGTTCTGTGGAGCACAGCTGGCCCGGCTCTAGGATTTCAGGTCTCCTGTGAAGGGTACAATCTCTCAGTATGTTTGTGGCTTGCCCGCCCCGCCAGCTCTAATAACAAGGTGTCTGTCCAGTAGCTCCGGTCACACTGCTGTGGCCCAGCTATGGGGTGGGTAGAGGTGTCTCTGGGCTCTCACTTATGCTCCCTACAAGGCGGGGAGGGTGGGGGAGGAGGGAAGGGGAGGAATTGTGGAAGAGGCTGAGGCCTTCCTTAATGAGTGTGACCAGGGAGTCCCAGCTTGCCTTGACCTTTCCTGGTTTAAACATAGAAAACCCCACATCCCAGCCAGCAAATGCTGGGGAAACTGGAAGGGCTGGCCACCCAGGGCCGTATCCTCACATGTCATAGGAGCAGGCCTTGTCCATCCGTCCATCCATCCATCCATCCATCCATCCATCCATCCATCCATCCATCCATCCAACCATCCATCAATCATCCCTCCACCTATCCACCCCCCATCCGTGCATCCATTCATCCACATCCATCCATCGTCCATCCATCTAACCATCCATCCATCCCCCGGCCATCTACCTGTGCCCTGTCACCATCCATTTATAAGACACCAGGAAGCATGCTAAGGGCAGGGTGGAGTAAGCAGTACCCCGATGCACACCCCCAGTGCCCTGATATGCACAGGGCGCTGACTGACGGAGCCTGGCTCAGGGCCTGTAATGAGGTACAGATTCGTAGGCCGGAGACGGGGCTGGCTGGCAGGGTGCTGGAGGTCTGTGTGTTTTGTTGGTCTCAGCGGCCTCTGCCAGTGTGACCGTGCGGAGTCACGTCCGTCCTCTAGGCCCTGCCGCAGAGCCACCCTCAACCAGCTGGCTGAGGCCGCCACAGGCACGTCAGCATCCGAAGGAGCCGCCCAGGCAGGGGTGTCCGGGTGCTTTGGTCACACAGCATTCTGTCTGCAGGACTGACTAACACGGTGGGTGCAGGGGGGGGAGGGGGCTTGAGAGGTGGATATGGACTGTAGGGCTGTGGCTATTTGAAGGAGGTGTGTGTGGAGGGACACATGCCAAGCAGGGAGGGTGGCAGGGGAGGAGGGGCTGGAAAGTCCCCGGGTCCCAGGCTGTGAACCGCACACCTGCACGTCCGCCCCCTACCCCTTCCCTGCCACATGGGCAGGGGAGGGCAGAGAACCCCGGGATGCCTTCTTAGCACCGCCTGGGTTAGGTAGCTTTCTGAAACTGTGACAAAAAACCCCAAAGAAGCCCATGAAGAGGAAGAAATATTTACTTTGGCTCAGGTTTCTTTGCGGGTGGGGAGCTCTGGGTGGAGCAGAGTACCACACTTTGAGCTTGGAAGCAGAAGTGAGAGAGACCAGGGAGGCCACGCCCCCAGCAACCAGAGGACCTCCCACTAGGCCACACCCCCAGTGACCTCATTGCTTCCCATTAGGCCACTCCCCCAGCAACCAGAGGGCCTCCCACTAGGCCACACCCCCAGTGACCTCACTGCTTCCCACTAGGCCACACCCCCAGTGACCACAAGACCTCCCACTAGGCCACACCCCCAGTGACCCCACTGCTTCCCACTAGGCCACGCCCCCAGTGACCACAAGGCCTTCCACTAGGCCACGCCCCCAGTGACCACAAGGTCTCCCACTAGGCCACTCCTCCTAAAGGTCCCATCACTTCCCCTAAACAGGCCCTCTTCATGGGTTTGGTGCTTGGGACATAAATGCTCCCTGGAGGTGGTGACAAGTGCCATTGGTCCTGAGAACATCCAGTGTGCACCAGGGTGCAGACTCCCAGAGCAGTGCTCCACGCTTGCAGCCTGTGCTCTCCTTGGCTCCAGGGGCCAGGGCCCCACGCTTGCAGCCTGTGCTCTCCTTGGCTCCAGGGGCCAGGGCCCGAGGCTCCTCCCAGCCCAGCCAAGGGGCTCCATGCTGGAGCCTGCGGGGCTGCTGTGCTGGGCCGGGCCTGGATCAGTGACTTCCCAGAGGAATACAGGAAGACTCTTGGGTCTGACCGGTGGTTCTCTGGTCAGGAGGTGGGAAGGAGGTCAGAGCATTCGTGACAGTGACTCAAAGGCCGAAGCCACAGTGGGGGGACAAGATTGACAGTGGAACCTGAGCATCGTTTATCCAACAGAAACAATCAAACACAGCAAAACGGTTCCAAACAGAAACGGCATGCATGTCCTCCTCCGCCGGTTAATTAGGGCTCGTTAACCACGATCAGGGTCTGCCCAGCCCGAGGAGGGGAAGCCGGGAGGACTCTGCCCTGTAGAGACAAGCTTCCCCATCTGCTGGGATCCCCCCCTCACCCCCAGGCTGCCCAGCCTTCTGCGCAGTCAGAGCACCAGCTCCCAGCTCCCCCTCAGCCACGGTGCTTTGGTGACTTGATTTTCGTCCAGTGCTGGGATCCTGGGATCCGAAGTGAGCAAAGTTATCCTGGGAGAGGCCGCGGGGCCTGTGAAGCCACACCCCTAGCCTGGCTGGGGTCAGCAGCGGGAGGGCCAGATCTATTTAGCAGGGAGTAAGGGTGGTGTTTCTTTCTGCCCAGCTCTTTTGAATATTAGCTGTCGGATTAATGGCCCTTACAGCGAAGGGAAGCAGGAAGTCAGCGTGCCAGGCTCTGGTCGCCTTTAATTATTCGCATTTGCACGGGTAAACCTGTACTTAGCAAAGGTGTCTCCAGAAGCTTGATCGATGCCTTCTGTCTGGAAGTCCACAGGCCGCTGACCACAGGGCCAGGTGGGCTGGGCAATGCCATGCCAGGCTTTCAGGGGAAGGAAGGGGTTTGGCAGATTCTCCTAGGCCAGGCTCTGGCTTTCAAGGCGGAGGGGGCAGGGAAAGACCTGCTCAGTGGCCAGTCATAGACACCTGTCTGTGAAGCAGTGTCCGTTCCATGGCCAGCGGGTGCCAGGAGCCAGATCTAAGGTGAGACCTGTGGGCGTGATTGGCATGAGAGCGCTCTCAGGTGACTCCTGGCTATACTTGAATTTTGCTTTTTTTGTTTTTGTTTTTGTCAGCAGTGGGGCTTGAACTCTGGGCCTGGGCGCTGTCCCTCAGCTCTTCAGCCCAAGGCGAGCGCTCTACCACTTGAACCACAGTGCCACTTCCGGTTTTCTGGTGGTTCATTGGAGATAAGAGTCTCATGGACTTTCCTGCCCGGGCTGACTTTGAACCGGAATCTTCAGATCTCAGCCTCCTGAGTAGCTAGGATGACAGGTGTGAGCTAGTACACCTGGTTATACTTGAGTTTTACTGGCTCTCCTTCTGTTTGGCCTGCCCTCAGGAAGCTTACCGAGGAAGACTCTCCAACTCGAGACCCTTCCAGCCCTCTCCCCAGAGACCACTGTGTGTACCCCCCATGAGGTCAGATCTGTGAGTTTTAGGCTGGGGCTCTGGGGAGGGGCCAGGGTGGATGGTTTGATCCCAGGGCGCTGGGCTGCATGGGTGGGCAGGTGGTTAGCGACCCTGGCCCTGCCCTGCGGGTGGGCAGGTGGTTAGCAACCACGGCCCTGCCCTGCAGGTGGGCTGATGCGCTGTCCTTCCGTGGGCCCTGGCAGCTTCTCTCCTCCCACCGCCCAGCCCGGCACACGTTTGCATTGTTTTTCCACCTGTTTCAGTTTATTTTCATAATAATGGAAAAGATCTGAGTCAACGCAATTTTAATTGGCACTCCTGGAAAGATGTATTTAAATTGGGTAATACAGGTGCCTTTTTTTTTTTTAATGAAGTGAAATTCACAGAATGTGCCGGAACCATTTTTAAGTGAGCGATTCAGTGCATTTGTCACCTGCCGCCCGGTCTTCCTCGCTCCAGTCCACCGGCAGACGCGCCTTGTCCTTCCCCACCCCCACCCACCCTGGCAGCCACACATCTGCCTTCTGTCTCTGTAGATTTGTCTGCTTTGGACTTTTCACATCAATGGAGTCCTACAGTGTGTGGCCTTGTGGTGTCTGCTATCTCCCTTAGACCTAGTCCTGCTCATTCGTTCCCTTTCAGGGCTGAGTAGTATTCCACCGCCCAGTCCTGCAGTGCCGTGTGTCCATCCATCTGTTGGAGATGGCGGGTGTTTGTTTATTTGGCCACAGGTCACAGCCTTGGGGTTGGGAGTGGGCCACTGGACCACGTGGCAATTGTTTGGCTTGATGAACGTCTGCTTCCCTCAGCAGCACCACGCTTCAGCTTCATTTCCACGCGCAGTCCAGGGTCCAGGCTCCCCATGTCCTCACCCACACTTGCTACTTTCCACTTTGTCACTGTGTGCGTAGCATCCTCCCTCCCAAGGACCCTCCTCCCCAGTATCAAGCGTACAGGCAGGGGAGGGAGGCGGAGGGACAGGGGCACTCTCAGGCCAGCGGCCGACTGGGGCACAGAACTCTAGAGGGGCAAGCACGGGGTTGGGGGGGCGCTCACCGCAGGCCCTGGCCTCCGAGGCCTGCCCCCTTGGGTCTTAATGCCCTGGCACTTCCAGCCTGCTGCCCGGTGGGAGGTGGGGAGGAGAGGAGAGTGGGCAGAGAGAGCCCCAGGGGCCGCCCAGCGTACGCAAGGGTGACGCGGCTGCTTGCTTACCTTCTTAGGAGCTTCTGCGTCCTGGTCGGTACTGCTGTGCAGGGGCTGGCTCCACTCCTCGGGAATTCTACACCCGAGTCCTCTCCACCCAGCCCGCAGCGCAGGTCTGTCTCCTGGCCCCTCTTTGGCTCCTCTCCTCCCGCTCTGCGCCTTGCTTTCTCCACGCCTCGCCTTGAGTATTTTCTCCTGACCCGTCTTCTAGTTCACTAGCTCTCTCTTCCGTGGTGCCTCGCTGGCTTTAACACCCATCTTCGGAACTCTTTACTGCAGGTAGGACATTGTTCTGTTCTTGAATATTTGTTGCGTATTGAAAAAAATCTGTCGTGCATTTGGAATGATTTCAAGTGTTGGCTAGCATGTTCAGCATTCTTCGATCTGCTCAGGCAGACGGCTGCAGTAGCCTGCGTGTCTGTCCGATGTCTGGTGTGTGCCCCTGACCTGCTGGCACTGTGGATTCACTGTGTCTGCCTTGTGGCTCCGTGTATCTGTGTACATGTGCACCTGTAACTCTGTGAATGTGTGAATGTAGTACACATGTGTATGCATGCAAACGCATGCCTGTGCTTACATGGACAACGATATGCACGTGAAATTTCACATACATCACCACACAAGGCCCAGGCATGCTTTTCTACACGCACACACCTAAGTGGATGCATGCATACGAAGGTAAGCCCGCTAATGTGCACTTGCATGTGAGTACATTCTGTATATGAGGACATGCGTACTTGTCTATATACACTTGTGCATCTGTGTACAAGCCACATTTACACGTGCAACTATGCCTGTATATGTATGCACACACAGGCATCTATGTATGCATGCACACAGCACATGTACAATCTTGTGCATATGTACAAATGTGCACACATGTATACATGCCAGCTGTATGTGCACAAGCATGTGTGCACACATATACACACACCAGTACGTGCGTGTACATCTCTGTGTGATATTCACACGCATGCACCCATGTATCTATGGACCTGTGCAACATATGTGTCTGTGTGTGTGCACCAGCAGACACTTGTGGTGATGTTCCTGTCCCTGTCGTTAATGGGTGATGCGTGTCTTCCCCAGGAGCTAGCCCCCAGGGGCCTGTGCCACGCCCCTCAGGAAATGGGGAGCCTTGTCCATGCAGGACGGATCTGAAGCCTCTGGGCCTTGGACAGGGTGCTGGCCTCACACCTCGGCTCACCATCCAGGCTGTGCTGCAGGCTTCCCTGCGGTCCGGTGGCTCAGGCTCCTCCCCTACACTGGGCCTGCACCCCCTGACTTGGACACCAACGAGGCCATTTCCAGCCCTGGATGGCTGTCAGCGGGGCCTGGGGCAGGCCGAGGCCTGGGGCCGCAGTGCTGAGGTGGCACGGTGGGTGCAGGCTGGATGGGGCACGCCTGGTCCTCCAAGGGCCCCGCACCCTCCCGCCTGAAGGGCCAGGAAGACAGGCCATGATGGTGGGGCAGGTGGAGCCTGCGTGGGAGGCTCAGAGAGAAACTGGCCTTTTCTTCCCTCCCTTCTGCCAGGAGGACCCCGAGCCACCTGCGCTCGCTGCCTGCGGAAGCCCATTAGCGTGCAGACGCCGAGCTCCGTGCGCAGGGAGAGGCCTGGAGCGCGGTGAAGGGGGCTTTGTAGAGCAGCATGCAGGCTCACAGCGGCTGACGCATGTCAATCAACGCAGCCCAGTCATGGTGTGTGTGTGTGTGTGTGTGTGTGTGTATGTGTGTGTGTGTACTTCCTCTGGGGAGCACTACACCCACACTCAGCTGCCACGGCCTCTGTCCACAGGAGATGACCAGCCGCCGCCCCTCGTCCAGTGTCTCTGACAGCTGCTGACACAGGGGCCTGGGTCCCGCCTGCCCCGAGGCCCTGGGGCCTCAGATACGCAGAGATCCGCAAGGCCGGAAAGTAGAATGGTGTTGCCAGGGCTGGGGCAGGGGGCAGAGTTCCCATTTGGAAACTGGACAGGGTTCTGGGCGTGGACTGTGTGTTCTTGGTTAGAGAATGTAGACAGAAGGGAGGCCTGAGGCGTGGCTCAGTGGTAGAGTTTGCACCCAGCATGTGTGAGGCTCTGGGTTCAAGTCCAATGCAGAAAAATAAATTCACAAATTCCATGTGTTTTGGATCCATACTAGCATTTGAACTCGCAGAGTCTCACACTCGCTAGGCTGGCACCATACCATGGAGCCGCGCCTCCAGCTCTGTTTTGAGGGACAGCACCCAGATCTTCAGCTCAAGCTCAAGGTGAGCACTCTACCGCTTGAGCCACAGCGCCACTTCCAGTTTCCTGGTGGTTCATTGAGATAAGAGTCTCACGGACTTTCCTGCCCAGGCTGGCTTTGAACTGTGATCCTCAGATCTCAGCCTCTTGAGTAGCTGGGATGACAGGCGTGAGCCACTGGCACCCAACTCTCTCTCTCTCTCTCTTTTAATTTTTAGTTTTTGATGAGTCTTCTTTGTGGTGTATTCAAGCATACATCTTTGGAAGGGTTTGTGGGGAGGGAAAATGGATGACAAAGTGCAGCGGTGGGGCTTCTGTGGACATTGATGGAAGTGAGCTGTACACCTCGTGGGTGGAGACCGGAGGGACTGGGAGAGAGCCAGAGGACCGAAGACAGCGACACCGTGAGAAAGCACATGTCCTCCCTACCTGACTCGGGTCGTGGCGATCCCTCTGTTCCTCCTCTATCATAACAATAAAGTAAATTAATTTAAAAAAAGAAGGAGATGTTGCATTGTTCTGTGTGGGGGAATGGCGGATGGATAATAATATATGATTATCTTATACCCCCTCCCGCGTGGATTGCACAAGAACAAGAACAAGCACTCCTTCCTGGAAACTGGAGGGGGGGCGACTGGAGTGCTTGCCTCACCCCGACCGGTGACCTGTGAATGTCAGGCTATCTCCAGATAAAGCCTGAGCTGGAGGCGTGGGCAGGGCGGTGAAGGATGTGGGAAGGGTGACCCTGGGCACCAGGCACTGGCGAATCTCAGGTGAAATCACCTGCGCCTCAGAAGCCTGGTGGGCTGGGCAAAGGTCCTGGGGCAGACAGCCTTTGCCCTGGATGCTTTATTGTGGGAACAGCCGTAGGTTTCCCTTTCATTGGGAAGACGCTGGTGAGAGGCTGATGGAAAGGTGGCCGCATTCAATCTCCCCTGTGCCACTCACCGGGGACCCCAATTCCCTGGAACGGAGTGGGAAAATGCACGCCAAAAGAAAGCGTTTCTAGTGGACAGTGGATGGGCACCAGGGAAGACGTGTAGGCCGGAGCGGGGCGGGGGGGGGGAGCATGAGAATTCATTTCTGCCTAAGCCGTGATCTTTTGTGGTTCCCCTCTTCCTTGGCGGTGTGTGAAGGCCCTGTCTCCCCAAGACCGATCGTTACGCTAATTAGTGGCTAATCGATGTTTAATTAAAACCTCGCCGTCAATGAGAAGTAAAGGTGGCTGTCCGAGGGGTCTGGCCCCCTCAAGCGTGGCTGGTAGCCCGACAGACGGCTGCTGGCTGCCGTTCCTCCTCCCTTGCTCCTCTGACTGAGCACCTTGGCCTGGGGAGGGCTGGAGGGCTGGAGGGGGAGGAGTAGGAGGGAGGGGGCTGGGGGAAGGGATCGGGGCCTCTCTGAGCATCCCAGCCTCTGGTCTGCCCCTCGGCCCTTCTACCACCCCGTGGAACCCCGCTTTCCTGGTGGTTCTGCCGGCCTCTTCTGCCCACGGCCCCGGGTTAGTCAGCGTTTCCTCCGCAGGTCTCTGGGTTTCTATGGCTGCGTTTAGGCTCATCTGCTCCCGTGAACTCCAAGGCTCTTGATCTGCGTGCCTAGCAGATCACTGCCAGCATTGCTGAGGGAGTGGGAAGGGGTCCAACAGGTCCACAGAGAGGCCACAGAGGAGAGGCGAGCATCCAGAGGTAGCAGCGTGTGTGATGGAGGTGGTCCTGGATCAGGCTGGGGGTGACCTGCAGGGTGGGGTGTTCGGACGGCCGCAGGGCTGCCTGGGACACACAAGGGGTCTGAGCTCCCCCCCACCAGCCCACCGCACGCCCACCACGAGCCACACACGGCTGGCTCTTCTAAAAGGCAGAAGGAGAAGGTCTAGACCATCCTTGAGATTCAGAGAGCAGGAGGCACAAAGGGCCAGCCTGCCCTGCGGGACCATGCCAGGCCGGAGCCCCTCAGCAGAAGGCGCAAAAGGCACCCGTGACCCAGCACAAGAGTTAACCCAGGAGACGGGCCAGGAGAAGCACCTGCGAGACCGCAGCCTGCAGAAAAGTGGGGAGGAGAGCGGGACTCGAACAGGTACTTCACATTTTTTTAATTAATGAATTCGTTAATTCATTCATTTCTACCAGTCCTGGTTTTGAACGTAGGGCCCGAGGGCTGTCCTGAAACTCTTTCGCTCAAGGCGAGCACTCTACCGCTTGAGCCGTAGCGCCACTCCCAGTTTTCTGGTGGTTCATTGGAGATAAGAGTCTCAGGGACTTTCCTGCCGCGATTCTCAGATCTTAGCCTCCGGAGTATCTGGGATGACAGGCGGGAGCCACTGGCTCACTTTTGTTTCTTAAAATCAAAGACAAGAGCAACAATGCGTAGAGAGCCTGGATGCAGAAAGGACAGTGGGGTTGGAGCCTGAGGAGGGTCCAGCCTGTCCCCAGTGGCCCTGAGGCATGTCCTGGTCCCCTCTCCCCCACTCCCTGCCTTCCTCCCCGGCTTCTTCCTGCAGCTATTCCCAGCCTGAGCTTCTGGGGTGCTCTCCTGGCTTGGGGTGCCCTCTCTAAGCTGGCTCTCTGGGGTTATCCTTGCAGTGTCCTTCCCAGGGCTCCCTGTCCCCATGTGCTGTCCACAGAGCAGGGCGGCCGTCCAGACAGGACGGGAGAGCCCAGGACCTGTCCCCATGCTTGCTGCCTGGATGGGACAGGAGAGCCTCGGGACCCGGCATCGCCATGAGAAGAGAGTGCTGGAGGAGCTTCTCAAAGCGCGTGGGGCCGTGCCGGGGTGAAGCCCACCCCGCAGGCAGCAGGCAGCAGGCAGGCCCGGCAGAGCTCCCTGGCTGGTCACCGCAGCAGAACCCAGGCTTTGCTGACAGAGGGAGCACTGGACATGGTCCGAGGCCGTCTGGGCCTGTCCGCCTCTGCGGGTGTTCTCAGGACGGGCGAGGAGCACGCAGCTAACCTCTGTGGAGACAGACACGGAAACCCAGGGCTGTGTGCAGGGATGAGGGAGTGGGGGGCAGGAGGGGTGCGTGGAGGCTCGGGGCTCCGCGTGGCTCTGTGGCACCGCGTCCAGTCCCGTCCACGCCACAGTTCACCGTTCTGTGCTGTGGTCTCCCTCCGGCTTGCCGTGGCCTCTCGCGCTGTGTGCGGCGGGCACGTGGCACACAAGTGGCATCTCCGTTCTCCAGCACAGAAGGGTGCAGGCGTGCAGACCAGAGGTGCAGGAGAGCAGGAAGCCGGCTCCACACTGGGGTCGGCGGGGCGAGGACCCCCGGCCGCCTCCCACCCCGGGCCTGTGGGAGAAGGGCCCGCAGGGCACGCGCCAGGGCTGGAAACCTACTCCAGGGGGAAAGGGGGAGAGGAGGAAGGGGAGGAAGTCAGGAGAGGAGGAGGAGGAAGAGGAAGGAGGGAGGAAAGAGGAGGGGAAGGCACCTCTCTCTCTCTCTCTCTCTCTCTCTCTCTCACACACACACACACACACACACACACACACACACTAATGAGGACAGGGCCCTGACCGGCTGTGTCCTCCTCCTGTTTCCTTTTATGAGCACCCCGAGTCTTTTCCTTTTATAGTAGGGATTCTCCTGGACGGTGAAAACCGGGAGTGTGGCAGGCCGGCTGCCCAGGGCCTTGTGGTCATTTGCACAAAGCTCAGAGCCCGCCTTTGCTGGGGGGGGCGTGGTCCTGGGGCTCTTGGGACACACAAGTGGTCTGATGCTACTTGCGTCCCGGGAAGGCCCCAGGGCCCCCAGGCCCTGCTTCTGGGGTTGCACAGATGCATTTTCCCAGGGGTGCTTGAGCCTTCTTAGAAAGGGCAGGGCTGATGGATTTGTGCAGCACTGGCCTGGCACACCGATGCAGGTTCTGGGCTCCATGCCCAGCACCACCAACAGAAGAAAAAGGGAGAGGAAGAGAGTGTGTGTGGGTGTGTTTGGGGGCAGTGTGGCAGGCGTGGGGCTCACGGTGGAGGGCTGGGCTGGCATTCTCCAGCTGGCGGGATGAGGCATGTGCAAATGCCCCACGCTGCATTTTGAAGCACATTCCTGCCCATGTGAGGCTGAGGCCTTGGGGGTGTGCCGGGAGCGGGGTGGGAGGCCCCTCGGATGGCAGCCAGGTCCCTTGGGGGTTCCATGGCTGTGACGGTGCCTCCCCTCCCCCTCTGGGGCCAATCGGGAGCCATGGAGGGGTTCCAACCACAGTCCTATCCCTCTCTGCCTCCTGAGTGGCTGGGATTTTAGGTGTGAGCCACCACGCTTGGCCGAGATCCTGGGCGGGACTCAGGAGGGCGCTAACTTCACCCATGGTTCATCCAGTGGCAGGCTCATGGCTGAGTGGGCCACGGTGAGGAGGCAGGGCCCGGCTGGAGGCCTGTGAGTTTGAAGTCTGTCTCCTGTCCCCGGCCTCAGCCCCTCCCCCTCTCCGCTTCCTGGCTCCAGGGAAGTGAGCAGCTTTCTTCGGCCATGATGCTCTGCCCCACTGCAGGCCCATGAAGAACGGATCAGAGTGAGCACTGACAGACAGGCGAGCCCAAATAAACCTTTCCTCCTCCGTTTGCTTCACCCAGGCATTTTGTCACAGCAGCAAAGAGGTGACTAACACGCCCTCTCTCTTTCCTGTCCTTTTGGGCAAAACCAGGCCCTGTGTGGGTCACCCACTGTGAAAAATAAGTGGAGCATTTATATCAAGTCACGTTGTTCGGATATCTGACTTAAATATACAAACCCTGCGGTCGGAACGGACTGGTGAGACTTTGCAGCCCAGAACCCCAACATCTCCGTCTGTCTTTAATTTCCAAAAAGTAAATCTAACTTTTCTTCCTTTTAACTTAAGATAGAACAGGAAAATGACATCAAATAGCACTTTGGGGTTTAACACCAGCAGTCTCCTTTCCCCTTCCCACTTCTGCTTCTTCTAGAATTTACTTCTAAACATTACCCCCAGACTGCTGCTTCTTAGATCATCAATCTTGCATTATACCTTTGAGTTTTTTTTTTAAAATGATAGATCAGAGTTACACCTAAGCAATGCAGTATAATGGAGGTGTAAGTGAGCTATTTAGCAATGCTAAATCCACAATTTTTTTTCTTTCCTTTTCTTGGTTGGTGGTGGTACTGTTGGTGGGTTTTGAACTCAAGTCCTTATACCTGCGATATAAAATTTTTCCTATTATGAAAGCCATTACTGTAACATTTGTCTTTTTAGCTATACAACGTTTTGTTTATACTGGAGTTAACACACCACCCCACATACCTCTCCATCCGACCTTCCCCACAGGTGAAGCGTTGTGGCTTTCTCTTTTTCCTTGTGGCTGCTGCGGTGGGGAGATCTGTGCCCCAACACACATGGCTGCTCTGATTGGCCTTGGCTGGCTCCTGGGACGGGGTTCAGGCTTTCCAGATCTAGCAACTTGACCTTCTTTTTGCTTACCATCTAGCCTTAGTGGAGAGCAAGTTCTCATGTAATATCCTGAGATACCTTATTCTGGCAGTGTGTGTGTGTGGTCCTGGAAGTTGAACTCGGGGCCTTTCATTTGCTAGGCAGGCCCTCTAGCACTTGAACCACACTCTCAGTCCTTTTTGCGTTTATGGTTCTTGTCCTATAGAGTCGTCTCCTGCCCAGGTGGGCCTGGGTCCTGATCCTTCTGTTTATACCTTCCGCCCTAGCTGGGATGAAAGTTCACGTGCCGTATGTCTCCCGGACTTTTTGCCTGGGCTGACCCTGAACCATGATCTCCCTGATCTCAGCCTCCCGAGTAGCTGGGATGACAGGAGTGAGCCACTGGCATCGGCACCACAATACTGTCCCTACCTTAGGCCGGGCGCTGGTGGCTTATGCCTGTCATCCTAGCTACTCAGGAGGCTGAGATCTGAGGATAGCGGTTCAAAGCCAGCCCTGGCAGGAGAGACCGTGAGACTCTGATCTCCAATAAACCACCAGAAAACTGGAAGTGGCGCTGTAGCTCAAGTGGTAGAGCGCTCGCCTTGAGCTGAAGAGCTGAGGGACAGCGCCCAGGCCCAGAGTTCAAGCCCCACG
>NW_012267223.1:1210047-1213678 GCF_000151885.1 Dipodomys ordii
ACTCAATCCACACACACACCCAGTCCCTCCCACACTCAACCCACACACAATCCACACACACACACCCAGTCCCTCCCACACTCAACCCACACACACTCAATCCACACACATACACATACACGCTCAGTCCCTCCCACACTTAATCCACAACTCAATCTACACACATTCACTCCCCACCACACTCAATCCCCACACACTCAATCCCCACACACTCAGTCCACACACACTCAGTCCTGGGGCAGGCAGGTGCTTGGCGTGGGGAGGATGGTGAGGCAGAGCAGAAACAGGTGTGGAAGAGGTCGTGAGTTGGAGGCAGATGGCAGCGTAAAGCCTCTATCCTCTCCTCCTCCCCCCTGCCCCTCCTCTCACGACCCTGCCTCCCCCCTTCTTTTCTGTCTGACCAGGTCTGGCTTCGTAGTCCATGCTGGCCTCCTGTCTCTGCCTTCCGAGTGCTGGTACTACAAGCCTGTGCCATGGCACCAACTCTCTCTAACTGAGGTATTGCGGAGGTGATGTAAATTGTAGTCCTAAGCCTGGCCTTGTGTGGAGGATGAAAGTGGGGAGGTGTGGCTGGAGGCGTGGTTCAAGAGGTCGAGCGCCAGCTGTGGGTGAAGAAGCCAAGTGACCCTCCTCCCCCCCGCCACCCCGGGCCTTCATCTCCTCCTCCACAGCTGGCAGCTGGCTTTATCTGCTCCAGGGATCGCGGCCTCCATTTCTAGGCCTTCGTCAATGAGCCCCAGGCAGGTGAGAGGACTTAGGGTTTTCTGCACGGCCCCCTCTGTGGAAGGTGAGGGAGGGCTGTGCTGCACTCTGTCCCGCTCCGGCCCGGGCTCTGCTTCTGAACCGTACCCGTACCCGACGCAGAAGGTGTTCCAGTGCGCGGTCCACCTCCACGCGGCAGGGATGGAGGTGAGCATCGGCCGTGCCTGTGGTTCAGGAGTCACGGGGAGAGAATGGCGGGGGCGGCAGGGGGAGACAATTGCTGAGACCCGTGGCCGGAGGGTAGGGTGGGGGCAGGCGGCTGGGGAGGAGCGGCCCCCCGACTCCCGCCCAAGACGCTGTCAGCCCCCACCAAGGTGGGGGGCCTGACCCCAGGTGGCTTTGGGCCCCTGGCGGGGCATCCAGGGCTCCAGCCACCCACAGGGTGGCCCCTCCATGGTGGAGGCTGCTGTCAGGTGGGAGGCAGAGGCCTGAGCGGAGGGGCCGGGTTATGGGGGGGACAGCCTCGGTGCAGACCCCAGGCCAGCACGGCAGGGGGAGCGGCTGGCGGGGGCTGGGGGTGACAAGGTGGGCAGGGGGTCCCTGCACCCTGGTTTTGGGGGATGCCTGGCCCGTGTGGACCAGTGAGCGCTTGGAGGTGGTGCTTCAGATAGAGGCGTGCGTTTTGCTGGAGCTTTCTGCATGTCTTTGTGCAAATCTGGGAATGTTAATTGCGGTCCGCTTCCTCGGTCACTCGCGGTCAGCATCTGCGGTGGTGATGTGAGCTAGCTCGCTCGCTTTCCTACTTTAAAAGTTGGAGCTACAGACGGGTCTTGCTGTGTTATCCAGGTTGGTCTTGAACTCACGAGCTCAAGCAATTCTTCTGCCCCAGTCTCGTAAACATGGGGCCAGGTCAGGAAGGGGAGGGTACCAGTCAGGTGCTGGAGGGCTTGTCCAGCCAGCCGGAGTCCCTAGGTTCAAACCCCAGGGTCTCACACACAGACAGGAGACAAATGCCCCGTCATCGGGCTACACATCTGGTGTTTTATTCTGACAAAAACTAGATTCTCCTGGACAGAAACCTCATCGGCCAAGGCCACTGTGTCTCGAGGGGGACGCGGTGTCCCGGGGGGCCGCGGGCGGAGGGGCAGCTCTTCCGCAGCCTCGGTCCTCCAGCGTGCAGACAGGGACACGTGGAGACGGGAGCTGGGGTCTGCTTCCTCATTTGTACTTCCGTGCTGCACCCACAGCCCAGAGGCCCGCTCAGGCATGGACAGCCCTCGAACTTCTGGCCATTCCAAAGGTGTTTGGGTTATAATAGGGTAACTTGGGGCGCAGCTTTGTGTCCTGGGGTCGGCTGATCCCTGGAGGGGCCACCCCCCCCCAGCGGGGTCAGCCATGTCCCACCCACCTGGTGTCCCAGTAGACCGGGGACGCGGGGAGTGTCCCTCTGGTGGCCCGTGTGTTTACTTGGGGGAAGGGGAGCTATCCCAACTCCATGGGGACGGCCCCCGGAGACCCCTGTCCTTACTCCCTCAGCCTCTGTGCCTCTTGGCCGAGTGGCGCAATGGTGGCCATGGCTCCCTGAGCCAGAGCGTGTGGGGGACCCAGACCTGGGAACGGCAGCTGGGGGGGGTGAAGAAGGGGGGGAGGTCTTGTGGCCTGCCCCTCCCCCTCGGTGGTGTGGGGATACCTTGCGCCCCAGCCCTGACACTCAAGCTGCTCTCCAGAGGGCCTTTGGAGGTCAGCCTCCCTCTCCGGCCTCCACTCGGCTACAGCCAGTTTATGGAGCTGTCCTGGCTCCTGTGTTCTTCGTCTGGTTCACGCTCGGCCTCTAAAGGCTTGGATGGCTGCCTTCTCTCCATCACCGGCCCTCTCCTGGCCCCCCCAGCCCTCAGGTGTGTGGGGGCACATTGAATTCTCACCTGCCATCCTGTGTATACCGGTTTCCATCCAGGTCCTGGATGATCACCCCACAGCCCAGGCCAGCTTGGGGTGTGGTCAGACCCAGAAAGCCCAACTCCCCAGGGCTCCCTTGCGCCCCTCCCCGCCCAGGCAGGCCACCGTGGGTGCTATCGCCCTTCCCCAAGGAGGGCCACACACTGCCCCCTCCGGCCTCTGCCTTGGAGCAGGCCAGCCTCCCGTGAGAGATCACAGACCCCCATTTCTGAGTGAGGCCCCCCCGGAAGCGGGGACACTACCCTGAGAGGCCCGGAGAAGCTGGGCACACAGGACGAGACAGACGGGGCGTCGGCTCTCAGTCGCTGCGCCCTTTCTGCACGGCCGTCCACGTGGCGATGATTTACGGTGCCACACAGTCCCCGTAGACACTCAGGACGCCGAGCACCGGCGTGAACCAGCGTGAACCGGCGTGGACCGGGGTGAACGCAGCTCATGCGGGCGCTGCAGCTGAGGCCAGAGACTCCCAGCCCTGTGCGGACCGCCTTTCCCTATCCGCGCAGCACACACGCCGCGCTGTCTCCCAGAGCCCCGCCCGCCCGTCGGACAGACCGGTGGAGCCTCAGTGGGTCCGGGGGCACCTCTGTGTGTAGCAGGCCGGTCAGGAGCTCCAGCGGCCCCGGCCTCAGACTGTGCCACTGCGTGGCGGGCTCAGGGACCGAGCTCCGGGATCTGATGCCGCCTTAGCACCGAAGGGAACTAGAGAAAGCCCCGCTGGCGGCCACTGCGGAGTGTCTGGCTTGCCTCCTCACAGGTGGAGAACGCCCACAGCTTGTGGGTTGCGGGAGCGACCCGCGCCGTGAGCGTCTAGTGGGGGCTGTGGAGTGTCTCAGTCAGTCTCGTGGCTACCTTCCCACTCACCTGCCACGTCACAGCTTCGGGAGTCCCTCCCCGCGCCCTCCCCGCGCCCTCCCCCTGCCCTCCAGCAGGGACCCCCCCCCGCGCCCTCCCCGCGCCCTCCCCCTGCCCTCCA
>NW_012267223.1:1214229-1219057 GCF_000151885.1 Dipodomys ordii
CCCCTTTCCCTGGTTGGTGTCTGCTCTGTCCACACAGGGCGTCCCCAGAGGCAGCCCTTCGCTGTGTGGTCCGGGGGCTGGCTCCTTTTCCCGGGGGTGCCCTGGCTGTTGCCTCCTGGCTGGGGGCCGGGGGGGCAGGCCTGAGCCCCATAGGAGCTTTGGGCCCAGAGCCTCTTGAAGGTGTTGGGTAAGGGGGACTCACGTGTCCGTCCTGCCTTCTCTGGTCTAGTCTGGAGGAAGTTCGGATGTGTCCCCCGGACCTCAGGTGCTGGGTATTTGGTCCCCAGGTAGCAGCGGTGCTGGGAGGTGACCGGGTCCCGAGGGACGAGCCCACTCACAGGTCCGGGGTTAGAGGAAGCTGGTCGTGGGAGGTGCCTCCCGTGGGCAATCAACGTTCTTCCTGGATAACCTGCCTGGTCTCCAGCGTCTTCTTGTAGCCACAGAAAATGGGCTGAGGCAGTGTCTTACCTGTTGCTAGGGAGAGGTGGCAGGTGCAACTCCTGCTTCGGGCCCCCCCGATTCCCCCCTGCACCTCCTGCTTCGGGCCTCACTCAGCACCAAGGGTGACGGTTCTTTTTAATCATGAAAAACAAAACCAGGGTATGCTGGCTTTACAAAACGCAGCGGGACCATGTCCTATTGTCTTGTGTGTGTGTGTGTGTGGAAGTTTCAGTGAGATTATTTATCCTTTAAATGTTTTATAGAGTTCACCGGGGCTGGCACCTTAATTTATAAATGGGCCTTGCGATCTTATCACTGGTGCTTCCAGACACCAGGGGTCACAGCCCTGTAGAGCAGGAGGGGGCGTCTCTTGTGTGGAGAGGGGAGCCAGCCCGGAGCCCAACTCTGGAGCCCAGCCCTGGACCAGCCCAGTGCCCGGAGTTCCGGACAGGGCAAGTCGCAAAGGGGATTGAGCAGGTGCTCCATGAAGGTAGCAAACAGCCCATCCTTAAGACCTGAGATTTTTTTTTCTCTTTCTGTTGAGTAGTTTGAATCCCTTTTATTCTTGGGGTATTAACCCTTTTGGCTTCAAATATTCTCTTTCCTTTGGCAAAGGCATCTTTGTCACCAGAGTTGATCCTTCCCTTGCTCTGCAGAAGTCTTTCCACTTGTCAACTTTGCTTCTGTGTTTTGCTGTGGTTGTTTTTTGGTGCTGGGATTTGAACTCAGGACCCAGGTGCCTTCACTTAGCTTTTTCACTCAAAGCTGGCACTCTTTCACTTGGAGCCACAGCTCCACTTCTGCCTTTTTACTGGATAATTGGAGATAAGAGTCTCACAGACTTTCCTGCCCGGGCTGGCTTTGAACCGTCATCCTCAGCTCTCAGCCTCCTGAGTAGCTGGGATGGCAGGTGTGAGCCACCGGGGCCTGCCAGTTTTGGGTGTTGTATTCTGCACCCCCCAGTACAACCCAGACTAATGTCAAGAAGCCTTTTCTCTGTTCCACCAGCCAGCTTTGTGCTTTCAGGTGGTCCATGTAAGCCGTCGGTCCCCCTGGACGCATTTGCGTCTCTGGTGTGAGTTGAGGGATTGTTTCCTCCCTCCTCCTCATGTGGATATCTGGGTTCCACAGGGCGGTTGGCTAAGGAACGTTCCTCCCCACAGCTTCCTCGCAGCTTTGTCAACGTATCTTGGATCTCAGTTCTGTGCTAGTACCATACTGCTTTGGTTACGATAGCTTTTTTCCATACGTTTTTTTTCTCTCTCATCTCCCTGGTTAAACTTATTATGGTTCTTTTTTTGTTACTACGGTGAGTGGAATTGCTTTCTCCGTTTTCTTTGTGGATGCTTTGTTGTTTTTGTATAGAAATAACAACCAGTTGTCATCGGCTGGTCATGTTTCCCACAACTGGGTTGACTGGTTAATTCTAATGGAGGTTTGCTATTTACGTTAGAGTTGGGGGTTTTCTTTGTATATACTCATGACATCTGCACACGGAGATGAGTTTACTTCTTTCTTTCTGCATGGAATGTCTTTGCCCACAGCTTTGACTTCCTTTTTCCTGTCTAATCGTTTAGGACTCGGAGGGCTGTGTGAATGGGTGGGAGCTGCGCGCAGCCCTCTGGGGGCTTTGCTTTTTCTGGGGAACACGGTCTCCGCCGTGGGCTCCCAGTAGATGGCCTTGGCTGGGCTAAGCTGAGCTCTCTCCACCAGCTTAGTCACGAGCACAGTTTCAACTTTGCCAGCGGCTTTTTCTGAGTCTGTCGAAGACGTCGTGTGGGCTTGGCTCACATGGAGGTTGATTGCCCGTCCTGAATCCTCCCGTATCCCAGGGCAAACGCCGGCACTTCTGCTGTGCTGTCCAATCCTGGGTGCTAGGGTTCTAGCTGAGACTTGTGTTATGATCATGGGACATAGTGTAAAAGAGGATTGCAACAGAAAGGAACGGGAAAGGAGAAGGGACTGCAGGCAAAGAAGATAGGTAGATGTTACCCATCATCTCTCTGCTACTGGAGTCTATCTTCTATCTGAACTCTAGCCCTGCTGTCTTTAGTATCTACCCATCACCTACCTCTGCCAATCTATTATCTATCTATAATCCATTTATCTTTTATTTATCATCCATCTGCATACTTCTATTATCTATCTATCTATCTATCTATCTATCTATCTATCTATCTATCTCTATGGAGCAAGAGTGATGAAACCCAATAAATACTCCTTGAAAATGGGGGTGGGGAAAGGGGTGAAGGAGGCTAAGGAAGCATGACAGAGGGGGTGGCCTGCTCAAAGTCCACTGAAGCATCCACGCAGTTACAATGAAGGCCCCTGTACTACTGATTATGCTAAACGAAAAGAAAAGGTGGCCAGGTACAATGGTGGCTCACGCCTGTCATCCTAGCTACTCAGGAGGCTGAGATCTGAGGACCACGGTTCAAAGCCAACCCAGGCAGGAAAGTCTGTGAGACTCTTATCTCTAATGAACCACCAGAAAACTGGAAGTGGCGCTGTAGCTCAAGTGGTAGAGCGCTCGCCTTGAGCTGAAGAGCTGAGGGACAGCGCCCAGGCCCAGAGTTCAAGCCCCACGACTGACCAAAAACAAACAAACAAACAAACAATGCAGTCTGTGTGTTTTTACGGCTCATGGTTTGATTCTGGGCATGTCCTTTGGTCCTTCAGTCCCGGGGAAGCTTCTGGTCTTATTTCTTTGACAGTTTTATCTCCTTGTCTTCCTGGTATTCTTTCTGCAAGTCCCATTGGCTTAGGACTTGTTATCTAACTCTTGACATAGTAATAATGAAAAGAGACCCAAGACTTCTATTCTGTGTGTCTGCCTGCGTGTCTGCCTTTTCATTTTCCTTTCTGGGAACTTCCTCAAGTCCGTCCCCCCTCGCATGCTTCTATTGCCTGAGTTTGTGTGATTGTGTTTTCACCGTGCAGCGTTCTCATCCGCTAATAGCTTCTTGTTTCTCGGGTGCGGCGCCTTCCCCGCAGCTCCCAGCGCATCACAGGCGGCTCCTTTGAAGTTTGCCTCTCTTCTCAAAGTGTGTTCCTGTCCCAGCTCTGCGATCCTGTCACAGATTAGCTGCAAATGCAGTGGCTTAAAAAAAACAAATGGCTTTTATCTCGCACTTTCTGCGGGCAGGAACCTGGTTGGGCCCCCGTGGGACGCTGGGCGCGGGGTCTCGCGCGCGTCTGCGGTGAGCCAGGCTTTCTGGGATGAGGGACCGGCTCCCAAGCTCAGTCACTTAGTTGTTGGCACACGGGCCTCTCCATATGGCCGCCTGGCGTGCCAGTCGGCTCCCCTCAGTGTGTGATCTGAGACACAGAGACCTGCACACACAGAAAGAGGCAGACACACACACACACACACACACACACACACACAGAGACATACACACAGACAAAGAGAGAAGGGGAAAGAGTCAGACTGAGAGACAGGAGAGACACAAACAGAGACACAGAGCTAGAGAGGACGGAGAGACACAGAGACACATACACAGACAGAAAGACAGACACGCAGAGACATGCCCAGAGAGATACAGAAATAGAGACACAGAGAGAGAGACAGACTGAGAGAAACAGAAAGGCAGAGGAGCAGAAAGAGAGACACACAGAGACAGATACAGACAGACTGAGAGACAGGAAGAGAGAGACAGACACCGAGAGAAACAGGGGCAGGAGACAGACAGCCCCGGTGGAGGCGTGCTGCCTCGCCCTTGGCTTGCCCTCGTCCCAGTGGCAGCTGGGCCACCGCCTCTCTCGGCCGCATCTTTGAGGGTCTTGAGGGGCCAGAGGTAAGGGGCGGAGGCGGCTGCGTGGGGGGCTGGCAACCCGGGGCTCCCACGGGTCCCCGAGGATGTCTGCCGGGGCTCCTCAGAGGTCTCCAGTGTCGCTCCCGAGCAGGAGGGGGAGGCAGGGCTAGCCTAGGGGTAGGGGAGGGTTTCCTGTCCCTCCAGAAGACAGGGCTAGCCCAGGGGGGTGGGGTGTGACGAGAGGGGGGGGAGGGGGTGGGAACAGCCCTACACACCTGTACCACACCCAGTCCCTCCCACACGCAACCCACACACTCACCCAGTCCCTCCCACACTCAACCCACACACACTCAATCCACACACACACACACCCAGTCCCTCCCACACTCAACCCACACACTCAATCCACATACACACCCAGTCCCTCCCACACTCAACCCCCACACACTCAATCCACACACACACATACCCAGTCCCTCCCACACTCAACCCACACACTCAATCCACATACACACCCAGTCCCTCCCACACTCAACCCACACACTCAATCCACACACACACCCACCCAGTCCCTCCCACACTCAACCCACACACACACCCAGTCCCTCCCACACTCAACCCACACACTCAAT
>NW_012267223.1:1223067-1224347 GCF_000151885.1 Dipodomys ordii
GGGGGGGGAGGGGAGGGGGGGGAAAACGGGTCAGGTATCTGTTTAGTAAGACCCTGTCATCTTCTATATGGGACAGGGCTAAATATTTGCCAGTTTGATGCTTCATCATTGTTTCGTGCTATTAGTTGAGTTTCAGTCATGGAGATGGTGTGAATTCTGTTTTCCTAAGTTTAATGGTCATTCATATTTCTTAATGAAGTGGCAGCTTGCTACTGGCTGTCTTGTACGTATTGGTTTGCCAGGACCTTTTATTTGTGGAGGAAGTGAATCCTCTGTTTATGTGATATTGACGTTTCCTCCACTATCTCTAATTTTTCTAACTTTGGAGTATGTTCTTTCCTGCATAGAGTGCTTTTTAAGAAACGCTTCTCTGTCTTTTGAGTGTTACATTCTCCCAGCCTTCAGCGCCGTGCGTCAGGCCGTGCAGGGGAGAGCGCCCACCCTGTCTTTCCAGGCTTTGCCTCTAGGGAGGAGGCAGGATGTACTTGGCGCTGCACTGGGGGCCGTGTTCAGGGCCTCAGAGGCCGGGACTCACGCACAGGGGCCCTGGAGAGCCTCTGGGAGGACAGCGTGTGCCTCCAAGCGGCTGGCTCTTTGTGCCAAAGCCCCCTGTGCAGGCTGAGGGCTGGTGGTGCCGGGACAGCCTCTCTACCCTCCTGGTCTTCACCACAGCCCCAAGCCAGGACCAAATCACCTGCCCTCGGCCTACGTCAACCTGAGCCAGGAGCGCACACAGTTTCAGAGACAAAGCTCGGGGATTCTGAACGACACAGATGGCAGCGTGATGGAGGGAGGCCTGGAAACTGGGTCTCCCCTGTGCCTAGCTGCGCCCCCCTCAGCTCCACGGAGACCCCCACGCCCCTGAGCACCACTGCGCATCCCAAACACAGGCCTGACAGTGCCTTCTGGGACCAGACCAGGGTGGGCTTCACCGAGGTCCCAGGCCTGAGTTAGGGCATAAGACTGCCCTGCCATCTTGGAGACAGAGTAAATGGTGCCTTGGCCGGCCGGCTCTTCCTGAGGCCAGGAGCCAGACAGCCCCTGGGCCACATAGCCGCCGTGAGCCCAGGAAGAGCAGCAGAAGCAAAGCCAGGCCAAGGTCAGGGTCGCCACACCTGGCTCTCGGACACCACAAGAGTGGCTTCCATTTACCATAGGGGCTGCAGGGGATCTGCAGCCATGGCAGGACTGTCCACACCCCTGGAGCTCCCGCCTTCCTGCCCTCCCTCCTTCTCTCTTGTTTTCCTTCCTTCCTTCCTTCCTTCCTTCCTTCCTTCCTT
>NW_012267223.1:1224402-1235670 GCF_000151885.1 Dipodomys ordii
CTTCCTTCCTTCCTTCCTTCCTTCCTTCCTTCCTTCCTTCCTTCCTTCCTCCCTCCCTCCCTCCCTCCCTCCCTCCTTCTCTCTTGTCCTCCCTCCCTCCTCTTCTCCCTCCCTCTCCCCCCTCCCCCTCCCTTTCCCCCCAGCCTCTCCTCCCACGCCCTGTGGTCTCAGGACTGCAGGCCCTCCCTGGCAGGGTCTCCTCCTCGGGTGGACCTGGTAGCTGTGAATCTGGAGGGCAAGGGAACCCCCGTTTGGCAGATCGAGACTGTTCGTGCTCTCAAATGTTAAATTCTGCTCAGAGTATTAAATAATTTCCTCCTCAACGGTCCCGGTAAGTGTAATTAGCTCATGTTTTCCCCACAGAGCTGTCTCCTGGATTCCTCAGTGCTGCGTCTCTGTGGAGCGGGAGGCTCTGGGCCCCGCGGCGTGGGGTCTGCGCGGGCTCCTCGGTGGCCTCGGGGACCTCAGCTCCGTGGCGCGCTGCCTGGACTGACTCCGCCGACTCTGTCTGTTCTCGGGGAGATGAGGCAGCAAGGCCCAGGCCTGTGATCCTCCTACGTACAGCTTTCCAAGTAGCTGGGAGCACTTGTGTGTCCTACTAGGCCTGGCCTATCCATTGAGATGGGAATCTCCCTCGCTTGTGCCTAACCGGCCTTGAACCATCCTCCCAATCTCTGCCTCCTGAGTAGCTGGGATTACAGGCGTGAGCCATCACACTGGCTAAAGTGTTTCTTGGAAAGTTCTAGATGCATGCATGACCTAGAGGCGTGAGGACTTCGTCCTCATCCACGGAGGGTCTTCTGCAGCTGGCTGCACAGCACCTCACCTGGGAAGGGAGATTTAAATGTCCCCTGGTTGCCCAGCCAGCCCAGAGGGCCACAGCGCCCCCTGTGGGCAGCCTCTGGACATGCAGATTTTGCCTCTCCAGGGCAATTGGAATGTAGGCCCAGCTGGACAGCCAGAATGGAGCAAGCGCCCTGCTGCCCGCTGCCCGCTGGCCGCTGCCCGCCCTCAGGGTCCTGTAGCAGCCTGCCTTCTGGTGGGAGCTCTGCTTCCACAGCCCAGGGAAAGCCAGTGGGCAGCTCAGTGAGAAGCAAAGCCTCACAAGCAGCAGGTTCTAGATTCTCAGAGACTCCATTTCCTTACCTGTAAACGGAGGGCGCTAAGAAAACACCGGCTCTGTATCCGGCTCTGAACAGGCATGCATAAACACTGCTGACCTTTGCTTCTTCTGAACTGTCACCTTTAAAAATACTTAAGTTTTTGAGCCAGGCACTGAAGGCTCATGCCTGTGATCTACCTATGCAGCAGGAGGCTGAGATCTGAGGATCATAGTTCAAAGCCATCCAGGTAGAGACTCATCTCTAATTAATCACCAAAAAGCTGGAAGTGGAACTGTGCCAGCCTTGAGTGAAAAGAAAGACTCAGGGACAGTGCCTAGGCCCTGAGTTCAAGCGCGCGTGCACACGCGCACAGACACACAGACACACACACACACACACACACTTCTTAGATTTGTCTTCATTACAAATGCAATTCACATACAATGTAATAAATTTAGAATATGCAATCAAAGGCACAAAAGAAAATTCCAAATCACCTATCATCCAGTTCATAGAAGAAATTGCAAGTCCTTGTAGCCTACTTAGAGACCAAGAAATGGGATTTTTGTGAGCTTTTTTTTTTTTTTTCCATTTCATGGTTAAACACCCAGTAGTGGCTTGTGGTAGGGTGTTTTAATGAATGCACACATTATTTAACCAAGTGCCTGGGTAGTTTGTTTTCATCCTTTTGATGTAGTAAGCAATGCTGCTGATATTCTGCCACATAAATCTTCTGAGATAAATCTTTGCACTTGCGCCTGAGTTTCTCCTCAGGGTAAATTCCTAGGAGTAAAACTGCCCAGTTAAAGGTTAAGTGTGTTTCAGAAGCTTTTGATATGAGCACCGATCTGTCCTCTTCCCCACCCACCCCTAGAAAGATGAGAACAACCCTGAGCCCCCTTCCCCCGTACCCCTCCCCCCCCCACCGCAGGCCTGGGCCTGACAAAGCGCATTGGGTGTAATCGGTCTGGCGAAGTGGGAAAATGGAAGTGCGTCTTTATTTTGATTTGCATTGCTCTTTTTGTTGACTGGTGAGATTGGATGTTTTCCCTGCTTTGAGGTCATTTTCAAGTCTTTTGTGAGTTGCCTGTTCAAGTCCTCCCTGCCCATGGCAGTCTCTAGCAACATATGTGCTCCTCTCTGGTATTTAAAGATGGCGTTGGAGGGGAAGACGGTGGTGTTAGTGTGCGAGATTGCGGACAAAAATATTGATAGGCAGTGGCGGGGTCCCCCGTGGGAGGAGCGTTTCCCTGTGTTTTTCTTGGAGCACTTGAGCATGTGGCATGGTCACCGAGCCGTTCCTCCATCTGCCTCTCCAGCCCTGCGGAGTGCTGGAGGGCAGGGCTGCGGCCCACGGCCCAAGGAGTGGTGTGGAATCCTCCAGGGAAGAAAGACTCCACGTGAGCGATCACAGCCATCGTGTGCCGAAGAGGCTCACAGAGACAGCTGAGCGCTCTGCCCTGCCTCCATGAGACGCTCAGGAAGATCCAGAAGGCACATCTGCTCAGCCCGTCTGGTGCTCTCATTCTGAGGCTCCCTGTACTTCGTTTCCTTTTTGGTTAGGGTCTGGATGAGGCTGAAGATGCAGATCTCCAGAGACTTGGAGGCATTTTTTGTTTTTTGTTTTTTTTTTTTTTGCCTGAAGTGAGCATTCAGAGACTGGTGGGTGGCTGAGCCCTAGAAGGTCAGCTGGAAGTCTGGAGTCCCCTCTCCTGGAGTTTCATCCCTGGGATATTGCCCTCCCCCTGCACCCCACAAAGCTGGTAGGAGATAGCTCACAAGTTACCACAATCCAAACTGCTGGGAGAGAAAGCGTCAAATATGGGCGTGTACCAAGCCCTTCAGTATGTGACCTGGGGCTATGATGTCACTTCTTTTCCTGCTCTATTGGCCAGAATGCAATCACGTGATCATACCTAGCTGCAAGGGAGGCTGGGTATCATCTCGGACAATGATAAACCACAGCACAATCAGCACCAAGAACATAAGAAAATTGCTCAGGCCAGGCACTGTGGCTCTGGCCTGTAATCCTAGCTACTCAGGAGGCTGAGCACTGAGGATCATAGTTTAAAGCCAGCCCATGCAGGTAAGTGTGTAAGACTCATAACTCCAGTAAACTACTCAGGAAAAGCCAGACATGGCACTGTGGCTCAAGTGGTAGAGTGCTAGCATTGAGCTAAAAGAAGCTCAGGGACAAGTTGGGAATGTGGCTTAGTGGTAGAGTACTTGCCTGAGTTTGATTCCTTAGTACCACATACACAGAAAAAGCCAGAAGTAGCATTATGGCTCAAGTGGTAGAGTGCTAGCCTTGAGCAATAGAAGTTCCAGGACAGTGCACAGGCCCTGAGTTCAAGCCCAGGACTGGCAAAAAAAACCCAAAAACAAAAACAAAAAAAACTCAGGGACAAATCCCAGGCCCTGAGGTCAAGCCCCAGGAACAGTACAAAAAGAAAGAAAGCAAGCAAGCAATCAAGAAAGAAACAAAAGAGAGCAGAGCCTAGGATGGAGAAAGGAGGGTAGGTAAATACAATCATTATATTCAATGTAAGAAAAACAAAAAAAGGAGCCAGGGCTGAGGGCCTGGGCAGCCCTGTGCAGGGAGAGATGTTTCTTAGGGTGATGTTGATTTTAACATTGGCCAGACTTGGGGGTGCTGGAGAGCCTCCACTTCCTGGCAAAGAGGCAGGGACTATTTCTCCCTCACGTAGCTGGTAGGTAGAGGCAGGGATGTGAGCTTGGGGGGGTGGCGGCCCCGAATGGGTCAGGAAAGGAGTCGCCTTCCTCTGCTAACACACAGTGGACACCCGACAAGTCCTGCCATGTGTCGGGGCGGGCAGGACTCTGCCAGCACTTGCGTTCCTGAAGGGCGGGTCTAAGGACACTTCCTGTCCAGCCCACCTGTCCCACATCCCACCCCTGGCTTGGTGACCATGCCGCTTGGTCAGGACTAACTTACGGGAGACAAGATGAGTCTCGTGTTGTCCCAGACATGATTGCTGACCCATCTCGCCAACTTAACATGTTCTTGTCCACCAACTTCCCACTGACTGCCCCTTAGCACATCTTCCCCGGAGCAGTTGTATGAAAGCAGGGAGCTGCCCATCACCCACCGAGCCTGTGCTCAGCCTCCCTTGTGTATGGGGGGGGGTGAGAGCAGGCTACACTCCTGTCTTTGCCCAGTTCATTTATTGTTGCAGCAAGTTGACGTGTAATAGTCCCTGATGCATATCGACACGGTTAATAACTCAGGCGTTCACCAGCCACGGATAAGCAAATAGCAGTACAGCCACACAGTAGACTATTACTTGGGAGTGAAAAGGAATGAGGGATGGCTATGCATGGTTGGAATGTGTGTCTGGGGGACTATGCAACGTGAAAGAAGACAGGCAAAGAGAGGTCTTCCGTGTGTACTCCCACTCACAGAAGATTCCAGAAACTATGAGTCTGGGCAGAAAGCAGACCTGTGGCTGTCTGGCTGTGTGGGGCGGTAAGTGCACTCATTGTCTCCTGTGGACATGTGGATTGCCATAGGTCTGTTACATCCAGGGGAGCTCTTTAAGCCCTAGGGCTTGAACTCAGGGCTTGTGTGCTATTCCTGAGCACAGGTGTGCATGCATGTGTGTGTGTGCACACATGTGCGTACATTCTCTCTCTTTCTCTCTCTCTCTCTTGGCCAGCACTCTACCACTCTACCACTCCAGCCATAGCTCTATGGCTTTTTGGTGGTTCACTGGAGATCAATCTCAAGGACTTTCCTGCCCCAGCTGGCTTTGAACCACGATCCTCCGGTCTCAGCCTCCTGAGTAGCTAGGATGACATCTGTGAGCCCCGCCCTCCCATTCTCTGCCCCTGGCAATATTTGGTGTTGTTTTGAGTCTTGCTATAAAGCCAAGCTGGCCTCAAACTTTCGATCCTCCTCCAATCTCTGCCTGTAGAGTGCAGCGATTACAGGTGTGTGTTACCATACCAGCTCACATTTGTGCTTTAAAGCTACTGTTTTTTTTGTGGTACTTTATTGTGGCAGCCATAGGACCCCAATAGGTCCAGGCCTTGGCAGTGTTTGGGCCTCAGCAGACATCAGAAGCTCCCTGTCCTCTCCACCCCTCACACCAGAACTTCCCGTCAGATGGAAAATTCCAGCTGATTTTCCCCCTGGAAGTGGAGCCCCACCTTTTCTTTTAGAAGTGTTTGATGCTCATAGTCAATATTTTAACACCTACAAGCATTTTAATGAGATGAAGGGTGGGATGGGGGGAGGGGCAGAGAGTGCACATGCGTTTCCACTTCCGTCTTTCTCTTGGGAGTACAGAGCCAGTCACGGGCCCCAATGATTTCCCGACTCCATTTCCCCACCTCCTAGTCCTCCTCGTCCTCTTCGTCCTCCTCCTCCTCCTCCTGGCTTTGGAAGCTAGTTTATATTTGCAGAAGGGGAGACAGGAGACTGGGAAGAAAGATCTCATTCACATTCGCACATTTGCCTACACAGTTCCAAGCACATGGGCCTTGGGAGACAGAAACCTGTCTGCTTTTTCCCAGTCCATTTCCAGATGTTTCTCATCACATGGGCACCTCTGTTGCTCGTCTTCCAGACCGTCCACTGGTCCGAAGGACTTGCGGACTGGCGCGGTGGCCTGCGGCCACACCTCCCTTCTGCTCCTGCCTTTTGCTCCCATCGGGCCGAGGGGTCTATGCAGAAGGGACAGCGGTGCGCGTCTGTGGAACGGGGACCGAGCTCCCGAGCGCCGCAGACCTCCTTCGCAGGACTGCCCGGGGTTGCCTAGCAATCTGACGCCACCCTGCCAGCCGCAGACCCACCCACGCCTCCGATGCGTTTCTCCTATTTTTAATTTGTTTTTCTGGGTGGGTATTATTGTGCAATCGCAGGCCCAGCTCAGTGACACGCAGTGAGCCCCCCTCAAAACAAGGAGATCTGAGAGGTCCCGAGGGAACGGAGCCCAGCCGCCACGCCGCGCCCCCCCCCCCCCCCGCCGCAGGCCCTGGCTGTGGTGGAAAACCCCTGTTGTCAGAGGACACCTCACCGGCTCCCACGGCCCACATCTCCCAAAGTGGCTCGTTACCAAATGTCCCAAGAAGAGTGAACCCCGTGAGGTGTGGCACCCCTGTCCTCTGGAGGAAGGCAGCGGCCGCCTGCCAGGGCCCCTCCCTCCTCTGGGACAGAGGAGACCCGCGGCCAGCCTGGGACCTCGGGCGGCATGTGAGGCTGGCTGTGTGGTGAGGCCCAGGCCTGCCCACTGGAGTGTGGGGGATGCACAGCGCAGAGGGGGCGTCCACGCAGTGGCCCGGAGGGACAATTTCAGGGCAGGAGCACGGGGTGAGGCCCGAGGCCGGGTCCCAGAGGAGGCCGGCACTAGATGGAAGGAAGAGAAGGGAGGAGGCCAGGGAAGATGTTTCCAGAAGGCCCAGAGAGGGTAGCGGACCTCTTGCCTTCAGTGAGCACAGCGCAGGCTGGGTGGGGCCTGACCCCCCCCCCCGTGGTGGGAGGTGATGCAGGTGGAGGAACCACCAGCAGAGGGGGTGCCACGGGAGGGTGTGAGGGGGAGCAGTGGGCTGGGGGGAGGGTCCTGAGGGCATGAGGGGTGTGCTGTGCCTTCAGGCTGGCGGGCCAGGTCTCCAGAACAAGCAAGACCGCAGAGGAGGGGCCTGGGGGCTGCAGGGAGCTCAGGCATGGGAGGGGGGTTGGGAAGGAGCAGAAGACCGAGGAGGTGGGGAGGAGGGGGGTGTGGCCTGCCAGGGGAAGGCTGGGGAACAATCCACGAGCTGTCGAGATGAGTGACCCCACTGAGCCCAATGGAATCGAAGCTTCTGCGCATCTGCTGTGTGTGTGTGTGTATGTGTGTAGAGAGAGAGTGAGAGAGAGAGAGAGAGAGTGAGGAAGATCCACTCTTAACAAGGAGGCCATGGCTGCAGGAGGCAACCTTGTAATCCCCTCGGTGGTCAGCCGCTGCAGCTGGGTGGTAGGCGGTGGGATTAGTGCTGCCGTGGCCGGGGTGGCTCGTCTGTGGTCGGTGGGCAAAGGCTAACAAGGGAAAAGAAGTCCCTGATCCTGGGGTAGCCGAGGCAAGGCTGCCAACAGAGCAGCCCCAGGATAGGTTATTCCGAGGTCTACAGAGCAGTGGGAAGGTATTTTGGTGACAACAGCCCTTAGCATGTCCATGTGCTGGGGAGCTGGGCAGGTGCCTTTCCGTCTGGTCTGGAGCTATGGCCTCTTCCATAGCACAGAGCCGTCTCCTCACCAGCCTTCACCCCTTCCTGTGGAGTCCTCCCCCTCCTTCGCTTACTGGGTTTTCTCTCCTGCGCTCTCCTCCATGCTTCGCTTCCTTGTTTGGTTGGAGTGTATCCTGTAGTCCCTGAAAAATGGTGCCCAAGAAATAACTACTCTGAGATCTCACTTATGCAGATTTCTTTATTCTAATCTCAGATTTGATTGCTATTTTGGTTAAGTGGAGGACTCCGGGCTGCCAACCATTACCGGCCAGTGTTCTGAAGGCTCAGTGCCGTTAGTTACGTGGCTCTGTGGCTGTGCATTTGCATTCCTGGTGTGTGTGTGTTTGTTTGTTTGTTTTTTCAAGGCACCTGGAAACTCAAGGAAACTTTTTGTCCTTAATGTTTTTTTTTTTTTTTAGCAATAATAGGCCTTGATGTAGGTCACTTTCTATCTATTGTGCAGACAATTTGAAAACCCGTTTCTGGGAAAATTTTCTTGAATTAACTGATTTGTGATTCCTCTTGTCTTTGCTTCTGTGTTAGTGTTTCTCTCTCTCTCTTTCTCTCTCTCCCTCCCTCCCTCTCCCCCTCTCTCCCTCTCCCCCTTCTCCTCTGATTCCTTTGTGCGGATGTTAGCTCTCATGAATGCATCCTCTAATTTTTTCTTCTTTCTTTCTTATTTTGTCTTTTTGTTTTGCCTTCTGGGACATTCACTTACTTTTATCTTCCAACTAGTCTGCTGAGTTTTTCTTTTTTTTTTTCCTCTCTAAATGTTCTCCTTAAAATAGCATCCAGCTCGTGGTTCTGGGCTGTGGTATCTCCTCTGATCTTTTTGAGGATATTAAATATGGCTATTTCTGATATGTTCTCTTCCCTGCCTAATATCTGACTCCTCCAAGTCCCCTCTCCCTGTACCAAGGACTTGTGCGCTCTCTCTCTCTCTCTCTCTCTCTCTGGCTGTCCTCAGAGCTCTGGCTACTCACCTTTAAGAGAGGGGCCTGTAGAGCTCAGAAGACCTTTGGGACTCTGGCTGGGAACAGCAGAGTGAAGTCTTCAGGCTTTTCCTCTTGGTGCTGGCCTGAATCCTCGCATGACCTCTTCCTGGCTCCCTGGAGCGAAGGGCACGAGGCTGGTGTTATGCTTTGTGGAGCTCTCCTCTTGCAACCACGTGCCTCTTTTCCTGGCCCAGCTCTCCAGGAATAGAGGCTTCCCAGGGCCTCCCCTCCCCTCCCTACCTCCCCGCCTCCCCGCCTCCCCTCCCCTCCCTCTGCAGGAGCCGGCCCCTCTGCTGTGGGGAGCCCTCATACTGCCGGATCCTTCCCGTGCTGGACTCAGCTCCCTGGCTGCTCTCCACTTTCCTTTTCTTTCCTACAGCTCACAGTTTGTTGTCTTTTCAGCTAGACTCCAGGTGCTTGGAGGTTTAGACCTTTTTATAAAAGACCTCTTTTTGCAGCCATTGGGGGGGGGTTCAGAAGGAGCAAGGTAGCCTGTGTTCAGTGTGGTCAGTAGCCTGATGCGGACTCTCCCTTTGTTTCCCTAATTACCACCGCAAAGGATGCTCCTAGATGCTGCCCCGCACTTTTCAAATAAAGTTTCCAAATCACAGGTTCCGAGAATTCTCTTAGATGACCCCCAAGGAGCGACCTCCTGGCCACTCCCGTGTAAAGCTGGACAGACTGCCCTGACACTTTCTTCTGGCAGATTTCTATTGGTGGACAGCTGGACCAGAAGAGTCAACTCCCCGGGGCCTGTTCCCAGGGACCTCCTGACGGCCCGGCCTCACAGCCCACCCTTCCCTCAAGATGCCAGCTGCAGGATGCCAGCTTGAATTCACCACTGGCTGGTTGAGTGGCCGGCTGCTGGGCCGGGCCTGGGGGGAGCTTGGAACAAGGCCTGGTGTCATCCCAAGAATCTTTCCAGAATGACCCACAGGGGACTCTGGGACCTGAGCTTTGCGTTTCCCCCCTCCTCCACGCAGGGCTCACAGCTGTGCTAGGAAAACACAGCCCTGTTCCCCACGGCGGCACAGGCGGCACACTGCTGTGTGGGTCGTTGGAGACTTCGCAGAAAGGCTAGCAGGGCAGAGGCGGGGTGTGCCCGTAGCACACAAAAAGCCTGCCTGTGAGGGAGACAGGTGAGTGGCGGGTTCCGGCGACCAGTCACAGGCCGTGAAAGCCTGGGCCATCTGGCAGCACAGAGACAGCCAATTAGGTCTTCTGAATCCAGGGCTGGGGTGAGGTTCATCAGCCACACAGCTGCCCGCAGCACAGACTAGGTGTCTAGCTGGCGTTAGCTGTGGGGCTGCGGGGCTTACTTGAACTGTAGCGCACGATTTCCACGGGCCAAGACGGATCAATGACCCAAGCAGGCTGAAGGACCCAAAATGATAAGCATTCTGCTGGGGCTCAGGCAGCCGCCCCCAGCATTGACACCTCCAATCCTTGCTCCAGCCTGCGACTGGAGTTTGTGTGTCTACCCTCCCCCTTCCCCCGTGTCCTCTAGGCCTCTTACAGACCCCATGGGGTCTCCATGACCTGCTTTATGCCTCCCACTGAAGAGCACCTGGTCAGGTCCAGGTCCTGGAGGAATCTGATGGTTCCCCAGGCAGCACCCATAAGGCAAAATAACACCGAGGTGCTGGGAGGAGGCAGGCCCAGTCCTTCCGGTTGGAGGAGTGTGGTCTTTATTTAGAAACAAGAGGTAGGTCTGGCCCAAGCTTGTGTGAGACCATCCAGGCCCCTTGCCTACCTCTGATGCTGAGAGTTGGGTTGGCCCCGCAGCTGTCCCTGCGTCCATCCTGCAGGCTCGGAGAGGCCGCCACTCCCAGCCTCGGCCTCAGCTCCGTCTCCCAGGACCTATGGCACAGCTCCTGTCCCAGAGTTGGGACAGAAACAACTTTTTCCTCCTCCTTCCTCCTCTTCCTCCTCCTTCTCTTCCTCCTCCTCCTCTTCTTCTTCTTCTTCCTCCCTCCTCCTCTTTATCTTCTTCTTCCTCTTCTTCTTCCTCCTCCTCCTCCTCCTCTTCTTCTTCTTCTTCTTCTTCTTCCTCTTCTTCCTCCTCGTCCTCCTCCTCCTCTTCTTCTTCTTCCTCTTCCTCCTCCTCCTCCTCTTCTTCTTTCTTCTTCCTCTTCTTCCTTCTCCTCCTCCTCTTCCGATTTGAACTCAGGACCTGGTGCTGTTCCTTAGCTTTTTATTGCTCAAGGCTGGTGCTCTAACACTTGAGCCACAGCTCTGCTTCTGGCTTTTTGCTGGTTCCTTGGAGATAAGAGTGTCACAGATTTCACTGGATTTGCACTGAGCTCCTCAGATCCATCTTGGCCTCCAGAGTAGCTGCAGTGACAGGCTGTGCACCACTGGAGCCTGGTTCCATCCTGGCTCTTCTGACTGTAGGCTGGTCCTGAGTGGGGGCCGTGGCCTGCTCACTCCCTCTGCCAGGATTCCTAGGCAGGCAAGGCACAGAGTGGAATTCCAGGCCTATAAGGGGCTGGGGCTGGGACTGGGTAGCCTGCGGTCCAGCAGGCTGGTGGAGCCAGGCGGGCGGGCATGGGCGGCCTGCGGGAGGAGCTGTCCATCCTTGCTGCTCTGTGACCAAGTCCCATCTCCGGGGGCCCTTGAGCCCTGGGGGGGCAGGGACAAGGAGGAGGGGGCGCCGGGGTCCCCCAGCCCCGAGGTAGCTCCCTGGGGGTAGGGGGGCATCCTAGGAGGCTCCGAGGGGTCCCTGCTCCAGGGGCTCAGGAGCTGCGGCTGTGCGCACCAGGGTGCGTCCCGCCCTCCACACCCCCGCCCGCACCCCGCGATCGCCGGAGCCCCCCCTTCCCCGCGCGCCGCCACCGCGTGCTCTGCTGCCGCCTGCTCTTTCCAGCCCAGCCAGAGGAACGAGGGGGGGAAGAGAGAGAGAGAGAGAGAGAGAGAGAGAGAGAGAGAGAGAGAGAGAGAGAGAG